>NC_140584.1:583259776-583594776 GCF_964204655.1 Triturus cristatus
TTTTGCCAATGCTTGTTTTTGTAACAATTATTTGCTCTGCTAACAAACTAATAAAACTGTGTATTTCTTAACATCCTGTGTATGTCAAACAGGTATTACTACTCGAGATCATCTTAGAATAATACATCTGCATATTGAAACCGCCATGCAGTAATACAGCCAAAACCCACCCTACAGTAATACATCCCCATCATGAATTAATCGACTAGTACGGTCCCAGTCCCATTCCAAAGTTATCCTTGGATCATCCATGAGTAATGCAGCCTCATTCTGAAGTCATCACAAGATGATTCTGTAATAATACAGCCCCATCCTGAAATAATCAAAGGATCCTCCTGGAGTAATCCAGCCTAATCCTGAAATCATCATGGGACCATTCTGGAGTAGTACAAGATCATCACATGTTTTCCAACTGAAGTAATCAGGAACCCATCCTGGAGTAATCCACCCTAATCCTGTAATCATCATGGGATCATCCTGCAGTAGTACAAGATCATCACATCTTTTCCACTGAAGTAATCGGGAACTAATCCTGGAGTAGTTTCTCTGATGACTCGAGGAGTCATCTCATTTAAATATTTTGCCCTATAGGCATACTTCAGGATGGCTTCGGATGACTTCCCCAGTTAATTGCAGGAATAACCTGGCTGAAGTCATCAGATGACTTCGAAATCACTCCAGGATGATCTTCCTTTTTGACTTGGGATATGGCGGCTCTAGGTTTAGAAAGTTCCAAGTAATGTGCAAGGTTCAACAGATACTAATTTAGGGCCGGATGCGAGCAGTTCCCATCAGCGCCAGGCAAGGGCTTTAACCTCAAGAGGCAAAACGCTTTCAGAGCAACACATTTCCTCCACCACCAAGGAATCGTGGGAATATTAATTCACAATCATTTCTTAACAGAGGAATGAAGGAAAACATTAGACGCGCTGGTTCGAGTCCAAGCGCAAACGGTCTCTCTTCTCCAGAGGTTCATCCTGGCATTGAGACTTTTTTTTTTTATTGATAGTCTCATATTTCAAGGCACCTTCCTCTCGTTGCGCTTCCGCACCCCACGTATACACGCGTGTTTCCCTGGAAGTGATGATCCAGTGTGCACACTGCCCACTGCAAGTAGTGGAAGTAGTTTCTTTGTAAAACCTTGCATTAGGATTTTATAGAGAATTGAAAAAACTTTGTAATCTACTGGCGGCACAATTCAGCTAGAAATGGTAGCATGTAAGGTTCAAAATGAATCGTTTATCATCAGAGTATACAGTTTACCCTAGGCTGTGCCTCGATATAGCAATGTATGGCATGGACTATTGTCTATTTCAAGAATATCCTGCCCTTAACAATGATAGATGTGAGACCTGTGCCCTGGGAAGTGATTGGCCACTACGAGCAGCATTGCAACTTGCTCATTTGTCAGTCCGCTTATGGACAAACGCAAGTGTACAAAAAAGAGACAATCATCCGGCTGGGGTGGACCTCCTTAAAAGAAAGTTCTAGTTTGCCGTGCCACTCTTTGTCTTGGAGAGCAGACGTGTGCAGTTTGTTGTCTTTGGAGTGCTCCTTGGGAAGACCTGGTTGCAATGGTCACATAATGTTGTTCATGGACTCTGGGAGTGTTGGAGGGTACTATCCTTCAGTTGAGCATCGTGTATTGTGGGGCGATGGGTATTCTAAGGTTTGTCAGTTGGGGCTTGGCATTAGAGCTGACAATACCTGGGTGACTCACCTCTTACGCTACAATAACTCCGTCGACCCAAGACTTCTCTGCTGCTTGATGTACATAGTTCTCTTTCACAGCTTCCTGTTTTAATTTAGTGTCGCTATTAGTTGTTAGCCCTCCCTCCACATACTTGGGGGGGCTTTGCACGCGCACATCTGTGCCCATGGATTCATTCTGTCTGCCCCATCTTGAGGCCTCTCCTCGGACTCCTGTGAGGCAGAAGTCCCGTGTTTTCTGCTGACTGTCTTTGGCATGGATGTACGGAGGAATGTTTTCATTACAGTGTAGCCGGTTTGGGGGCGAACTCCAGATAAATGTACACCACGCACACACAATGTTCCTTTGGGCATTCAGTTCAGCTACTCTCGGTGGTGGAGGGGTCTGCTCTTCGATGTACTTCCTGACGGACTGCTAAGCTTGAAGTGCCTGTCGGGCACAGGTTGCTCTTTGAAACTTTCTTCGATTTTTCACTGAGGAACAGGACGTTAACTGACCTTGTTTGTAAATATATGTTCAGTAACCCGGCCCACTAGTGGGAGGAAAATGTATTTGTGAGGTCATAATAATATTTGTTTAATAGAACTGTACAGGCACGTTTTGAATCCCTTTGTTTTGTTTGCTTTATTTAGCTAGGGTTTCTCACCTGCAGAAGATGGGTGTAAATAGTGCAATTTATTACCAATCATTTTTCTGCCTTATAAGCAGGGCCACTAGAATTATGCGATTGTTTAGCTGAACAGATTTTCGCATAATTATACATTTGACGCATTTACCACATAATCCATCGTCTACCACATAATCTGCAGATTTTAACACAAAATTTGTTATAAACTCAAACGGGTCAAAGTTACTAAAAACGTGTTGCTGCAGTGGAAGGCCCTTTGCAAAGCAGGACTGGTCACCTTTCTGCTGCCTATTGCTGTATTTGGGTGTTAAACTGGTATTAATGATGTACACGCAATGCCCATACAGTGTTACTTTATTTAACAAGCATTTGCACTGCAATAGGTCTTGCATTTGCGAGGGTTTAAGCTTTTGGCATTGTAAATGGCAATGTCTTTCAAAAATCTGTTTTGATAATTATCACATACATAAAATGCATTGTCATTTACATTGCCAGTAGCTCAAGACATTTTTCGTTTCAAAGAAGCGACCGCCATTATCCTGGGCTGCTTCGGAAGTGAAAGTGCGCATGGCGAGCTGAATGTTGCAGGAAAGCATGTCGTGCCTGCAGTAGGCGAAACTCATTAAAGAAAATAGTGCTTACAGACTAAATAAGACATCCTCCGCCTGGAGGTCAGTGTTCCTGATACCACCTTTGTCTCCAACAAATAGACGTCTACCAGCCAGTTGCCTGTTAGTTGTATTTTTTTTATTTTTTATTTTTATTGTTGTTATGTGTATCAAATACAGCTGGTCACAATCACTTACAGTTACAGTTATTCGTTTACATAATATACAAAGTAATACCACAGTGTGAAAGAAGTATAAATACTGTCGCTCCGACCTCACTGTCGTAAGATCTTCCAATGCAATACATGAAAGACTTCCCATGTAGAGTGCTCTCTCAGTTTATCAGTCACTCGGGTCTGGATCAGAGTCTTTGGGTGGAGGGGCGCATATGTTCCTCTTCCCCCATACTTGCATCCATTTACGGGGGCATCCTCTATGAATAAATACTGCCTTTTCCGCTACCATGGCACTGTCTAGGTCACGACACCACTGCTGGTGAGAGGGGACCGCTTGTGCTCCCCAGTGTTGTGCAATATTCCTGTTTCGCCAGTGTGATACCTAGGGTTGCCCAATCCTGCTCTGCATGGTTGAGATCTGTTGGCTCCCACACATTAAGTAGGCATCTTCGTGGTTCGGGGGGGACAGTAAAGCCACACACGCGAGTGACCGTGGCCATAACTGCCCTCTAATATTGTGTGATATGGGGCAGTCCCATATTATGGGTAGAAAGTGCCCATGAGCCCAAAACCCCTAAGGCATAGTGGTGTATCGGCCCTCCCCATTTTGTGGAGTGTGGTTCTAGTGTAGTATGTTCTGTGCAGTATTTTAAGTTGCACAAGTTTTAATCTGGAGGGAAGCACCACTTCCCGCGGGGACGCCAGCGCCTCCTGCCAGTCCTGTTTGTCCATCTCTCCCACCTCTGCCTGCCATTTCTCTTTAAGGTTGTGTGTGGGATCCTCCTGATTGTTGACCAACTTACGGTATATTAATGAAATTGCTTTTTTGGTTAGGGAGTCCACCAACAAGCGATCCTCAAGCGGTGAGGACTCAGGTAGATCAGTTCCCGGAGGTATGGCCTTCATCAGTGCGTGCTTTATTTGCATGTATCGGTATTGTTCCGTCCCTGCCATCTGATACGTTGCCTGCAGTTGGGCAAAAGTGACCACCCCACCCTTTTTCCACAGGTCCCCGACCCTGGAGATGCCTATGAGATCCCTGAGGGTAAAACCCTTACTCGTGCACAGCTTGCAAAACCTGGGGTAGTCCCAAAGTGGCATGTATTGAGTTATCACCCCTTCCCAGCCTAGCGCACGCTGTGCCGCAAACCATACATGCACGGTGTGCGCTGTGCAGCCAATCAGTGTGTGTTTCCGAGATTTGTCATACAATGCGCCCAGGATTCTGTTCGTACCTAGAGTGTGTCTGTCCATACGTAGAGCTGGTTCGTCCTGAGGGACGTGAAGCCATTGATTGACCACTATGAGCTGGGAAGCCTAGTAGTATCATTGAACGTTGGGAAGGACAATTCCGCCATCATACCAGCCCCGTATTAGCTTGCACATTGCTATACGGGGAGTCTTTCCTTCCCACAGGAGGTAGCCCACCTCCGCCTCAATGGACGTGAAGTAGGAGTGAGGGACTGGCATAGGTGTGTTTTGCAGTGCGTACAAAAACCTAGGGAGAGCCATAATTTTAAACAACGCTGCTCTCCCCAGCAGTGTCAATGGCAAGGAGTGCCAGCAGTTCACGTCACTCCGGAGCCTTTTCAAGGGTGGGAGTAAATTACGTTCAATGAATTGCACGGGGTGAGGCGGGGTGTGTATGCCGAGATATTTAAAACCGTCTTCTGCGATCTGTATCGCAACTCCCCGGGGCAGGCGCGGAGGAGGGCCCTTAAGTATATATAGCACCGATTTTGCCCAGTTGATTGAGTAGCCGGAGACTCTACCATAGGATTCACAAATATCGAGCAGGCAATTGAGGGACCGTCCAGGGTTCATCATGTACAGTAAGATGTCATCTGCGTAAAGAGAGATGCGGACCTCCCATCCCTCCGCCCACTTCATTCCACGTATCACTGGGTCTCTCCTTATCCACGCCGCTAATGGCTCTAGTACCAAAGCAAACAGTAGGGGGGAAAGGGGGCAACCCTGTCTAGCCCTGCGCCCTAGAGGAAAGTCCTCCGACAGTCGCCCATTGACCACCACCTGTGCCAGCGGCTGTGCGTATAGCAGCTGTATCCAGGCACAGAATTTGGGTCCGAAACCAAAGTGTCGCAGCACCGCAAAGAGAAATGGCCATTCCACTCGGTCGAAGGCCATATTGGCATCCAGCGAGAGAATGACCACCTCCTCCTGGACATAGGGCGCCCGAGCCAGTACACCATGTATTCTTCGAAGGTTCATCACCGTGTTCCTGCCCGGCATAAAGCCGGATTGATCGGGGTGTATGAGGGTAGTGAGATGGGGCTGAAGCCTCGCCGCCAACGCTTTTGCAAGTATTTTCGCTTCTGCGTTGAGGAGCGAGATCGGTCGGTAGAAGGTGCACTCTTGTGGGGGTTTACAGGGTTTGAGTATCGCTATAAGTGTTGCCACCCTCTGGTCTCGAGGGAGTGTTCCCGCCTCCAGGCTGGCCTGGTACATTCTCAGCAAGTGTGGCACAAGCGTGTCTGCCTCTTTTTTGTAAAGTTCCACTGGGACACCATTTGGCCCCAATGCCTTCCCTGGCTGGAGTCCTTTAATGGCTGCACTGAATTCCTCTATCGTGAGGTCTGCCTCCAGTATTTGTAATTTCTGTGGTGTCAGTCTTGGGAGACGTATGTCTCTTAGGAATGCCAAGTTCTCCTCAACGGTTGTCGTCGCAACGGGAGTGTATACGTTTTTGTCGTGGTGTGCGAATGCCGTGACTATGTCGTTTGGGTCCGTTACTGTCTCCCCGTTAGGCAATCTAAGTTGTGCTACCCAGCGACTGGCCTGTTCCTTTTTATCTAACCAGGCCAGTAGTTTGTCAGCCTTGTCCCCCACTTCATAAATCGTGTGCTGTGTTTTCGTGATTCGTGCCTTGGCCTCCTCCCACATGTGGTCCCTGTATGCTTGTTTGGCAAGGTTAAGTGCATGGGTTGTTATATCGTTGGGATCTGTTGTGTGCTCACTCTCTGCCTGGCCAACTGCCTGTTCCAACTCCAATACCTGTCGCGCTTTGTCCCGTTTGTGGGCAGAGATCAAGGAAATGGCCTGTCAGCGGAGGACCGTTTTGTACGCTTCCCATAGGATGATGGGAGAAGCCACTGAATGTGTGTTTTCTTGAAAGTATTGCCCCGAGGTCTTGTGTATGCCCTTCCCTATATTCAGAACTTTGAGGTATCAGGGTGTATGGGGTATATACGTCTCCGTCCCGTGAGGTGTGATGTATATGTTATTAATACGGGGGAATGATCCGAAATGCCTCTGGGGAGTTGTTTGATTTCTAGTATTCTTTCTAAACCTGTTGATGAGGTAAGAAGGTAATCTATGCGGGAAAGACTGTTGTGTGCGCCTGAGTGATACGTGTATTGACATTCCGTAGGGTAACGCGTGCGCCAGACGTCCACTAGCCCAAGTGCGTCAATGAATTCCTGCAGGGGCGATGAACCCGTTCCCTGACCCCTCGGGGGTGTCTGTCCCACGCAGCATTTAGTGTGGTATTAAAGTCGCCCCCCCATGATGAGTTCCCTTGGGTGAAAGGCAAGCAGGAACTTACCCAGGGCTGGGAGGGCGAGTGCGTGTAGCGCCGGGGGGATATACACTGAAACTCAGTTATATACGTGCCCCTCCCATTGGCAGGAAGTTGCTGCGAAGCGCCCCTGATCGTCTGTCTATGTCCCGGTCACCACCAGAGGGCAGCTCTTTCGGATCAAGATCCCGACCCCCCCTAGATCCAGATGTAAATTCGGAGTGTATTACCATTTTAAAACCCCATCTGTCCAGTGCTTTAACGGCCGTACCAACCAGGTGTGTTTCTTGTATGAGGGTGACTGATGGGGCATGTCTCCTGAGATGCTGCAGCACTAGACCCCTCTTTATCTTGTTACCTAGGCCGTTCACATTTCAGGATATCACGATCAAAGGAGAGCCCAGTGTGTGTGTGTTATCTAGTTGCGAGTGCGGAGTGTCAGATGCCATGACCCTTGGAGTATGCAAGTGATTATTCGACATTGGATCCTATCCAGTGATGTACCAACTCTGTCGAGCAACGTTCGTGTAGCTAAATATATCAGATGTAAATGAGCTTGTATGCGTAACATGAAATAAACATAAACAAGAAACAATCCCCTCCCTCCTCCCCCCTCCCTGCTCCCCTGCCAGATGGATTCCCAACTACCCGCCACCCCAACAGTGCAGAGTGCTTCAATACCATTAAACAGTACTTGCGTGCGGGGGGAGGAAGTCTGAGAGGCGCCTTGGTCTTTCCCCTGCTCAAAGACATTCAGTCAGCTTTGGATCGTAACATTACGTGTATCATCGGATTTCCATTGTAATGTCCCGGCCCCGCTACCTGATGTCGTTTAAGTGTTGCCGTCATTTCTCGCTGCTGGCTTCGGGCGGGTCTCTGTGATGTGGTGGGACCCCGCAGCTGAATGCTACCTGTCTTCATACCCCGGCCTCCGTCTGGGAAGAGTCCTCCTTACCGTCCTCGTTTCTGCGATCTCGGTAGTCGTCCCCCTCCCGGTGTCGTTGTTGGTGTTTTCCTGCCCGCCGGGGTCCCCCCACCCGCCGCCAGCCCTCAAGCCAGTCGTGGGCCTCCTAGGGTGTATCGAAAAACCAAGTTTTCCCATCTGCCACTACCCGAAGTTTAGCTGGGAACAGCATTGAGTAGGCGAGTTCTCTACTTCTAAGTTCCTTTTTTACTTCGAGGAAGCTCCTTTTCCTCTTGGTGAATGCCGCAGTGCAATCCGGAAAGAACGAGACCACGGAGTTCTCTATACGCAGTGGAGGAGCCACCTGTGCTGTCTGCAATATGGCGTCTGGGTCCCGGAAATTAAAGATACGGGCCAGAATGGGTCTGAGGGGAGCCCCTGGCTTGGGCCTATCCCCCAGTACTCTGTGTGCCCTTTCCACTGAGAAAAACTGGAGAGCCCCCTGGGCTGGAGCCGTGTCTTGATGAGGTCTTCTACATAGAGATCCATTGCATAGAGATCCTTCGCTCTCCGGGACGCCTGTAATTCTGACATTATTCGCCTTTCTGATCATCAAGCTTGGCCGCCATAAGCTTGTTTTCGGCTTCCAACTGACTGACCTTTTGTTGCAGGGCGGTGGCAGTCGCCGTTCCGCTGTTGAGCTGTGGAGTGATCATAGCGCTTGCCTTCGTTGACGCAGTCGCGCCAATCTGAGTGCGCTCCCGCCGGGCCTCGACGTTAATTGAGGCCCTGGCTTCAGTCACGCAAGCAGGCTGTTACTGGAACTTCGGCCTTGGTTCCATCTGGAGTGCAGTTTTCGGCTGTAAGCGGGGTCGGAAGGTGCCTCGTGTGTCCTGAGGCCTGTGTGTGTCTTTAAGGCAAAATTTGGTAGCGGATTATGTGGCGGATTAATGGAGGATACAGCTGCGAGCCCGGAGCTCCTTTAGGCTGGGGCCATCACGCTCGGCTGCAAGCCTGTAATTTGGTTTTTGATGGGTCCATTAAATGAACCCAAACTTGTTAAACCTCATTAGAGGAATTGATGTTTTGCTACATGCTTGATTAAATGGAAGCATTTGCAGTGTAATAGGTCTCGAATTACTGAAAGTTTGAGCTATTGGTGTTGCAAATGATAATTTGTTTTGTTTGCTTTTAAATATCCTAGCAGTAGAATAAGTAATAAAATCAAATCCACAAAGCAAGAAAACGGTGCAGTACCACAGGCTGTTACGCGGTGTCCCTGTGGCCTTGTGAAGGGACCTCTATTAGCTACATACAGTACTGCACCTTACTTGTGCTACTGCTGGGATATTTTTTAACAAAACAATCTAACAAAACATTATTATTTCCAACGCCAATAGCTCATACTTTAAGTAATGCGAGACCTATTGCATTGCAAATGCTTGTTTGTTTTAGGCTGTCTAGCTTGAGTTTGTCCTTTAAATGGCTCATACCTTATTTACTGTATCCTTACAGGTGCGCGTTTTCTGTAAACAGGCTTTTAAATCTTATTCTTATCTTGTCACATTTGCTGTGCATTTAAACACCAAGGCCAAATGACAGGCTCTGTCTTCCGATGGATCTTAGTGTTTACTTTTCTTTCTTTGACTTCAAAGTGAGGGGATTTAAGTGACAATCATGCTGGCTACTAGGGGTGTGCTGGAGGAAGGCAGTACGATGTTATTTTTGGTTTCTAGCAGAAAACAAAATATAAATATCTTTTAACCCCTTCAGCGCGGCGCGGATTACCGCGCTGTGCTGAAGGGTTCTTGCGCGGGCTGGGCCGTGACGGAGCGGTTCCGTCATGCGCACAGCGCGACCGACGCGCATGACGTAACCGCTCCGTCACAAGCATCGAAAGGGTTAATGAACTGTGCAGACATTTCAAAATATAGCAGATTTAGGAAAGCGCAAATAAAGCACATTTTTGGGAAATTCTAAAGTGTGGTGAAAACAAATATTTTAATATGATCAAAACAAATCAATACACTAGATGATGCCATTTCCACACATCATTTATGTGCTGTATGCTTTTATCAGTAAAACTGCATGTCTGCGCAAATGTAATGGTCATTTCAATTGAAGATATGTTGTCTGTAATGGCTGTGCGTTACCACACCATGCATACTCCACCTTACCCCACTCCACTCTACACCACTCCACTCTATTCTACTCTACGCCACTCCACACTGCGCCACTCCACACGCCAGTTCACTCTACTCCTCTCTACTCTGCACCACTCTACTTTTTTTCAGTGCACTCTTCCACTCCACTCTATGCCACTGCAATCTATGCTACTTTACTCTGCAACAATGCGCTCTACATCAGTTTACACCAGGGCACTCTATGCCAATACACTGTACGCCACTTTAATCTACTCTGCACAACTGTATTCTACACCACTCAACTCTACCCTGCACCTCTCCACTCAACCGTACACCACTCTGCCCCACATCACAATACTCTGAAACAATCTACTCTTTGCCATGGCACTCTGCGTACTCCACTCTACAACACTTCAATATGCACTGCACCACTCTACACCACTGCTGTCTATCCTAACCACTGTACTCTACGTCATTCTACTCTGTACCACTGCAATCTACGCCAGTATACTCTGCTCTGCAAAACTCTATGCCATTGCACTCTACTCTGCACCACTCCACTCTATTCTGCTCTACGCCACTCCACACTGCGTCATTGCACTCTGCACCACTCCACGCCAGTTCACTCTACTCCTCTCTACTCTGCACCACTCTACTTATTTTCAGTGCACTCTACCACTCCACTCTATGCCACTGCACTCTGCTACTTTACTCTGCAACAGTGCGCTCTACATCAGTTTACACCAGGGCACTCTATGCCAATACATTGTACGCCACTTTAATCTACTCTGCACCACTGTACTCTACACCACTCAACTCTACGCTGTACCTCTCCACTTTACCGTACACTACTCTGCCCCACATCACTATTCTCTGAAACAATCTACTCTTTGCCAAGGCACTCTGCGTACTCCACTCTACGCCACTGCTGTCAACCCTAACCACTGCACTCTACGTCATTCTACTCCAGTATGCTCTGCTCTGCAACACTCTATGCCATTGCACTCTACTCTGCACCACTGTACTTTGTCACTTCTCTCTACCACACTATGCCACTGCACTCTATGCAAATCACTCTGCGCTGCTCTACTATAAACCACTACACTCTACGAAAGCCTACTCTGCGTCACTGCACTCTGCCACTGCACTCTGCCACTGCACTCTACACCACTCGACTATGTACTGCTGCACTCCATGTCACCACGCTCAACTTTCCGCCACTCTACTGCACACCGCGCCATTGCACTCTACACCAATCCACTCTAATTTACTGTGCACCACTGCATGCTACAACACTCTACTCTGCTACTTCACTCTACTCTGAATCAATCTACTCTACAGCACTGCACTCTACAGCACTCTTTTCCACTCTGCACCATTTGACTCTGCGCCACTGCAACCTACCCTGTGCCACTCCACTCTGCACTACTCTACGCCACTTAACTCTATGCCACTCTATTCTACGTAGTTGCACTGTACGTCAATGCACTCCACACCACTTTATGCAAAACCAGTATACGCCAATCTACTCTACGCCACTATACACTGTGCCACTCTACACCACTACATTCTACACAACTCTACTCTGCACCACTCCACTCTATGCCACTGCACTCTAGTCCACTCTCATCTACTCTGCTATACTGCAATCTATGCAACTGCACTCTACCCCACTCTACGCTGCACCACTCCACCGTACCTCACACCACTCCACTCTGTATCACTTCACTTAACTCTTAAACAATATACTCTGCCACTGCACTCTACTCCAGTCTGTGCCACTCCACTTTACGCCACTGCAGTCTACACTGCGCCACTCTACTCTACGCCACTGCACTCTACACCACTCTACATTAATGCACTCATTGCTAATCTGTTCTACACCACTGGACTTTACGCTACTTTACACTAGGCCACTCTACAACACTCCACTCCTCTATACTCCACTCTCATGCTCTGCTCAGTTAAACTCTACTCCACCCTACTCCACTCTGCCACTCCGCAACACTCTGTTCCACTCTATGACACTACAACACTCTATGACGCTCTAAGCAACTTCCTCTCCACCACTCCATGGCACTTTAAATTCTATGACACTACTTCACTGTATGTCACTCCATTCTATGACACTCTACTGTACTGTGCATCACTCCACTCTACAACACTGCGCCATTCCACTCTACTACTTTGCTCCACTCTAAGACCATCTTACTCCACTCTGTGCCACTCTACAACCGTCAACTCCACTCTGCGCAACACCCTCTAGGCTCCTCCACTCTCTGTCACTCCACTTTGACACTCTACTCCACTGTTACACTCTAGTCCACCCTCCAACCTACGCCCTTCCACTCTACAACACTCTACTACTCCCTCCATGACACTCCACAACTCTATACGCTGCTTTATTCCACTCCATTTCGTTCAACTCCACTCCGCTCTGCTCCATGCCGCTCCACTTTACGCCACTCCTCTCCACTTTTAGGAATGCTGAACCGCAACCAAGTTGGTGTACGGCATTTCTAATACATATTGGCATAGTTAATAGCTCTTGTGTAGGCGAGCCCTATTGGCTTTGCCAGTGCTTGTTTGAAAATGGCCGTAATGTCGATCCCAGTCTGCGCCGCTTCACCAGCTCTCACCTCATGGCAGTAGCATGGCGGCTAGCTGCAGGCCACCAGCGAGAGATTTCATGCACTGGGTGGCATGTGATAGGGCGTCATGAGCTGCAGGAACCTTGCGGGCTGGCCCGGGTCCACGAAGGGGACCCTCCTAAGAGGGCGGCCCCCCTTAGTGCCACAGGATGGCACACGAGGCAGCCGCCAAGTGTTTGCGACCCCCTAAGGTTCCGCATGCCCGCGTCACTTCAGGGCAGGAGTGGGCGAGGTACATATCCCGCCCGCTGGGCGCCCTCTTTTCCCGCTGCCCTGACGTCGTTTCGTCATGCATTGGCATCGTGCAGGTTACTCACCTGTCTCGTGGTTGATGACCGGCCTCTTCTGGATTGCGGTGAGTTGGGCCCCCAACCTCTCGCATTGGTGCCCTTGGTCTGGCGGCGAGGAGTGTCATGGCCACGTCGGGTGCACAGGATCCCACGGGGGTTTAGCCGCTGTTGGTTGTTGCAAGAGTTTTGAGGTGAATCTAGGTTCCCCGTCCCCAGGGGTGAGAGGCTTTGGAAAGGTAGAGGCAGGCGGGTATGCCTGGGGACTAGCTCAGAGCAAGTTTGGGATTGGTGTAGCGAAACGGGATCACGGGTCTAGCAGTTATGGGTGCCGGTGGCGAGCGGGTCCCAGTTGGTGTTTGGCACGCTGACGCCATGGTTTTGGCTTTTAGAAAAAGACAAGTCCATAGTCGTTGTCATGGGTGGCTGCCGTGTTCGTAGGCGATGCCCCACGGCGAAGAGCGGCTTCTTCGAACGAACAGAGCCTGGGAGAGGACAGGTCCCGCAACTTCGTCCGATCGTATGCGGTGACATGAAGCCCATCATTCCCAGACTTGCCCCGTTCAGTCCGTCGGGGCAAAACAGGAGCAAGCGGGGCTCGAGCGGGGAGAACTTTGAGGCGCCTGCTGTTACTCAGGAGCGGTGGCTCGGAGGCAAAGGGATTGGGAACGGGTCGCGGCGGGCCCGGGGAATGAGCCAGTGCGACCAACCAAGTGAGTCGGAACAGGTTTGTCATGTGTTTTTTGGTTGCCAGTTTCCTAGGGCAGAGTTGGTTACAACTGTAATTAAAATGGTGATAGTGCAAGAGGATCTTGGGACATCTAAGGTATACCTGGCATGCACAATACCGAGGGGGAAGCATGTACACCCGGGCGCTGCACAAAGTGGGTTGTAGGAGGCGCTGGTAAAATGTAAGAGCTAAGCGCGGGTTAATAGATGGACACCTCTAATGTCACTGATGTTGCCATAGTACCCCCAGGGGCACCCCGCTGTCCCCCCTCCCCCATCATGGGTTACCCAAATGACACACACAAGACAGTTGGTGTTGGGTAACAAAATGCTGCAGGTTTATTACATAATTCCAGAATATGTAATGGATGGGTTATTTTACGGGCGATCCAAGGGCAGGCAACCAACTGTGTCGCCTGCCCGCCTGATGAGCCGGGCAGCGCGGGAGCGATGCCCGCCGTTGCTGCCCTCCAGGTGATTCTTTCTATGATCACGTGCCGTTGGTAATTCTACTCACGCCCCCCCTATCGGGGCGGAGCGTCGCATAGCAAGCCCCCGGTTGTTCAGGCCCACAACCGCCCGCAGGACTAGCGGGGCGCCGACACGGCTTCCGGGACCTCCCATGAGGCTCCTCGTTTTGGCTCAGGCACCACCTCTGGTGCCGCGCAGAGGTACCCTTTGTACCGGCCTGCTTCCAGATCGCCCTGTAACTCCGCCTGCAACGAAAAAGGAAAACATTACAACGCTCAGCAAAAACCCCCCCCACCCAACGCCTACGCCGGGTAAGCGGTAGGGAGGGAAAAGGCGAGGTGGGCGACAAAGAGGTCGCCAGGAAGGGTGGGGGAAGGCTAAATAGCCTCCCCCTCACACCAGGGCCAGGAAGTGACACGCATTGCGCGTCACTTCCGGCCAAGCCCGAGGAGGGGGGATCCGGTCTGCGTCCCCGCCCCCCCCCCCGGTGGGAGGGGGTGGGGAGGGGTGACCGGTGCCCCGGGGCCACTAAGGCGCAGACCGCCTATTGGCCCCCTGCGGGGGCCGCGGTCAGCGGCAAAGAAGACAATAAACTGCATGAGAAAAGGGGGGAGTGCCCTTGGGAAGCACAAAGAGCAGAGATCTGTGGCCTCTCTGTCACTTGGTACACTAGGGTCCCTCCTCGGCAACACGGGCCTTTAGTCATAGAGATTAGGCGTCCGAACCCAGCAGTAGGGCATTTGCTTGGCTATTAAGAGGCCACAGTTCTTATCTGGTGTCAGCTTTTGCGAGTGGGTGACTCGCGGCCCCGACGGGTGCACGGGCTCCCACTGGTGCAGGGTGGCCGCGTGCCTATTTGATAAGGCTCTTACTTCGGATGGCATGATAGAGGGCCCTCGCCCTTTCATGGGTGGTGGCAGGTGCAGTCGCATGACTGTCCCGTGATCCGGAGTACGGATATGTTTCAGCCAGACTAACGGTTTCAGCCAGCCAGGTATGTAGTTTGCTTGTTTTCCGACTACTTAGCTGCAATCAGAAATGTCTTGTGATTCCCAGGCCGGGGAAGAAACCTGTTTGGTGGCATCTTGGCAACCTCTATGTAAATCTAAAAGAACCCAACACAGAGGGAAGCGGTTATTTTTAAAACACAGCCCTCCTTTTCGCTGTCACATTTATCGAATTTGTTCATAAGGTGATTGAGTGCATACCTTTCATCTAATTGTTTAATATGTCTGCAATATATTTCAGAGCACCCTTGTACCGTGTCAAAGCGTTGCTCTTTAAAATGGAAACTTTTCTGTCTTACAAGGTCGTAGGTTTGTATGTATACATTTGAAACCTCTAAACCACGGCAAATGGGGCCGGGCGACGACTAGAAGGAGGTTGTTCTACGTCCTAAAAGCCCAATCGTGGCCTTTTGTGCCCCACAAGTCCAAACCGGAAAATAAACTTAATACAAGGTATTACCAGCTTAACATATGTATATTTACATTCACGCGCCAGCGTTGAGGCCGGTACTGTACAAAATCAGACGCCTTGGAACTAGTGCGAGGTGGATGCTATTCACTACAGCACAGATAACTTAACACCAGGACTTTAAATGCACCCTGAGATCGGAAGCGAAAACGAATTTACAGCGGTTTTCAGTTAGGAATTTATTAAGCCTATTTGGAGTGAGAGTAGGGGGTGTGGTAGCCAGCGTTTTGTGCGTGCTCATGGGCTTCCTAGTTTGTTGTTAGGGATGGCAGACTGCTGTTTTGTGCGGTTGCGATGGGCGGGGCTGCCTGTTTACACCACTGTAGGTCCACCCGCCGGACATGTCAGAGTAATTAGCAGGTTTGTCCATTGGTCGCATCTCACCTAGGCGACTGGAGGTCATCGCTCTCTCTGGTACTTGTGGGGACTTGGGGGGCCCCCCAACAACTCACAGGGGAGGTTGTGCCAGTGTGGCAGAGAGAAGGGCAATTTGTTTGGAGTTGCTTGGTGTGATGGGCGTTTGAGCGCCAATTTGGTGGTTCGATGCATACGGTTGCCCAGATTGCGGAAGACTTGGCCATGGGCAGGGTAAGGGCCATTCTGGCGTAATGGGTCCCCTGCGGGCAAAGGGGTACATCACAGCCGGGCACGGTAAGAGCGGCTGGTATGGTGATTTTGTCCAGCACTGCCACGCCCCCTCTCCTCTCGGGGATAATGTTGGGAGGCCTAAAGCTCACACCACACATTGGCCCTGCCACTGATAGTAACAACACAACTACTCACTCGCAGGCTCAAGTGACAATTCAGCCTATTTCAGCCTCCCTAAGCTATAAGAATGGCGTTGGAGACAGGTAACAGGTCATCTATAATTTAGCTGGGCTGCGCCACCTCATGGAGGCCGTTACAAGCTCCGGTGCAGAGCACCGGAATCCACCGACTCAAAGTAAGCATTGCTTGCTCCCCTCCATGAAGGGGGGGGGCAACCCATTGCGCTTAGCCGGTGCACGCCATTAACACCTGGGGAGAGTCTCACACCTTGATAACACTAGCACAGTCAACCCAAGAGCAACCAGATACGGAAGCGTGACTCTGGGTGGGGGTGTCTGGTGTATCAAGATATTGCAGTTTTAAGGCGCATTGGCAGTGAACAAACTCACTGTCCTACCCGATAGCTATGTTAGCGGACCTCTCGGTCTTAAAACTTTAGTTTTAACGGCACATGGGGATTTCCTTTATGGAATAATGGTCATATGATCAATCGAAGAAACCCACCTTCAGGAAGGCAAGGTGTTCTACCCTCACCGGAAGGTGGGCCCGACAGTGAGGATAGTTACCAACTCATAGTCATGGCTAGGTCCTACTGGGCTTCCAGCCATATGACCACTTGTGCAAACAGGTCAAATGGGGTTTTCAAAAGGGTATAGGATGGTGAGGGAAAAGCGAACCTGTGCATTTTTATTTTGGGTACGTATATGGCCAGGGAAAAGTGTGAGCAGAACAACACAGTAGTTGAAAGAATATGGGAAACGCTTTACGGGTTCTGTTTGCCCCCCCATACTCCAACCAGACAACGCGCGCACAACTGGGGGTATTGTGCTTAAATGATGTCCCCTCAATAGGGACTTGCCAGGGAATAGTCAAGAGTTGGGTGCTACGGATTTTCCACTCTCTGAGGTGCAGTAAGTCAAGTCATCGCCAGGTGTTTTTCTGGAAGGTCATACAAGTGCGTTAAGTGAGAAGTATCCAGGTTACTTGCAGTATGGTAGAGGGGTCTTTTCAAGACCCTCTTTTGGGGGCTGCATTAGAACTATCCTGGAAATCTCAATCTGAAATTGATGTCAGTGGGCCTCTCACATTGTCATATTTACACTCCTGGGGAGTGGGAGCAGATCTGTACAGCAATTTACAGTGGGGGAAGGGGTATTTCCACCACAGCCAGGGAATATTCGGACAACCACCACATTAAGCACCGGCCATAGTTCAAGGAGAGTCGCCCAGCGTCCCTACCCTGTTCTGTTTGATACAGGGGCACTGGTAACACAATTGGATCTAAGGCGACCAACTTAATTTTGAAAGGCAAGTTCTAATGTTTCACATCCCAGCCTGTAAAGTCAACCGCCTGCGCAGCATTTATTAATACACACTGTATTGAATGTGATATAGAAGGTTAAACAGGACTGCCGGGTCCCGCTGGGGTGTCAGCCACATGGCCATTGAAGAAATGGTTAGCTCAAAAAGGATTAGGAGGGGTTGTGGTATTGGCAGAGCAAACCGGGAACTCTTTGTATGCAGGTTTTGACCTCATGGTCTTGGGATCTTACCCCGTTGGGTTCTTCTACCATTCACCCCCCCAGGTGGGGACCTAGGCCAGCAAATGAGGACGACTTGCTTGGCATGCTCTCTGCAGTCGTTCTCTCTGACTAGGGTGAAGCATGGGACGGATGGGTCCTTTGATTTCATCCATATGTGAACATGGTTAGTTTCAGGCCAAGGAGTGACTGCATGACCCCCGGGTGCCGGGGAGGGTTTTCTGGGTGGCAGCATTCCCGAATATTGCACAGGTTGTTGTTTCCACAGAGTGTTGGCAGATCAGCAGGCCTCATCTTGTCAGGGTTTGAGGTGTCGTCGGGTCTTTTAGACTGAGTACTGATAGGCTCTATCCTGTCAGCTGGGGCATGAGTTTACCATTCCCAATACGGTGCTGGTACCCTAATAGTGTTGGAATAGAGGGTTAGGATCACAAAGACCGACTATGATCAGAGCACATTTTGCTTTGATAGTTAAGAGGATAGAGGTACACTGACCATGTCCTCTGATCCCCAGTGGCATGATACAGGTTGCTTCAGTTAAGCATAATATCCTTGGGAGCGGTCAGCCAACAAGGGGACTAATGTCCCAATTTTGGCCTAGTAAGACGGGCGGGTGTGGTGCTCCCTTACAAGGGGTAGGGAGAAGGACATAATTCGACCAGGCTTGGCTGAAGGGTATTCTGTTACACCCAGATGGGAGATAGATGTATGGCCCAGTGGGTCTGGTCTCCTCTTACCTGGCCCGTTGGGAGAGGGTTACTCTCTGGTTCATGCTGACAGCACACCCCTTACCATTTTGGGGTTGAACAGGTATGGAAGGCATGATTAAATGTCAAGCTATGTGGGTCATGGCAGGCAATTTTGCAATTTTGCAAGCACTCTTTTTGCAGGGCCAGCAAGCCCAGCGTTCTGGGCAGGCTTGTCAGTGGAACGCATCATGCAGGTGGAACGAGGTGAATCCCAATGTGTTAAAAGGTACATCCATCAACAGCCACCCAGGAGAGTGGTCGGATGACAGGTTAAGTATTTGATGTACAGGCGAATAGTGAAAATACCATAGGCACCCCTGTGAGGCACCTGAGGTTTGTTAGGGTGCAGTGTTATTAGGCAAATATGTGCAAGCTGGATTAGTTGTATAGAATGGGGTGCAGTGCTCAACAATGGGTGTTTTGCAACCTAGCATTTCTTCAAGTTGCCGGGACCAACGGTCTGGGGGGAGGTCCTTCCCCGTGTCCTGTGAGTGAGGGTCCCAGGCATGCACTGGAACAGCTTGCTGTAGAGGCTGCAACACAGACTAGGGGGTGTTCTCCCCTCCCAAAAATCTTGGCCATACACCTGGGAGGCAATGACTTGACTTTCCTGGGTAGGAGGGCACGGCTGCCAGAAGAGAAACCCCCCTGGTGTAAGAAAGAAACCAATTGGGGGCATGTGTGTTATGCTGGCCAGAGAACGCCACTGTTAGTGTGGCGAGGGACCGGTCAGGGATTGCAGCGGAACATCTCACAATAGTTAACAGTGCCAGGCGCAGAGTCACTGAACAAAGGGGTTTGGGTGATCAGGCATGGCCTGCTGCATGCAAAAATCCACAGGGTGTTTTTAGAGTTTGGGGTGCACTTGTCCAGAGGGTCATCAGGGTGTAGGTAAGGATGTCTATCTTGGTGGGGGGCCCTGACTGTGACGGTGGCCACACCCAGAGCTGTGGCGGAGTTACAGGGCGATCCAGAGGCTCTAAGGTACAGAAGGGTACCCTCTGCAGGAGCACAGTAAGGGTGCTATAGCCAAATATCCCCAGGGAGGTCCTTGCGTTGGACCCTGGAGGAGCGACGGCACCCCGTTAGTCCTATGGGCGGTTGTGGACCTGAGCAACCAGGGGTTGCCTGGAACGCTCTGCCCCCCCTTCAGGGGGTGTGAGTAATGAGGTGGACTGGTGGTCCACCAGTGGGAGGGGTTAGTCTCTCCCAAAATCTGACAAACACAGATTGGATTGGCCACGGTGTAATTTGGCTAATCTGGTGGCAGGCGGCGAGAGGCTGCCTGCCCTGGAATCGCCCGTAAGATAACCCACAATGTTGGCATATTTGTAATGCAAATGAACCTGCAGCAATTTTCTCCACAAATAAGGTGTCTTGTCTATTTCTCCAGGATATTGCTGTGGGGGGATGGGGAGTGTTGCTGATATTAGCACTATGTCCTGTAGCATGGAGGGCTGCAAGTGAAAGTGGAATCCAGTGCCTGTCACCTAGGAGTCCTGCTTTAAAGGTGAATGCCCGTTTGTGTGTGGGGAGGTATCACTTTGAATTCTGGGAAATGGTGGGCACCTCCCCCCTTCCTTTCACTTCTTACTCCGTATTTCAAGCCCAGGAGGAGGCCGGGGATAATTCTGCATCCATGGCTGTGTAAGCATAGACTGGAGCACTCTCACCTGTACATCGCACCCCTCTTGCCTAACCCCCCACGGCAGCCCCTCCCCAAGCTGAGCCTGTGCTGTTCAAACGTATTACTACTTTATCAACTGAGGCCACGCTCAGCCCCAGGCTGGGAGACTGTTCAGAGAGGCGTAAAGAGCACTGTGTAAACCGGGGAATATGGAGCCCTCCCCGCTCAGCAGCACCCCCCACTCACCAGCCTCTTTTCGGGGTAACAACCAGGCTGAATCTGTGAGAAGTGCTCAGCGGGTGCGGCGCAGAGTGTGGTCTGTGCTCTCACCTGTGGGTGGAAGAACAGTTCTGGGTTTTGACTTGATGGCAGCAAGGCCAAGTCGAATAATAACTAACAAATTAAGTGCCAATGCTGCACAAGGCTTTTGCCTACCCTTTTTACCTGTGTATTGAATGAAACAATCACATGGTTGACTGCTTTTTCGGTCAGATGTAATCAAAAAGAAGTAACTCAATTACATCATATTTTTCATTTTTCAACAACTGATAATTTCTTAATTAAAAAACTGCACCGTGATTTGAACAATACCCTTGTTACACAATTTAAATACAACAATTTTATAAGATTTTGACACCTTCAAAAATGCAATACTTGACAAAAAGACATTCAACTCTTCAACATTCATACCCACTCACACCCATTCATATTCCTCAATATATACAAAACAAAGTGAAAACCGTGTCGAATGACACGTGAAGGCCATCCAGAAAGGTTTTTGTACTCTCGTTGCCTATACTCTTTCTTTTCTTGAGAAAAAGTTTTTTTTAGATGATCGGTTGGCCTTAGCTCGTAAGGTCTACGCGTTTCGGAACCCTTATCTTGCTGGGAACCTCATCAGGACCAATGTACTGAAATAAGCCTTGTGCAGCATTGGCACTTAATTTGGTACTCACCTGTGGGTGGCGTCGCCCAGTGGGAGGGGATTGGTGCATCTCTCAGTCCTCCCCGACGCCCCGCGCTCCCCGGATCTCCCGCGTCTTCGGTCCCTGGCGGGTTCAGCGCGAGAAGCCCCGGGCTTCATCCTCACCTCCCCAGTCCCGCATGTATGCGTTTTCAAGCGCCCCCTGGAGAGATTCGGCTGTTTACTCACCTGGCTTGAGCCCAGTCAAAAGTCGTGCCAAGAAATAAAGCAAAACAGGTAAAATTAAAGCAAACAGGCCAGTGGTGGCTGGTGACATTTGAAAGGGGTGAGGCGTAAAATAATTATTGTACTGCACTGTGGCCAGCGAGCATAGCGAGCGAGCCTGAACCACCTACAGGGGCTTTCTTGCCCTTTCCTATGCTGCGGGGAGGAGTGACAGTCACCCCCTGCATAAAGCACAGCTGCTGGCGCACTTTGGACACGGGCCGCATCACTAAGAGCAGCTGCTGAGGACGGCCAGCATCTCCCATGTGCACGATGCGGCCCAGAAGAGGACAAAACACAGGGGAGGCTGAGAAGTGCACTTTCATGCACACCACACGCACAAACACCAAGCACTCCATGCCCTCCCTGCAAAAGCATGGGCAGAACTTCACACAAGCAGGGTTAAAAGCCGCACACATTGCATAGCCAGCTTCCTTGCACCAACATCACACAAGCCCAGCTTCACACTATGCGCTCTGCCACCCACCTCCATTCGGCACACCTAGGTCTGTCCGAGTACAGCTGTTCTTGCCCCAGCTCACACCGAAAGAAACAGAAGTATAAGCTGCCATACACACCATGCGGAACACATTTTCAATAGCAAATCTGCCATACAAATAACAGCTCGAGAAAGCACCCGTATAATTGTTTGTGTGTCCTTGGAATCTTCGTGTTTCAAAGCTGCAGTAGGTGTGCTGGCTGAAACATTGGTGTTTTTTATTCGACTAAAAGGTTCATTTTGATTTTCTTGCCTACTCAAACGGGGGTT
This sequence comes from Triturus cristatus, assembly GCF_964204655.1. NCBI lineage: Eukaryota > Metazoa > Chordata > Amphibia > Caudata > Salamandridae > Triturus > Triturus cristatus. The sequence goes on from NC_140584.1 coordinate 583,281,740, forward strand.
CATGGCGCCATAAAACAAAGCATATGTAGCCACAAAGGCGCCCGAGTCGTCTTCTCCACAGCAAAAAATATCATTTTTCACAAAGGATACATCTTTGAAAAGTGAGAACACCTTCCTTCATCTAAATGGTGGTGGTTGCAGGGCGGCAATCTTTCCTAGGGATAAAGCTAACTTTCCCAGCTTTAAAGTATCTTTAATTATAGAACACGAATCGTGTTACACAGTATAGAAAAAGAGAGAAAGAGTTCACGTCATTCCTGATACTGTGAGTTTAGTTGATAGGTGAGGCAAAAGCAAATCAGTTGCGGCTCGTGGGGTGGAGGAGGGGTGTCACGCAGGGAGGGGCCAGGGGGGGAGGGGGAAGTGTTAAAATAAATACAAAAATCCTACCTGAGGTACTGAGCAGGTCCGCGCCGCCTCGGGTCCGTTGGCGCCCAGCAGCGCCCAGCAGCGCCAGGATTGGCTTAGGGCACGGTTACTGCTCACCCGCCTGCCCATTAGGAGACCGAGGTTTGAGCCTTTGCTCAACCCTCGCTCTCCTAATGGGCATGCGTCAGCCAGAGCAGACACGAGTGCGCATGACTGGGCACGGCGTGAAAATTCGCTCACCTTCCCCACTCATGCACACTTGTGCTGCTGCCTGTTGCCCCTGGTCCGTCTGACAAGCATGTCAGTCTGCATGACGTCGGACCGCCCACCCGCTTCAGACTCTGAAGGGGGTGGGCGGTCCGACGTCATGCTGACTGACATGATTGTCAGTTCTCCCTCGGCGTCTTTGAATTTAAGTAAACCGATTCAGTTTACTTAAGTTCAAAGATGCCGAGGGAGCTGCGGGCGGGTGGGCTACACCCCAACGCCCTAAACCTTGACCCTAATCTTCCGGCAGAGCTTCCTGTAGGCCCACGTGTCGGTTGTTCTCTATGGCAGAGCTCTGTAGCTTCACCCAGCAGACCTCTGTATAGACTCCAGTGTGAGCCGTTTCAGTTCTACCGTGCTCTCTGTATCCAGTCTGGAGGTCGAGCAGCTCGATAGAGCTCTATATAGATCGAGGCAACCTTGAGGTGGATCAACCCTATAGGGCTCGCTATAGAGCCAGGTGTGAAGGGTAGCCTCGCTACAGAATTCTTTAGATACTCCAGCGTCCTGTATCTGTTCTGCTGAGTCTGTACATTCATGCATGAAATTTATAATCTTAGAAGAAATCACTGAAGGCTTGGGGGTTGGTTCCACACCTGTTCTCTAGGATAGCCATTAACAGAAGCACAGGGTGTATCTGTGCCACAGAGTTCTGTGTGGACCTGACTGTGAGATGTCCGCTCTGGCGAGATCTATAAATCCAGACGGGAGGTGTATCTTCTAGCAGAACTCTTTGGAGACCCAGGTGTGGGATACATCTGCTCCACTGAGCTCACCACAGTTCCATTTGTGGGACATATCTGATCCTTAGACTTCTCTACAGAGATGGATTTGGTTCTCTCTAGAACTGTCGAAACAGGTGTGAAATTGATCTGCTGTGCATAGGTCTCTCTAGGCACACGTGAGGTCTAAAATTCTGGAGAGTTCAGTAGACCCACATAAGCTCATTTCTCTTAGCGGAGACCCATGTCAGTAGTATCTGCCCTGCAGTGCTTTCTCTCTAGAACCATATGATGTTATATTCTCTGTAGGGCTCTCTCTAAGCCCATGTGAAAGTCATTTCTGCAAAGCTTGTTCCTTAGCTCTACCTCTTCACTACAGAGTTGTCTCTTGTCCTGTGTTGGGAGTAATCTCTCTAAGCCCCACCATCTCTTAAGAGCTTTCTGACTATTCATGTGTGGCTATAGCGCTCATTGCGTGCTCTCTAGTCCTGGCTACAGAGTATATCATGCCGGGGAGCTCGCTCTGAGGCCATGGTAGGTGTGCCCTCTCACCAGTACATACAAGGCCCTGGATCTTTCCACACTGGGTGCTCTCTTGTGCACCTGGGATGAGAGCATGCAGATCAGTGCTTCTGTCTGCCTCACCTTTTACCTGTCTGTGTTTGGTGTTCTTCGCTGATGCTCCCTTGCTCTTGGCTTGGGTTGTGGTTGGTTTGGGCGGATTTATTGCAGCAAGGCAGATCCGGTCTTCCTCGCCCGATTTCATCTGCTACCCGTCTGGCGAGGAGAGGTGTGGAGCTGAGGTGTGTCAGCCAAACAGTGAGCTCACTCACTTCCCTTACATCGCCTCTTATTCGTCCCCCTGCCTTTTCTTGCTTTGTTTCTGCAGCTCCTGTATCCTGTGGGCTGCCGCGTCCTTCTGGGTGAAGATGAAGTGCTGAGCACCATTCTCACTCTGCCCAGCTGCAGGCATAGAACGTTCAAGTTTCACCTCCTATCCGCAGAAGGCTTCAAGGATGCCCCTCTCATAGCCTTGCGTCTGAGTGCTTGTCCCACAGCCTACAGTCCCCTGATGGTTTCCCCGTGCCCCTCATGCATTGCTGTTTGATGAGGAAACAAGGTTCTCCTCTCACTGCCTGTTCAGTATGTGCCACTCTGACAGACTGCCACCCAGCTAGGCACCTCTTTGTAGATTTTGGTCCTCTGATGACCCCAGAATGTGCTGCTCAAAAACTGGCTTCTGATTTGAACTTCTATGTGCTCATCTGTCTGCCTGCTGCCGAGGAGGCTTCCCTCTGCCTCTGTCGTTGTGTGATACTGATGGAGCAGGTAAAACATTTTTTTTAATACCTTCTCTATTTTGCATGAAAATACTTATGACATAATCGATTTATATATTAACCTGTATTAACTGTGTGCCATGATTTATTAACCAACAAAGTACACCTTGATAAACACAAATTACACGCCGGACGAATTGCTATTTGCATGGCAGAATAACTTTAATGACTAACTGTAGTACGCATATTAACAATAGAAGGTGTGGTGATAGAAATTGCATGATTTGTGTAGCTTTTGTGATGTTTGCGTTCCTGCTGGGACCAAATGGTGAGTATTATTGCTTTAAATGTCGCTATATGTCAGGAAAATACTAATACATAATGGGATTAGTGTGGGTTTAAACATTAGAATCTTCATTTCCGTATATTATGTTTGTTTTGCTTAAGTTGGCATTCGGGCCTACCAAGCCATAATATTCAAAATGGAGTTCGGAAGTGGCCACCGTCTTGTGAGCGCGATGTCTACTGCGCAGACTCGGATGGCTCCGAAGATCTCCAGGCATCCTCAATTCAGAGCACAGTGTTCCTTGTCAAGGATAGGAACGTGGAGGACTGCCAGATTTCAGTCAGTGTGAATGACCCGAAAAGAACAATAACCACCTATAATGGAAGGTCAACAGGTCGATACATCGGACCTTTTCGCATGAGAACTGGATGAGCTAAGAGAATGACATAGCAAATTCTCTGAGATCCCAGGACTATGAGAAATAGAGGACTATATTGCAACTTTAAAGGGTTCAACCAATCAAAAAACATTCCCAATTCAGTAAATATTACACGTTCCCCAGAATTTATTATAAAAGGATAGTAGAATAGAGAGGAAGTTAGTGCGTTCCAGAGGGGTGTCCCGAATTTGCGTGATCGAATTGCTTGCATGATTGCTCGGTCCTTTGAATATCTTTGGGACTGTGTCGTGCTGAGCGAAGGAACTTTTCAGACTTGTTGAGCCTTTGCCTGCATTCGATTGGGACGATTTAACAGAAGGGATTTGAGTTTTGCAGAGCTAACAGAATTAGAGAAAAGAGCCCCGATAGCAAGAATAGGTAAATATAAATGTCATGCTAAATTGTGTTGATTAATTAAATTTGAACTTTGTTGACCGAAATGCTAAATTATGCAACTGAAAGCAAGTAATTAGATAAACTAAACATTGATTAAACAGAGAATGAGTTTGTGGTTCTTTAACTAGGGTATTAAATAGGGATTCCGAAGCTTTAATGTGTTTTAGCTGGTTCTAAATCACCATCAACCAGTCCAACTAATTGGTCCATCGACCAAGTGGTGGAGTGCCTTGATGTTAAGGTTAGGATCCTATGAGTATTGATGTAAAAATGTATATATTGTAACAAATTTCCTTCCCTATAGGTAATAAGGTACCCCCACATGTCCAGCGGATTACTCATCCTCCTGTGTACAGATACGAGTGAGACGTATGAGTGTTGGTGTTATGGGCCCCACCAATGAATGTGTGTGTGAATGAGTAAGTGTGGTGACGGATCTGTGACACAGAGAAGATATGAAAATGTGCCCCCTTTCTGCTGGATCAATACAAAGCAGAGTCTTCTAAGTAAGAAAGTTTTAAGTTGTATATCACAGCTGCCCAATCCAATTTTTTTTTTAAGTTTCTCATTAATTTTTGAGGTCGAACCTGGGCAGCTTATGCACTGCTCTTCGAGGCATCCTGTATTTGAGTATGGACTTGAAGCCCCGCCCACTCTCCACCCATATTTTTCATTGGCTTGTGTCATTCTCCTTTGTAAATGCTGGCTTCTGATTCATTAATAGGCTTGTTAGTCCCTTCTTAGTACCGCCTTGTCTTCATTAGTAAACTCCCATGAGGACTAGACCTTTTACTTCTGTTGTTACACGGTATGTCTTATTTAGTCTGTAAGGACTATTTTCTTTAATTAATTTCCCCTAATGCAGGCACGACATGCTTTCCTGCAACATTCAGCATGCCATGCACGCTTTCACTTTCCAAGCAGCCCAGGATAATTGCGGCCGCTTCTTTGAAATGAAATAAGTCTTGCATTTACAAGAGTTTCAGCTAGTGGCATGTAAATGACAATGCCTTTTATTTTTGTGTTAATTATCAAAACAGATAAATAAAAGGCATTGTCATTTACAATGCCAGTAGCTTAAACTTTCACAAATGTGAGACCTATTGCATTGTAAAGGGGAACAACCTTTACAACGCAACTTTTACAACGCACTACCATTACAACGCATTTTTTACAACGCATAATCCATTACAACGCATGACATTACAACGCATGACACTACAACGCATTTTTAAAAACTACCTTTACAACGCATTCCATTACAACGCATACTACCATTACAACGCATACCATTACAACGCATAATATTACACTATACTATCCAACACTTACCCTACTGATGCACCCCCTGGAGTTAGAATAGTAATTTTTACCCCTATACTATCCAACACTTACCCTACTGATGCACCCCCTGGAGTTAGAATAGTAATTTTTACCCCTATACTATCCAACACTTACCCTACTGATGCACCCCCTGGAGTTAGAATAGTAATTTTTACCCCTATACTATCCAACACTTACCCTACTGTTGCACCCCCTGGAGTTAGAATAGTAATTTTTACCCCTATACTATCCAACACTTACCCTACTGTTGCACCCCCTGGAGTTAGAATAGTAATTTTTACCCCTATACTATCCAACACTTACCCTACTGTTGCACCCCCTGGAGTTAGAATAGTAATTTTTACCCCTACACTATCCAACACTTACCCTACTGTTGCACCCCCTGGAGTTAGAATAGTAATTTTTACCCCTATACTATCCAACACTTACCCTACTGTTGCACCCCCTGGAGTTAGAATAGTATTTTTTACCCCTATACTATCTAATACTTACCTTAAATGTAATTTAATATTATGCGTTGTAATGGTATGCGTTGTAAAGGTAGTATGCGTTGTAATGGTAATGCGTTGTAAAGGTATTTTTTAAAAATGCGTTGTAGTGTCATGCGTTGTAATGTCATGCGTTGTAATGGATTATGCGTTGTAAAAAATGCGTTGTAAGTGCATGCGTTGTAAAAGTGTGCGTTGTAACGTCATACATCCCATTGTAAATGCTTGTTTTCTTCTGCTGCCCTTCCCTGCACTACAAGCCCAGCTCGTGTCTTCGGTGTCCCTGCATCCACTACCTAATCTCCCGATGCAGTGCCCTCTCCCCATTACCACCAACGGTCGTTTTTTTTTCTTATGTCTTCGGTACCGCTGGTCTTGCTACCTAATCTCCCTAAGCGGTGCCCTTCCCGACCACCACTTCCCATCACCGTTTTTAGGTCTCGCCTTTGTGTGGTCTCATCGGGAAATGCTGTATTCAGGTATGGTCTTTAAGCTCTGCCCATTTTTCGCCCATCCTTTCAATTGGCTCCTGTTACTGTCCTTTGTAAATGGGGGCTTCTGATTTGTGAATAGGCGTAGTGGTTCCCCCTTAATACCTCCTTTTCTCATGTTGTAACTTCACATGAGGACTGCCCCTCTTACATGTGTTACTCGGTATGTTTTATTTACAGTCTGTGAGCCCTATTTTCTTAAATGACTTCCTCCTACCTGCTGTTGCAGGCACGACACGCTCTCCCGCAACCTGATTTTTTTTTTGCAGCTCAGCACGCTGTGCTTGGACTTTAACAATAGCAGCTGGGCGACTTCTATTGTTGTGCGTGGTGTGCCCAACTCTATTTTTGCAACACTGCATGTTTTTTTCCCCAACGTGGCACGCTGCGCTTCATTTTTAACAATGGTAGCCACGCACACCTTTTTTAAAATAAAAAATATGTGGCTCGCCCGACTTGCACCTCTGCTGAAATTTGGTGTTTTATATTTAAAAAATGGGGGGGGGGAGTTGGCAACAGGGCACACTTTAACAATAGTGGCTGCACACCTTTCTTTTCTTTGAACTAAGCAGGCAATGGCGGCCGTGCACCTTTCGTTTCAAAATGAGCGGCTCACCCAACTCGCACCTCTAATAAAACTTGTTGATTTATAAAAAAAATATGTATTTTATGTTTCTTTGGCGTGGGCAGGGATGTGGGACCGGTCCCACGTCACAGCTTGTGGAGGAGCCCCGAAAATGCACCCGAGGATGCTGCTTCCCGCTCTCCTCAAAGCCCTGCAGCTGCTCCGCACTGTGTCACCATGCACATTTCACCTGCCATACCCCCAGCTCCGGTTCCGACATCCGGAGAGCCACAAACTGTTCAAGTCTTTTTCAAGTTAATTTGCAGGCGGAATTTGCTTCTTACACCAAGCCTGCATCCTGGCTGGAACTGCCCGTTTCATTAAAAAATAGCCATATTTACTTTTTATTTAGCATACAGGTTTAGACAACACACACACAGCACTGCAGTGCTGGCAGCAAAGCGTTTCCTTTTGTGGCATCAGTACTTCTCACTCACAGCACTGCAATGCTAGCAGCAAAGCGTATTATTTTGTGGAGACGCAAATAAACTTCACTGTCAAGTGACAAAAAGCATTTGCAATGCAGTAGGTCTCGCATTTGCTAGAGTTTAAGCTATTGGCTTTGTAAATGACAATGCCTTTTATTTATCTGTTTTGATAATTAACACATAAATAAAAGGCATTGTCATTTTCAATGCCAATACCTCAAACTCTTGTAAATGCGAGACCTATTTCATTTCAAATAAGCGGCCACTATTGTCCTGGACTGCTTGGAAAGTGAAAGCGCGCATGGTGGGCTGAATGTTGCAAGAAAGCATGTTGGGCCTGCAGTAGGAGAAACTCATTAAAGAAAATAGTGCTACAGACTAAATAAGGCATACTGTGTAACAACAGAAGTAAAAGGGCCAGTCCGTATGGGAGGTTACAAATAAAGACAATGTGGTACTAAGGGGGGACTAACAAGCCTAGTAACAAATCAGAAGCTAGCATTTACAAAGGACAATGACACAAGCCAATTAAAAATATGGGCGGAGAGTGGGTGGGGCTTCAAGTCCATACTCCATCACAGCATGCCTCTCAGAGCAGCACATGCGCTGCCCAGGCTCACCTAAAGAGAGTCTGTAAAACCTATTTTTTTTAACCGCTTTATTTTGAAGAAAAAAAAAACGCAAATATCACCATTTCACCCAATTCTTTTCTAAACTATCCCAAGGCGGAGATTCCTCAGCCAAATCCTTCTGTAGAGATTGGGTAAAGAGAGTACTCATAGAATTTTCATTGAGACTTGTAGTAGTCAGTCATTACCTAGCAGTATACATAGTAGGTACTGATATCTACCATTGGTGTCCCACGGGCTCACTGGGTATTACTCTCGAATTGGATATGCAAGTTAACCTCTCTCCAAGATTAAGGAGTCATACCGTCGAAAAATACTCAATGTGGTGGTACAGGGTTTAGAAACTCACATACTATGTGATTCAAGTAAGTACATTGTACAGTCTCAATGTTCAGTGAGAGCCAAACCTTTGAACCAACCAACAAATCTTTAGTTCATAGGCAGACAAGTGGGGCGGTTAAAATTAGGAACAGTACAAAAAACAAATACAAAAAAAACACTGAAGGCCCTATACAATGTGGGACAGGGACAAAACCAGAAATATAATTATGGCATAGATGTAAAGTGTTATAAAGCAAGCTAACTGGTGTCTTGTAGCCACTTTCACTTATCAGAAAGCTGGGTGCCCTCAGCAAGTGCATAGCAGCAGTTGTCCGTCCCCTCTTCCACAACCATCAGCCCTACGCAAAATCCCCAAATGCCCCCCAAAAAAGTGCCTTCTTCTCCAATTAGAGTGGGAAGCTGAGCTGTCCCCTGCTGCGTCCCACTGTACCGCCACATTATCCTCCTCTCGTAGCTTTGATGCGAGGCATTGCTGTCAGTCAGTTTGGGATTTCCCAGCACAAAGCATCTTAGCCCTGGGGCATCCAGCTCCAAGAAATTGTTTTTGATGCTGTGTTGCCCTAGTGTGACCATCCGTGGTGACTCTATATAGCTGCCGTCTGCAGTGGAATCAATGCAGCAGAGCCCTGCAGACAGAGCTCAGACGACAGGCCAGGGGCTGCCAAGAACACAAGGTTCGGCGGTGGGGTGGATCACTGGCCCTCAAAGGGTGAAGCACAAGCAGCAATGGCTACCACCCGTTCTTCACAGGTTGGTTCTTCCTCCATCAATAAGAATGCAGAATATATTTTAGTTCAACCAGACCTGCCAATTTTTAAAATATTTCCATGGTGTGGGGAGGAGGAGGGACTTTGGAGCATGCAGTGCTTTGAGTCAGTCACTACCTTACTAGCCTTGGAGGGGCCTACTAGCTGGCGGTGCCAAGAGGAGGGGCGCGGCTTAGAGCCCTGCACTCACCGGAGCAGTCACTTCTGACGTCGCCCAAAAACACTAACAAAAGATTGAAAATAACACCCCTGCCGGGGGAAGGTGCAAACACCTTAGTGTGCCATGCGTGGGTTCCAGCTAATCTCCCCTTTGAGTGATGTCGGCTCTTCGCCAGGAGACCGTGCGAGGAGATGATGTTGCACACGGTGGCGTCATGTGTGCTGGTGGGCTCGGGCCAAGTTTTAGGCAGGAAAAAACGCGGCCAAAAATTCCTTGCATCTTGAAGAATGTCCACTATTTGAACCTGTGCGAAATAAAGTCACACTGGATCGTAAATTGCAATTCAGCTAGTGAAGGCAGCTAACTTTGAACTTGGAGGAAGCATACGGATGCACAGACCACAGCTAAAGTACACCGACCAGTGTTTATTTAGAAACAATGGTAGCGCTCGGTCTGTTCGCACTGTCCCCTTGATTGCTCTCACTGCATGGTCGAGTTTTTCAAGGACGTTGCTTGAACGTGGAGAACATTTAAATACAGAATGTTTTCAACTTGTAAAGTAGAAAATACTTTTTGACCTCGACAACTGTGACGTTTTGCAGCCTTACTCATTCATGTTAACAAGAAACAGTAGTGGAAAAACCCAGGGACAGCCCGCCAGGCTCCATGATGCCACTGACGGGCCTGTGCAGCTGAAAACCTGACTCAGAGGAGTTTTGAACTAAAACCGATAGTAATACGTGAATCTCTCATAAAACCCAACAAGAGCACAACAGAGAAGATTCGAGCATGGAGTGCAACTGTGGGGCGGGCATCGAGTACAAAGGAAGTTCTTACGAGAGAGCGAGATTGGTAAACACGCGTGGGCTGTGGAGAAACACTGGAATGCAATTCAAAAGGCCTGGAACAAACACAACGGAATAATTTTAGCATAAGAGTCAAAGTTCGAGACTAAAGCATTCTTTTCATTCTTTCACAAAGACACGTGTATACGTCATGCAGAACTTATGCTAGGCGTAGCTATGTTTTACTAATGTGTTCCTGATTCTCAAATTTCGGCGACACGTGTTCTTAAGATATGCATATAAAATGTACATGGGGAAGTGTAAGGATCATATACAAAGCTGACTCAGGGCAAGTAAAGGAGCATATTACCGTAGGCATACAAATGGCCAGAAATGTTGTTGAATGCTTCATTCTAATTCTAATTGTTTTTCTTTCAATTTGAATTTTATTAAAATGTTACAACTGCGCAGGTTTTCACCTCAGGCCCCATAGTATACTGTAATTAAATAACGCGCGACTCGCAGGTGGGCTTTCTGTACTCAATCAATCAATCAATAATTTGTAAAGCGCACTGCATACCCACGAGGGTTTCAAGGCGCTGAGGATGGGGAGAGGGGGGGTGCTGTTGCTACTGGTCGAACAGCCAGGTCTTGAGTTGTCTCCTGAAGGTTAGAAGGTCTTCGGTTTGTCGTAGGTTGAGGGAGAGGGTGTTCCAGGTCTTGGCGGCGCGGTGGGAGAAGGATTTGCCTCCGGCTGTGGTTCTACGGATGCGTGGGACGGTAGCCAGGGAGAGGTCTGCGGAGCGGAGTTTTCTGTTGGGTATGTAGAAGGAGAGTCGACTGTTGAGATAGGCTGGGCAGGTCTTGTGGAGTGCCTTGTGTGCGTGGATCAGGAGCTTGAAGGAGATTCTTTTGTCGACAGGGAGCCAGTGCAGGTTCCTCAGGTTGGGGGTGATGTGGTCGTGGCGCGGGACGTCGAGGATCAGGCATGCAGAGGCATTCTGGATTTTTTGCAGTCTGTTGATGAGCTTGGTCGGGGCTCCGGCGTAGAGGGCGTTTCCGTAGTCGAGTCTGCTGCTGACTAGTGCCTGGGTGACTGTTTTCCTTGTGTCTGTCGGGATCCATCTGCAGATCTTGCGGAGCATACGGAGGGTGTTGAAGCAGGTGGAGGAGACAGCGTTGACTTGTTTGGTCATGGTGAGTTTCGAGTCGAGGATGACTCCCAGGTTGCGTGCGTAGTTGGTGGGTGCGGGGGGTGTTCCCAGCGACGCGGGCCACCAGGAGTCGTCCCATGCTGAGGGGTTGGGCCCGAGGATGAGGATCTCCGTCTTGTCTGTGTTCAGCTTAAGGCGGCTATCCTCCATCCAGTCGGCGACGGCCTTCATTCCCTGGTGGAGGTTGGATTTGGCGGTGAGGGGGTCCTTGGTGAGGGAGAGGATCAGTTGCGTGTCGTTGTCGTAGGAGATTATGTTGAGGTTGTGATGTCGGGCGATGCGTGAGAGAGGCGCCATGTAGACGTTGAATAGCGTCGGGCTGAGGGAGGATCCCTGCAGGACGCCGCAGATGATCTTGGAGGCTTCGGATTGGAACGGGGGGAGACGGACTCTCTGGGTTCTGCCGGAGAGGAAGGAGGAGGACCAGTCCAGGGCCTTGTCTCGGAACCCTGCGTCGTGGAGTCGTGTGCGTAGTGTGCGGTGGCAGACGGTGTCGAAGGCAGCGGAGAGGTCCAGAAGGAGGAGGGCCGCCGTCTCGCCTTTGTCCAGTAGGATCCTGAGGTTGTCTGTGGCGGCGATGAGGGCGGTCTTGGTGCTGTGGTTGCTGCGGAATCCTGACTGGGAGGGGTCCAGGATGCTGTTGTCTTCGAGGTAGCGGGTGAGCTGGATGTTGACTATCTTCTCGATGACCTTAGCTGGTAACGGGAGTAGGGAGATGGGCCAGAAGTTTTTGAGTTCGCTCGGGTCCTCCTTGGGATTCTTCAGTAGGGCGTTGATCTCGGCGTGTTTCCAGCTTTCAGGGAAGGTCGCGGTCTCGAAGAAGAGGTTGATGATGTTGCGCAGGTGGGGTGCGATGGAGCTGCCGGCTTTGTTGAAGATGTGGTGTGGAAAAGGGTCAGTTGGCGAGCCGGAGTGGATTGTGCCCATGGTCTTGAATGTGTCTTTGATGCTCACGTTGGCCCAGGTTGTCAGGGGTTCGTGGTCGGTAGGGTGTGGTGGTTCTGGCGTGTTGGGGCCTGTTAGGGTCGTCCTGTGGTAAATATTTAATTACCGGTACTATTTTTATGCGGTAAAGTCTATTAAGAATAACTCAGTAAATATAAGAGGCAGAATCCGTGGTATTAGAGGTTTTAAAAGGCTTTATTCCTGTACAAAGGAATACAATTCGAATTGTGGGCCTTCTATTCCATCACCACGAAAGTTCAGGAAGGAAGGGCATACATTATTGACAGATAAGCAGTTTTATAGAAAATACATTACAGTGAGACAGATGCAAGAGGCGTAACAGCTGATAGTACAGATAAAAGGTGCATACGTGACTAACAAAGGCGTATACATGGGTGTAACTAAAATACGTCATTAAACATGATGTCACAAGTGGGTGGATCCATAAAAGAATCCTGCAATGTCAGCAGAAATATCTGGCAGAGATGCGCGCGCAGCCGCATGACGTGTGATTGACGTGCAACGAGAGGGTGAAGGGGACTTGGCATTTAGCTCTACATGTGGAGACAGAAGTCTGGGGGTTATGTCAACCTAATCCCAAATCATATCTAATATCCTATGTTTAAAGAACTGGGTTATCCAAAAGGAAAGGTCTCTAGGATAGAATCTATTCTATACTGACTGTTAGTGCGTGTACAAGCGTCTAAGTGTCTACATGAAATGCGAGGGGGTAGGAATATTCCATGGTAACGGGGCTATGAATTACTTGCATGAGGACAGCGAGGCCTGGCCCCTTTGCACGGTAGCTGAAGGAATGTTTACCTAAACTGCTAGACAGGAATGCATCGGATGAGGAGCGGAGTAGATAATCTTGAAGGTGAAATACAGTTTTTGGCAGGCAGTATGCTGGATCAGGCACCGTTAGCCGCGCAGGGAGTAGGACAAAGTTCATGGATACAGATGCAGGCTCAGACTGGAGCTTTCAGAGGCAGAAGGCAGGAAAAGGCTTGATGACAGAATTCTGGGCCTACTCGCCTGAATCTGTAAAATGTGGAAAGTGAACCACATAAAGTCGGTGGCCTTTCATACTTAGGAATGGAATATCTGACCCATTCATGGCGGATCTGAAAGAGGACATGTTGACGGTGGACGCACATATATTTGCGTCTTCAAAACTGGAACTGGAGGGAACATACATGTACTTATAGCATGCACATGGAGCCGTTGGGGTCTACGATAGGGGACATAACTGATCACAAAATTCATATTTCCTCATTCCCTCCTTGTCCCCTACGGACCCTCAGGAGATATCGATCTTCATCAATCCATCGATCTGTTCATATAGCATCATTTGTTCTTCTTTCTTCTTCCGGGATCTTGAACGAAAACTTGGATGTGGGATACACGATGTGGCACACAGACCACAAATCGCTGGCCCACATTGTAGACATAAGCAGCAACTGAATAGTATGAGAAAGCCAATACCTAGGAAGGATAGGATTCTCCATCCCCAGGCTGACAACACGCCCCAGAACCAACCGGACCAAGTCCAGGTGCCTGGACTCTGGTGTATCTGGCTTATAATCTTATGAAGGCGGGTTATGGCTTTATATACTGACGGCGAATTTTCTGGTATGAAAATGCAGCAACTTGATCCGATGACCCTACAAGCTCCGCCCCTATCGGCCAGGATGACGTTAAGGACAAGACGATTTTGAAGCACAACAATCCGCATAGCAGACTGCTCTTCTGTTAAATTGCCTAAGGCGGAAATAGTCTCGTTCACTACTGCTTCAAGGGTTCTGGTTAATCTACGTATCAGCTTACTATTAGTGACTGTACCTATATAGGGAAAGAATCCTTTATTGAAATCTGTGTATTTTCCCCATGCTGTTTCAGTGTAATCGACAATTGGGAGATCTCTCTGCTGTCTATTGTGTACTAAATGAGTATTTCTATGGTAATCAGGCGGGGCTAGGAAAACAGGTGGCAGAAGGAATGCTATGTAACAGGTACCATCCCAATCTAGAGGTAGACATATATATGCGGTCTGGCCACATATGAAGTAGGAATGATGGGAAGCTCTAAATGTAGACTTGCCTTGATCACTGAATTTTATTACAGTGGTGCATTTACTATGGCCCATATGTATGGAACCATTCTTTCTTATACATAATTCCCCTTTTACTGGGAATACTGACATGGCGGGCAAGATTGGTGTAGCTTCAGATTCAACGTTCAGGATCATGAGGTTAAGTGTAAAATTACCTAATCCATATACTTCATTTTCTAGATCAGTTCCTGTTCTTTTGGGAAGTCCCTCCTTGTTAGGGTAGCAGACTTTAAGCAAAACTAGGTTCAGGTTTCCCCATACCCAGTTGTCTCGATAAACTGCGGAATTTGAATCTAGGGAATTAATCAAACTAAACCATGCTCCACAGGAGCCATTGTGTGTGAACGGATAGGGAAAGAGGGGCAAAACTCCCTTATAGTTCTGATAGGGAGGGAGTCGGCCACATATCCAACAATTTGTGGCATTGCTGGTCTGATGGGAATGATGTAACATACTAATAAATGTGTTGTTGCGCAGCGCAAATCTATAGGACAACTCATGCGGGGGTAATTCGCTAAAAGAATGTTCTGCAGTTATGTTGTAAGCACGCTTAAGAATAGGGTAATACATATGCAATAGTATGCTGAAAATAATGATCAGAAGACTTAGAAAAAACAAAATTAATAATGTTACTGTGCAGTGACTACGAAGTGATTTACAATACGCATGTTTTTTCAGCTGCATCTGTTGATTTCTTTCTCTATTCCGGTCCAGAGGATACATGTCAGAGACAAATTCAACCGATTCACCTCGGAGAGGACTTAAACAATCAAATTGTCTGACTTGCTAGACCTCAATTTCAGTTTGTACAGTTCTGGTTTTGATTGCTCAACCAAGGGGAGCTTTGAGTCTGTCTGTGAGGGAATACAGGGTTGAGTATTCACACTGGATGGTAGTCCATAAAAATTCTTGATATGACTCGAGTGCAACCACCCTTTGCGACCCTCAATCTTCACGGCAGTCCTTGTAGTCAGTAGAACCAACTTAGGCGACTTCCACCTAGGATCCAGTTGGGTCTTCCGGTCGAAATTCCTGACCAAAACCAGGTCACCAGGAACCACGTCATGGGGCTTCACCTCAGTATTATCGGGAAAAGCTGCGGCTACCTGTGAACGACAAGATTGTAGTGCAGACATCAAGGAAGCCAGGTAATCTGTCAGCATATTACAGTCAACATCAGTGATTTTGCGAGGTATAGGCGTCCCCCACATATTTGGTGGTCTACCGAAGATCACCTCGTACGGGGATAGCCCTGTTCGAGAATGTGCTACCATTCTCATGTAAAAGAGCGCAACTGGTAGGGCTACTATCCAATCGACACCTTTCTCCCTACATATTTTGGACAATCTAATTTTCAGAGTTTGATTATGGCGTTCCACGAGACCTGCGGCCTCGGGATGCCGGACACAGTGGAATTTCCATTGGTAGCCTAACAAAAGGGAAACGTGTTTCATTAGTTCGGATGAGAACGGCTGGCCGTTATCTGAGTAGACAACACGTGGTAAACCGTACCGTGGGAAGAATTCTCGAACTAACTGTTTGGCAGTAGTCGGAGCAGTGTAATCTGAAACCGGGTATGCTTCTGTCCAACGGGACAGAGCACAGACAACTACGAGAACATATTTGAATCCTCGACATCGTTCCATCTGGATATAATCCATCTGGAGGACTTCAAAAGCATGATCGGGAGGTTGAAATCCACCCTGCTCTACGGGGATGCTTTTACCTGGATTAAACTGACAACATATCATACAGGTACGAACTTTTTGTTTAGCTGCTGCTCGCAAGTGTTTGTTGAACCAAATGTGTTGAATGCTGTCTAGCATAGCTTTTTCTCCTAGGTGCGCTGGACTATGTATTGTATTAATGATGACTTGAACCATAGAGTCGGGAAGAAACCATATAGATTTTTCCTTCGTCATCCATCCTTGATCCGTTTGGATCCCTCCTAATTCAGTCCATTTCTTTATTTCTTCTGGTGTAGCATGTGTCTGTATGTCAATTACATCAAGGGTGGGATCCTTAACTGTCATGCAATGTGTTAGTGTCTGAACTATTGTCTTTGTCATGTCAGTTGTGAGAGTCTGATTCTGAGCAGTCTGTTTAGCTATTCTGTCAGCTAGGTCATTACCCTGAGAAATGATATCGGTAACTTTTGTATGGGCTTTGCATTTCATAATCGATATTGCAGTAGGTAGATGAATCGCGTCTAATAGGGCTTGAATGAGGGGTCCGTGTTGGATGTGGGCACCGTGAGAAGTTAAATAACCTCTCTCTCGCCACAGTACGCCGAAGTCATGGACGACTCCGAATGCATAACGTGAATCTGTGTATATATTGACTTTCTTATTTGTGGCTCGAATACAGGCTTGCGTCAGAGCGATGAGCTCTGCTGCTTGAGCTGACAAAGTGTTAATACGATTTGTTTCAATGACTTCAGTGTCTGTTGTGACTGCGTAAGCGGCCACTAACTCTCCTGTACTTGTTCTCATACATGACCCATCTACATTCAATGTCAAGTCTGGATCTGACAAAGGGATATCTGTCAAGTCTTGTCTGGGTTTCGTCGTGATAGTAATGACTTCGACACAATCATGTGCCAATGGATCTGTTCCGCCCACTGGTAACAGTGTGGCAGGGTTTAACGTATTACAACGTCTGATTTCTATATGTGGCTGAAACAATGTCAGTTCGTAACCAGTGAGTCTCGCTATAGTCAAGTGTTGTGTTTGTGTGCGGTTCAGGAGAACCTCTACTGCATGTGGTACTTGTACTGTCAATTGATGTCCTAACACTATGGCATCGCTTTGTCTGATTGCTAAAGCTGTTGCTGCCACCGATTTCAGGCACGCAGGAAGAGCCTGAGCTACTGGATCTAATGTACTAGAGAAATAAGCACATGGTTTGTGTGATCCTGCTTGTTCCTGAGTGAGTACTGACAAGGCAGTACCTTCGCGTTCTGTAACAAAGAGTGTAAACTGTTTGCTGTAACATGGTGTTGCTAAAACAGGTGCTTGGCATAAAGCTTTCTTTAAGCTTTCAAAGGCGTGTGTATGTTCTTGAGTCCAAGGGAGGACAGTCGATGTGGCTGCCTCCTGTGTTGTCAACTGGATGAGTGGTTTTGCTAGAAATGCATATTGAGGGATCCACTGCCTACAGTATGAAGTGAGGCCTATAAATGCCCGCACCTCCTTTTGTGTCTTGGGTGGTGGCATGTTAGCGATTAACTGGATGCGGTCGGGTGTAAGCTGCCTTCCCTCCTTGGACAGCGAGTGCCCAAGGTAAACAACTCGCTGGACACAGAATTGCAGCTTAGAAGGGGACACCTTGTGTCCCTTATTAGCCAAAAATTTTAAAACTGTCAGTGACGCTGTTTCACATTCAAGTTCGCTTCGGGCACTGATCAGCAGATCATCGACATATTGAAGCAAGGCAGTGTTAACTGGCATGTGGATACTGTCAAGTTCTCGTTTCAGTGCTTGGCTATAGATGCTGGGGCTTTCTGTAAATCCTTGAGGTGCGCGTGTGAATTTAAAACTTCGTCCATTTAAACTGAACCCGAACAAGTATTGACTTTCCGGATCGATTGGGACGCTAAAGAAAGCATTTTTGAGGTCAATTACAGTGAAGAACGTTGCTTCTGAGTCAATAGCTGTTAGTAATGAAGAGATATCTGGGACCACAGGGTATTGTGGTACAATACATTTATTTAATTCGCGCAGATCAATAACTAATCGATATACTGGTGGTGCTTTTGGATCCGTTCTTTTAAGAATCGGAATTATCGGGGAATTACATACATTGGAGTCGGTTTCGACAACCACTCCTTGTGCAATGAGCTCGTCAATGATTTGCAGTAAAGCCACAACAGCATCGGGTGGTAACTTGTATTGCCGTATTCGTGGTAGTGTTACTCCTGTTTTTAGTGTGACTCGATATGGTGTAATATTCATGCAACCAACATCGGTGGGGCCTTGTGCCCATAAATGTGTAGGTAAATTCTGCAGTCGGTGATCCATGTCTCTGGACACGTAGTGACCTTTGAAGTCACGTAGAAATAGTCGTACTCCTTCCGGAGAACAACATATTATAGCTCCTAGAGCTTTCAATGTTTTTATACCTAACAAGTTTTCTGGACATGATTTAGTAAGCAATAAATCTGTAGTACGTGTCAATGGACCAATCGTAAGTGGAAGAGGTTGTGTTACGTCATTTATTATAGGTTTTCCTGAGAATCCAAGGGAAATATTCTGTGAGCCTGAGAGGGGTGCCCCTGGAACTTCACTGCGTCGTATAGTTGTTCTGCTTGCCCCTGTATCAAGTAAAAACTTTCTGTCTTCCCCTAATAGTTCACTATGTACATAAGGTCCCTCTTGGTCTACAGGAACCTCAATAAGAGGTAAGCCAACTTCCCTCTCTAGACTATGTCATGTATATTGCTGATAATCGGGATAATCTGCTTGTGCATACTGATACATCTGTTGTGTTGTTGCTTGTGTTGCAGCAATAGGCTGCGTTTGTGGTGGTGCTATGGTCTGTTGTGGAGCTCCCTGTTGCGGAGCTAGTTGTTGCGGAGCTAACCTAGGTTGTGCATGCTGAGGAATTTGTTGTTGATTCTGATCCTGTCTAGGTGGACGTGGTCTCTCCTGGGTTCTACCTGTAGCAATATTATGTTTCAGGACTGGACAATCGTGTATATAATGACCTTGTTGTTTACAATAGTTGCATGTCCCTTTCGTAGGACCTGCGGAATTACCCTTTTGGTGACCATCAGCTGGAACTGACTGTGCAACAAGCATTTTCATTTTTGTATCTTTCATACGTCTTTGTTCGTGTTCTTGTTCTTCTCTAATTCTATTGTGATGATATTGTAACATCTGTAACATCTGTGATGGGGTATTACCTTGCCAGGTACTTTCGAATTTCAATACTCTATTTTTGACTTGTAGCAGAGAATTTTCAACTAATTTTGTCACAAACAGATGTGGATATGACTCACTACTGGCTTTTATACCACTATTTATACCAAAACATTTTTCAAATCGGGAA
The DNA here is from genome assembly GCF_964204655.1 of Triturus cristatus. Taxonomy (NCBI): domain Eukaryota; kingdom Metazoa; phylum Chordata; class Amphibia; order Caudata; family Salamandridae; genus Triturus; species Triturus cristatus. The sequence continues at coordinate 583,300,879 of NC_140584.1, forward strand.
TAGAAATCACTAGTGTCTTCATCTGGCTTTTGTTTACAGGCTGAGATTGCACCCCAGTCTTCCTTTTTCGTAGTTAATAAACGTGGCAGTACCTGCACTAGTAGTCCTGCTAGTGCTGTAGTCTTTTCCCCAAGTCCTGCTCCTGCAGCTCGGGCCCTTTCTTCGTTTTCTAATGCTGTCCAATCTATCTTTTGGTCTCCCACCTCCCATTCCTTTTCTCTGAGTTTCTCGTAAACACCGGCGGGTAATAGGACTTTTAATATTTTCATAATGTCGGGGTAGGTATACTCTCCCATGAGTAACATGTCTTTTATCTCGCGGTGGAAACCTGCTGGGTCCTTGTCATGGCTGGGTACTACTTTCTTCATTTCTAATAATTCCAGTTTAGTTATAGGCGTGTACACAAACACGCGTGTAAAGTTATTACCGTCACCTCTGATTGGGTGTACTTCGCGTAACGGGTTCTGTCTATCTATGTGATACATTTTTCTTCCTATGATGGGAACTGGAACGTGTTCTGGGCATACGAAATTTAAATATTGGTTTCGGAATTCTAGAATTTCTTTGATCAAATCAGTACCTGACCCTCTCCATATATTCGTGAGCAGTTCTGTCAATATGTCAGGTAAGGGTCCTGGATCGGAGTGTTGGCTTTTATATAATATAAGGAGGTGTTGAATCATGTATATACTAGCTAAACGCTGTTCGTATGGGTCAAGATTCAGAAACGTGTGTGCAAGTACATCATCATTGTAGTCGCTGGGACTGTCAGCCCATTGTACTGCTGACCTGGCTAATTCTTGTTCGTCCATGGAATCGAGCATATGGTACCCCCTTCGATCTCGGAGTAATTTATCAGCGGCTTGGAATAGATGTTCGGGGGACTTTGTATTTAACATAGGGTTTGGAAAATATCTATTATATTCTGGACGTAGTGGACGTATCTGATCATTAAAGCCTCTAGTATTATTATGGGGTCTTCCTCTACCTACATAAGCTATCGTTTCTATTTGTTCTGATTCTTGCTCCTCCTCCTCTTCTGATTCTACTCTGTCTGTTTCTCGTCTTTCTTTATGTATTCGTTCTACTTCCTTGCGGATCTTTCGACACATGGCGATTATACACGCCTGTCTATCATGTTTCTCTTCTGATATGTTCTGACCCCATTTGACAAGTCTTTGCATGGTATCGTGATCTGCCCCGGGCCTGTCTTGATTCCTAATTACACAATTTATGAAAAAACGTAGTAGTTGTCTTTGGACATCCACTTTCTGGTATTCCATAGCTTCGTTAATACTTTCTGGACCTCGCCCTGTTTGGACAAAGCGATATATTTCGTCTAGGTGTTCACCCATTCCTGGTATTGTCATTAAATATAATGTAGCTCGTCTTATACGTAGTGATGATATGAGCAATTTATCCTGTCTACCTGGTACTGGGTCGTATCTACAATCCACAAGCTGTTCTTTAAACATGTCGGATGTCGCTAGTTGGGGTGTACGTTGGAGTGCTAAATCTCTAAGGGTCTGTTTATTTCGCGGCGGGGTGGCAAACATGTCTGTCGTACCTCCTGTAGCACCATTTGAGGTGCTAGGCACGAAAGGATTCGTTGGACGTAGGATAGAGATTGTGGATGCGGGAAAAACTGTAGAAACGGACGGACCTGTGGGAACTTGTGTAGGAGTTTGTAGTTGCGGTGATACAGACGGATGCTCTTGGTGTTGAACACCATCGGCAAGCGGTATGTGTGGTATGGCATTAGCATACTCGGGAGCTACGTCATCTAAATAGGAGGAAAGGAAAACGTCCTTTGCTGTTTTGGGATGTGTTTTTATCGGGAGCAATGGAGGAGTTAAGTCTTTTGGTATTTCCGGGGTAGCCTTAGGTAACCCTTCGGCCAGAAGAGGATACATACCATTCATAAGAGTGTTTCTTTGTCTATCTATTTGTTCTGAGTTTACTCGGGTACCTTCCTCGAGTAATAGATTTTCTCGGGTTTTATTTGAATTCTCTCTACTTTTCTCTTCCTGTCTGAGCGCTTTTTCTGTACGTCTGTATGATTCTTTACGCCATAATTCAATGGCATCTTTCTGTGACTGTCTGGCTTTCTTTTTCCATAATTCTTCTTCTACTCTCATGATGCAATCTGCATCCCAGGTCCCCGCTGCGGGCCATCTCTGACTCTCTGGTAATTCTTTAGTGTAGTCCACCCATAAATCAAGAAATAATACGGCATCTAGGCCATGCTTATGATACATAAAGTATCCTGGAGTGTCCCTAGGTGGAATGGGAACAGCTTCTTCGAGTACCCCTTTTCTAGTTTTGATCTGTCTTAATTTCGAAAAGAGCGGCGTTTTTAGACCTTATTACTAGAACACACTTTATAAAACACAATAATGAACAGTCATTCACACCACAATGTATAGAACATATTAAAACATTTAACATTTAACAGTTTTAACGAACAATGATAACTAATAGAAAACTAGTTACTGACATAATACTGATACTAGATAATACTTATTTATATGCAAGACATACTATATATACTGCTAAACAGTACAGATACACTGCTGAAACAGTGCAGACCGGATTTGTGTACCCAAACCCGTCTTGACCGGCACAGACTATGTGCACGTAAAATGCCTCCCCGGTAATGGTACTCACCGGGTAGCTCGGAACGGAAGGCCTCGGAATGGAACTGAAACTGGACCGGACTGGACTCGACTCGACTGGACTCGGAACTTCGGAACCTGGTGGGCCTCTGTATACCTCGGATCTTGCTCTCTCAGCTAGGCTCTGGTCGGGATACTTCGCACTTCTCACCGCCTCGTCTGGGTGTTGATCGCAGCCTCAGTCGCCCCCGCTTGGCCGGAGGGAGATACAGGAAATCCTGCAGGTACGCGTTATTGTCCGTTCAGCTGTGGCAGGAGACCGGGCCTGCAACGCACCTCCGGCGCGTGAGATGAGAAAGTGTCCCTGTTCGGGCGCCAATTTATGTGGTAAATATTTAATTACCGGTACTATTTTTATGCGGTAAAGTCTATTAAGAATAACTCAGTAAATATAAGAGGCAGAATCCGTGGTATTAGAGGTTTTAAAAGGCTTTATTCCTGTACAAAGGAATACAATTCGAATTGTGGGCCTTCTATTCCATCACCACGAAAGTTCAGGAAGGAAGGGCATACATTATTGACAGATAAGCAGTTTTATAGAAAATACATTACAGTGAGACAGATGCAAGAGGCGTAACAGCTGATAGTACAGATAAAAGGTGCATACGTGACTAACAAAGGCGTATACATGGGTGTAACTAAAATACGTCATTAAACATGATGTCACAAGTGGGTGGATCCATAAAAGAATCCTGCAATGTCAGCAGAAATATCTGGCAGAGATGCGCGCGCAGCCGCATGACGTGTGATTGACGTGCAACGAGAGGGTGAAGGGGACTTGGCATTTAGCTCTACATGTGGAGACAGAAGTCTGGGGGTTATGTCAACCTAATCCCAAATCATATCTAATATCCTATGTTTAAAGAACTGGGTTATCCAAAAGGAAAGGTCTCTAGGATAGAATCTATTCTATACTGACTGTTAGTGCGTGTACAAGCGTCTAAGTGTCTACATGAAATGCGAGGGGGTAGGAATATTCCATGGTAACGGGGCTATGAATTACTTGCATGAGGACAGCGAGGCCTGGCCCCTTTGCACGGTAGCTGAAGGAATGTTTACCTAAACTGCTAGACAGGAATGCATCGGATGAGGAGCGGAGTAGATAATCTTGAAGGTGAAATACAGTTTTTGGCAGGCAGTATGCTGGATCAGGCACCGTTAGCCGCGCAGGGAGTAGGACAAAGTTCATGGATACAGATGCAGGCTCAGACTGGAGCTTTCAGAGGCAGAAGGCAGGAAAAGGCTTGATGACAGAATTCTGGGCCTACTCGCCTGAATCTGTAAAATGTGGAAAGTGAACCACATAAAGTCGGTGGCCTTTCATACTTAGGAATGGAATATCTGACCCATTCATGGCGGATCTGAAAGAGGACATGTTGACGGTGGACGCACATATATTTGCGTCTTCAAAACTGGAACTGGAGGGAACATACATGTACTTATAGCATGCACATGGAGCCGTTGGGGTCTACGATAGGGGACATAACTGATCACAAAATTCATATTTCCTCAGTCCAGGGGTTGAAGCTATCATGGATGTCGGTGATCTTGCGGTGGAAGAAGGTGGCGAGGGAGTCGCACAGGGCTTGCGACAGCGGGATGTCGTTGGCGTTGGAGCTGGGGTTGGAGAGTTCCTTCACGATGTTGAAGAGCTCCTTGCTGTTGTGTGCATTGTTGTCGAGGCGGTCTTTGAAGGAGGTCCTCTTGGCGGTCCTGATGAGGTGGTGGTGGTTGCGGATGGCGTCTTTGTGGGCTGCGTGGCTGTCCGGCAATTTCTCGCTGTGCTATATGTTCTCCAATTTTCAGCAGGTGCGCTTTGACGCTAGGAGTTCCGGGGTGAACCAGTTGGCTCTCTTGCTGGTGTCTTTGAGGGTTTGTTTTTTCAGTGGGGCTAAGGTGTTGGCGCAGTTGTCCATCCATCGTCTGAGGGTGCGCGCACCAATGTCGGGGTTGGAGGGGTTGGTCGGTGGGTTGAGTGCGAGGTTAGTCTGTAGTTGTACTTCGGTGATTTTGCCCCAACAGCGACGGGGGATCTGTAGGGTGCGGTGATGTGCGACGGGTTTCCGGAAGGTGAAGTGGATGCAGTGGTGGTCGGTCCAGGTGGGTGCGGACACGTGGCTGAAGGAGACGTGGGGGCTTGAGGAGAAGATGGCGTCAAGCGTGTGACTGGCGATGTAGGTCTGCGTTGTGACGAGCTGTTCCAGTCCGAGTTTGGCGAGGTTGTCTATTAGGGTGGAGGAGTTGCTGTCGTTGTTGTTCTCCACTTCACTTTCTGAATTCAAATCGCGTGACACATCCCCACCCCCAAAAACACAGTTCCATTACAGGCAGTGGCGATGTCCCATGTATTACGCAGAGTGGATCACCTACATCATGTCAAACATACAACTGAGAAAACACGCACAAAAACAAAAGCTTTAGGGAGGAGTTTGCTCATCACTAGATGATGATAAAGGGCGCTCCCTTAGAGAAGGCTCGCTCCGTCTTTGACCCAAGTGTGCACTGAAAGTAGATTCTAAACCAGTGACCTGCTCAGCCCATTCCACTCTCAGCAGTGACGGCTTCCCTCTCGCTCCACTGCTTTCATACCTCTTTGTGTAACATGTACCCCTTAAATCCTTGCTTATTCGTCAAAGTTTGGAAATGAACCATGTGCATAGCGTTTAGAAATGCATCCCATTGTCGCTAGCATGCCACATGAATGCCACCCCAGCTCAGCTCTGGAGGGAGATGCAGGGGTCCACCCTGTGAGTGAAGGGCCAGTGGTAGGCCTGGCACTATGAGGAGGGTAAATGTGAGCTAGGTGCCCTCTCCTGATGGTCACCTTGGGTGGGCCCCAACTTCCTGGGAATCATATGTGAGGTAGCTGCGAGGGTGTGCAGTCACCTCCAGTGAGGCAGGTGCCCTGGGGCCTACAGGTTGCGCTCCTGTTGAATGCCCTGGCCTGGGAATGGGCCACCAAGACAGGCCATGAGAAGTGTCCCAAGATTACTACTAGTGGGCACTAAACCTACCCTCCTCCTCTTGCACATAATTCCTCGGGACGGTCTGCTACACCAGCCCATGCAGCAGGACAGAATGACACCAGCCCTGACCATGGACACCGCGCCAAGGAGCCAGGCAAATAGAACTGTGAATGGGCCAATGGGCCCCCAAACCCACTGTAAGCGGGACTGGCACTGGGTCGGCCCGATTTGTCCTGGGTAGTGGCATCTCTTTTCGGGTGTCCGGCTGGGTGTGAGCTGCAAGCCTGGATCACCTCTGGTCAGACATCTAGGGTAGGAGTGTGAGAAAGTGGCTCTGTATATACTGTTCCCAAATAGGTACAGGGTGTACAGAGTCCACAGTCCCCAGAGGTTTGGCAGAGGCTAAAGTTAGATATAACCTTACTCTCTAAAGTGGTAGCTTGGTCGAGCAGTAAGGCAGTATCAGAGGACAGTGTAAAGCATTTGTTGCACACACTCAGCCAGCAAATGGTCACATACACTCAATAACTGAACTCTAGGCCAATGGTTTATATATAAAAAATATATGCTTGTTTTATTTTAGAACCAACAATAGGTATAAAGATATACTTTCTCAGAATGAGATGCTTTATATGAATGCTTTTGCAATATGCAATTGACTTTTGTAGAAAGTTACAAGTGGTTGCAATAGGCAACACAATTGTAAACACAATAATGCATTGAGTTCAATGGAAGTTTCAAGTTATTTGCCACAGATTACTTTTAGGATTACTTTTGGAATTCCAAGACTGGATCCTAGATTCAGTCCTGGGTCAGTACTTGGAATCAAGTGACAAAAGTCGACTAATTACTGTGATGATTTTTAGACAATATTTTGCTATTTTAAAAGTTGACACTTAGAAAATATTTCATAGAAAACAGACTGGGGCCGATTCACAGAACTAACTTAAGACAAAATCCTAAACTTACTACTTTTGGTATTCACAGAAGTTAGGATTTTGTCTTAAGTTTGTCTTAAGACAAACTTAAGACAGACTTAAGACAGTCTTAAGACAGACTTAAGACAGTCTTAAGACAGACTTAAGACAGACTTAAGACAGACTTAAGACAGACTTAAGACAGACTTAAGTTAGGATTTTGTCTTAAGTTTGTCTTAAGTCTGTCTTAAGTCTGTCTTAAGTTTGTCTTAAGTCTGTCTTAAGACTGTCTTAAGTCTGTCTTAAGACTGTCTTAAGTCTGTCTTAAGTTTGTCTTAAGACAAACTTAAGACAAAATCCTAACTTCTGTGAATACCAAAAGTAGTATGTTTAGGATCTTGTCTTAAGTTAGTTCTGTGAATCGGGCCCTCAATGATTCCCTATGGCAGAAAATTCAAGTTGCAGGTATAGTATGTTCTCGTTATTTTTGTAATCCAGTACTGGGTGCCTTGACTCAGTACTGGGACCATTATCCAAAACAGGTAAGTAATTACGTTTTCAGAAATTATACGATTTTTAAAGAATATTTAAAGATTGCAGAAATTGACAGAAAAAATTTCACAGACAAACAGTCAATGATTTCCTATGGGAGAAAATTGCGTTACTGGTAAGTACAGTTGTAAGTATTTTTCAGAGTCAGTGCTGGGCACCAAGATCCAGCACTGGGAGCTCACATAAGAGCAGGTGAGTATTTTCGTTTTAGTTACTCGGCTGATTTTTGGTGAATATTTTAAGTTTTGAAAAGTCCACACTAAGAAGAAATTTCAGGAAAAGCCAGTCAATGTTACCCTATGGAGAAAATTGAGTTATCAGTTTAAAGGTAAGTCCTCGACTGGCAGAGTTAAGGTTCTCGGCATAGACTCAGGGGTCTCCCAGGGTCAGGTAGGTAGAGTTGGTTCACCCTCAGCAGCACAAGGGCGGCCAGGTGCAGAGAGAGTTAGGCCCAATGTTATCCTATGAGAGGTAGGGGGGCCTTGGTTGGTGGCTGCTGACTAGCAGGCCACGCGGCTGTGGGAGCTGGGCTCCTGGTCACTTACTCAGGGCAAGTGGGGAAGTAGAAAGGTGTAGAGGTTGCACTGCCAGGGCCACTCGGGCAGCTGGGTGCAGGGTGCTTTTGAGCCTTTGGGCGCTCAATTAATTTCAATGGGAAATCTCCGGTTTAGAAAAAGACTGCAAACTCGGGGACGAAGATTCTTCAGGTGCCACCACCACTTCGAGAGGTAAGTTGGGTAGTTGGAGGACAGGTAGGTACCCCGGGATTGGGCACAGGGGACCGCGGGGCGCCGGGTGCAGGGGTGCCTTTTGGTGTCGGGAAATCTTACCCTCTCTTGATCGTGGTTGGGGGGGGCACCTTGTTCTGAGGCTACAGGCTTCTTCAGGAGTGTCGAGGGAGGTCCTTGGGTGTCGGACTCGGGGTCACAGTCGCCGTGGGGTCGTCCTCGTGGTCTTTGTTCACTCCGGCACAGGCCAGGCTTGGCGGGTGCAGAGTGTGCTGGGTTTGCGGTTCCGGGCTGCTGCCAGGGATTAGAAATGGATTTTGAGTAGAGCCTCTACTCATAGGAGTCCCAGGGGTTGAGAGTCAAAATGTAGCCAGGTCCTCCGGGGTTTGTGAGGTTGCTGGCCACAAGAGATGCCGGGTTGGAGCAGGAGCAGGTTCGAGGGTCGACAGGCCGGTAGGGCTGGGGCCAAAGCAGTTGGTGTCTTCCTCTTCTTAGCAGCTGCAGGGCAGGTCTTCTTTCTTCTAGCTCTTCTTCGGATTTTGGAATTTGGAATCTGGGGAAGGAAGGTTCAGGGTGCCCCTAAATACTAGATTTAGGGGCGTTACAGGTAGGTGAAGGGCAGGGACCAATGGGTCCCTGTCCTGGGGTGGGTACACCCCTATTCTGCCTCTCTCCTGTAGGAAGGGGGCAGTAGCCTAGTCCTGATTGGGCAGGGCTTCCCATCTTCAAGATGGCGAGAGCCCGGAGATGTGCTTCACCGCGCCTCCCCCACCTGAGGGGTGGGGTGGCAGGCTGGCACATCCCCTGTCCTTATTTGGGGTTTCCGGACAAACTTCCCGCCAGAGTGGGGGGTTGCAGTGGGCTGGGGAAGCTCACAGAGGCGGCATGCCTTTGAAGCTTCCCCCTGCCCATCCTGGGGGAGGAGATTTAGCACCTCGCACAGGATGTGCATTGGTGCAGACCCTGGAGAGCAGGGGCTCTCCTACCCAGGGGTCCAGCAACATGTCTGCTGTGTGGCAGCCTAGACAGCCTCAGAACAGACGTGGACTGTAGGTTAGGTTTCAGGGGGCATCTCTAAGATGCCCTCTGGGGTGCTTGGTACATTAAATCCCACACTGGCATCAGTGTGGGTTTAATGTGCTGAGAAGTTTGATACCAAACTTCTCAGTCTTCAGTGTTACCATTGTGGTGCTGTGGAGTTCGTGTTTGATGAGCTCCCAGCACCATATACTCTTAAATGGCAGCACTGCACTTACAGTGCCCAGGAATGGACCTGGGTACTGTAGGGGCACAGGGCTCCTGCTCCTGTGCCCATACCTTTGGCATAGGGCACCCAGCTAGAGGGGTGGCTGATGTATGCCATGGCAGTGTAGGTGGTGGGCATGGCACACAGGGATGTGTGCCATGTCGACTCTTTGTTTTGTCTTGCACCCAGACACTTAGCCTGCAAGGGCAGTGTGAGTGGGTAAGGGTACAGGGCATCTAAGGGTGGCATAATGAGTGCTGCAGCCCTTAGAGGCCTTCCCTGGTCACAGGGCCCTGGGTACCTAGGTACCATTTACCAGGGGCTGACATGTGGCCAGGGTTTGCCAATTTGGGTTTTGTGTTTTAGGGAAGGAGCATAGGCCCTGGGCACCTGATTGGCAGGAGTCCAGGGCACACTCAGTCAAAGTACATTCAGCAAATCAGCAACAAGTGGGGGCATTCCACGCAAGAAAGATGGCACTTTCTCACAAGGCGCACATAAGGAGAGCTCCCTCACTGCCTGACTGCAGGCTGTTAACACCCCCCTAGCTAGTGTTTGAGCCCCCAGACTATGGATGCCACATGGGGTAGGTGTGGATAGCCCTGGAAGTCCAGCGAGAAAAGACCCTCGGGAGTTAGATGTCATCTTGATCCCACAAACCGAATATCTCATGCATGTGAAAGTCAATAGGACTGAAAGGGTGGGTCTGGGATTGTCCCACAGGGCCCCTTGCATGCCACTAGTCACATGCTGAAACGTCTGGGAGGACCTACCCCTGATAAGACACCCTTTGCTGGGCTCACCTTTGTCACCACAGACCATGCCAACAGAAGTAAGCCCTGACAGAGGAGATACTTGCGCAGTTACTGGGCGAGTGGTTTTGGGAGCGGGAAGATAATCCATAACCAAACAGGAAGCAGTGTCTGCCAGGGTAAAGCAAAAAGAGCACAAGGGGGAAAACGTGAGCCAAGGAGAAAAGCATCACATCCCTGAGAAACCTCAAACTGCCCCATCGCAGCAGCGGAATGCAAAAGTATACTTCTGTGCTTCCAGAGTGTGGTAAAGGGCCCTTGAGATACCCATATTTCACTGGTCCTATAGTGCCGCCCTGGGCTACGCATTACCCAGGAGTTCACATGGGCCCCTGTCTGCCATGCGTTGCTCAGCCAGTCTTGTTTTGCTTTCTGTGCATTTTGGCAGTGGTGTTTATACAGTCCTGAATTTAAAATTGGAAAAGCAAAACTACAAGCACCAGAATGCAACAAAACTGGCAATAGGAGGGCACAACAGCCAAACACCAGCCTGCGAGCTCTGCCAGTGTTGGGTGCCAGCAGCTCGCTCACTCCCGGTTCATGCATCGCATCAATGGCAAGTCTCTGAATTGCAGGACTACAAATACCAGCATGCAGCGGAAACCGTCCACTGGAGGAGAACTTGACGAGTGAAACCTGTAGATTTTCAGATCCACAAATCTTGAAGTGCTCTCCTCTTACACACTGCACCACTTTGTGTGGCTGCCCGCCACTAGAAAACGCAGCCTTGCCCGCTTCTGCCCAATACACGACATTTCTCTGAGGAACAGCAGTCCAGTAATAATAATGCCATCCTGTGCCCTGCAGAAACCCACGGCTGAGTTCTCAACCGCTGCAAACTCGGAGCCCTGCACGGCGCTCCCGCTGCCAGCCCAGGGCACCAACGCGCTGAGGGCCAGGGAGGGAACTGTTTGCTTTACATCCACCGCAGAGCAGCAGGCGCTGCCGCCCTACTTCCAGAAACTTACCTGCTGTATGCAGACAGCGGTTTCCCAATGGAGCAGAGACACTTTGTTACTGCTCTGTCAAAAATAAAAATACATGCAAACAAACGTTCGGCTGCTTGCCAATGGAAAGAGGAAAGTCTTTTTTTTACATCAGGAACTGGGATTTGAAAAAGAAAGCTATGGATATATACTAATGAGAAAAAGTTGGCCCCGGTATTTACACCCGCGACGGCACGACCCCGCTGTAGTTGCTTTACTACTTCATGCTTGGAGGTGGACGCCTATAAGAAAAGTTGATGCCATTCACCAGCCAGATAAAACGCAGTCCAAGTAGTTGCAGGCTTTGCTTTGCTGAAGAGTGAGAGTGCCCTGCACCCCAAAACCACAAGCTGAGAGGCTGCACGCAGCGCCGCTGGCCTCTTACCGTGACCATCCCTCTGCTGAAGGGCACTGAATCCTGGCAGTACACGCGGCGCCCGCTTCAGTCCCCTTCAACGCGCTGCTCCCATGCCACTGACAGCCGTTCAGCCCCAGTCTTTCCTCCAGCTCCGCCTACCTTCAGAGGAGCGCCGCCCACTGGGCTTAAACAGGTGACCGACAGGGGGGAGGGCAACGGCCGTGCATGGAACCGGAGCAGCGCCCGGCTTTCAGGACATCATCTCAGCGCCCAAAATTCCTTTAGGAAAACGTTTAGACGTTTAACTATTAACGTGTGCTCTTAAAGCCAGGATGCCCCCCCCCAAAAAAAAACAGGACGATTTTCATTTTACTCGCTAAGCAACAACCTTTCCGATGTTTCACTGCGCTGGGATTAAAGATAAATAACCCCGGGCCGTAACTGAAGGACGCGCACACAACACCTTCAACCCAGGAGGTAAAGCAGCGAGGAATGCTCGGAACACAGGGGCCATTTTCTTTCCAGAGGGACTCTAAACATCGTGGATCTCAGTCAGAGGCCGCTTGGGGAGAATCGAATTTTCGAAGAAACCCAACGACCGCAATAGCTTACCATTTCTCCTTAGAATCGATCGCAGGCATTCGAGCTATTGGGGGCGAGGGGTCCATGCACACGCCCCCAACCTGTCCGCATCTGATTCTCTTCGCCCGCCTCCCGAAGAGGCACAGGCAATAGAGACAAGCACGCTCTGCTTTCACTTTCGTCCGTCGTGAAAGCTTTCTTGTCTTTATGGGGCCATGTGTTTTGAACCACATGGCCCCATAAAGAGAAGAAAGCTTTCACAGCAGAAGGAAGGCAGACGAGCCCGTCCAAATGGGACGGCTCAGAAAGCCGAACTAAAACATCACCAACACATCTTTTTCAATGGCTGGCCACCGTTTAGCATAAACGGTGACGCCGGCCAATGGAAAAGAGGGGCGGGGCTTAATGCCCTTTACAGAAAATACCCCAAATCATTAAATCTCGCCAGCGAGACTGCGCATGTGCGCAGCCTACGCCAGACGAGACCTAAAAAGCGCCCAGCAATGTGGTGCTAGCGCTCACCTTCATGTTTAAAAACATGTTTTCTTATTTTACTTCTTTACACTAATGTATTAAAAAAACACTGCATGGAGCTTGCGATATATTGTATTTTGCAAACTTTGCACAACATGTAGGTTATGTTTAGTGGCTGGCTCGGACTCTGCACACACAAGTACATTATTTCCAGCTGCTTTTAATGTTAACGCACTGTACTTTTTGTTTAATGATTTTATCCCTAATATCTGCTTAGCTTCGTGGCCCTGCACCACATACCAATGTTGTTGTGTTGTGGCTAAGCCAAACCTCTTTACTTTTTCAAGTAAGGTAAATACTGTAATAGCCCGGGATAAATATTGGTTGTGTTAAAAAAAAATTATACCTTTGTTAGGCTACTCTTAATTTTTGTAGATCTAAACACGTATAGGGGGCCCAAAAGCCACTGCACTCCAATCCAAAACACATTTTTTAATTGTCATTTACAACTAACGCCAATAGCTCTAACTCTGGCAAATGTGAGACCCGTTGCACTGAAACAGCTTGTTATTTTTGTTCCTGCTCCTACAACATGCCTACAAGCAGCTCTCACAGCCGGGTGCCAACAGCAACGAGCATCATGCACACGGCAGGGGTGCTGCGCATAGAAAGACCAAGATCGTGTTTTTTGGGGGGTTTTTCTTAATTACCATGGCTGCACCGTCTGCCATGGTCATAACATTTATATGCCCGGGCGCCATGCTTTATGTTTCAGCACCGCGTTTCCTTTCATCTTTACTACACGTCCGGCTTTATATTTCGACACAGCGCACGGTTTTCTGTTAAAACCAAATGCGAGACCTACTGCATTGCAAACAGTGCACGAGTCGGGGGTACACGCGGGTGGACGGCATTCACCCACTTTTTTCACAGGGTGGACGACATCCACCCTGCCAAGAAGTTGGGCCCAACTGATAAGATGCTGAATTTGTCCCGGTGTAATTTCCAAACACCGGGACACTTTCAGCAGTGCCTGCACATTGTTGTCTGCTTTCGATCCGCAACAACGTGCAGGCGGGGAAGGGATGGGGCTGTCTTTTTTCTGACTCCTGCTGGGCCCATAAAAAAGGCCAAATTTAAGGGGTCATTAGACCTCCTAGTGTTTGAGTGTCCTGGCTGGTGGCAGTCAGGAGCCTCACACGTAGAAGCAAATGCAGCAGAGGGGAAACAAAGGCTCACACCTTGGTAGCACTTTACCCATACTTAGGAGAGGCAGCTTTTCACTTTGTTCGGGCTCTGTTTAGGAGATATGCATGCACTGTATGAAGTCACGTGTTGTTCTCTCCCAGTATTTGCACAAAATGAATATCATTTATATAGCGCATACTACCCCTGAGGAGGCCTTGTAATAATTTAAATATCACTATTTTTTCTTTTAAAGCACTATGGGTAGAGGAAGCTTTACGTTGACAAAAGGCAACATTGGTTTATGTGAAGCTTACAAAAGTGTGAATCTTCTGCCTAAATTAGGAGGGTTTGCAAGTATACTCGAAATGTGTTCAAATGTACTCATGATAGACCTGCTAAACATATATGTGAGGGCTTAAGATCTGATGTCACTTCCTGCGATGCCACTTCCTGTGATGGCACTTCCTGTGATGGCACGTGCTGTGATGTCACGCGCCACAATGTCACGCACCGTGATGCCTCTTGCATACTGGTTAGTCCCCCCACTTCTGTTTTTTAGGACTTGTGCCCTGATTGCAAATGCCTGTTCGTTTTTAGGTCTCGCGTGCGTTGCAGGGCAGAGCCCTGCTCCGCGTCCACAAGAGATTTTGTAGGAGAGGATTTTCAGAAGAGGGCTTTAAGCCATTGGCTGGCGTCACCGTTTATGTTATACAGTGGCCTGCCATTGGAAATTAGGTGTTTGGGTTGCCTCCCTTTGGCTTTTTGGTGGACTGTCTCACCTGCTTCACGGCTGTTGTGAAGACTTTTCTTATCTGCTTGTTTATTTAACAACTTATCCTCTAACCCGTCTGCCTGCCCTGCACCTCATTCTCTGCACTGCCAAACTGCCCGACCTTGTCATTCAGTGTTTGCCCTGGGCTCTGTACTGTATCTATTTCCCGCCGCTGCTCCTTTCCTCAGCATCACCAGCTTGCCCTGCACTTTTCCCTTCACTCCAAATCTGCCTGCATATTGGCATCTACTTTATTACCAGCCTGCCATGTCCCCATTACTTTGCGGTGCCTATCTGCACTGTATCTCTTATCACGAGTGTATGTGTTGCTACCTCAATAGCCCCGCAATTCAATATTTTTCAGACGAGCGCCTAAATGTATCTACTCACGTGCTGCGTATTTGGTTTCCAACTTCCAAACCGCAGCGCTTCCCGCCAACCCCAGCCCTAATCTATCACTGCTCCTTGTAAAATCCAATGTACTTCTCACTACGTGCCGCTATGTCCATCAGCGATTTCTGCCTACCCGAACCGCTTCCTAAAATCCCCCAGCCGCTTCGTGTTTTCCTCCAAACGCTGCTTTGGAAGCTCGTCTGTGAGGGGTGTGACCTCACTTAATGTGCCTGCACATGTACTTACGCACCCACATTCACACCACTCATCATAAATGCATCCAAGCTATGTCTGTCCCACGCACAAGACCACCTACAGTTCCACCTCCTTGTACCACCTGGCCCCAATACCAGAATGATTTGCAGAAGAACAAACATTAGAGGTCGAAGTGAGAGGGAACTAATGGCCACTGCTTTTTACAGCCATTTGCACAGCTCCCATACTTTGCATTTTTCCAGACTAAGCCTGTCCTTTTCTGTTACAATGGTGATCAATCCTTTAACGCTGCTCCATGTGTGCTCCTGGTGAGCTGAGAAGCACCTGAAATGTTATCTCCTGAGACCAACCGACCCCCTTCCCTGCGTGAACCCCTCCGCGCTGCATCACTGTACCGCCACCTTTTCTTTTATTGCACTTCGACCTCTGGGTAAACATCACAAATCATTTATCGCGGTGTGTCAAAACAAGCATCTCCTTGCCCAATTCAATGAAAAACAAACCAGTAATATGCGCATTTCAAAGGTCCCCGATAAGAAACAATTTGCTTGCGGTTTGTTCTCAGGATGGCAGCGTCTGATTGTAATAAAAAGGATCACAAAAAACAGATTCTTTTGAAATATGGCTTCAAACCTAAGGTGAGGCCGAGAGATAGGTTGCCATACTCCGGAAGGTCGAATCCCTCTGTCCGGTGCTGGCACACCCAGGGCACCTTTGGGGGCTGGATGGGGACGAACAACTCCTGTGTAGCTGTTTGCCATTTCTAGTGCCTGTTTTGCCACCCTGCTCACGTAATCAGTCTAAGTTAGGGGTTTGATGGTCATAATGTCTTTAATATTTGCTACTTTGCGTAACTTTTTGATTTTAAGGAGAGTTTGTGGCCTAACGGCTAGAGCGGTCGACTTCGAAGCTGGGGAACAGGGTTGAGTCTCGGCAGGGACGCTCAACGTCATGTGATTCTGTGCAAATCATTCAACCTTCCGTGGCTAACAAAATGAATGTGTCCGTCTAGAACACAACTGGTGCTCATGTAAAGCGCTTAGATACCTTCGGGTCGAGTTCCAACTATATAACCCCACCCCCCCCCCCAAAAAAATTGTGTGATCTTAAGTTAAAATGGCACATTCTCTGGCCCAGAGGTCATTGCTGTCACTTCCTGTGTATCCAACAGGGTTCGATCGGCACGTGGTGCTGCTTCCGTAGATTGTATGTAAAAACAAAAAGTATAGTTACAAAATTAAAAGACGATAGGAAAAAAAGTACATAAAAGTAGTGGGTTTTCAGAGTGGAATACAAAAATATAGTGATGATTAATAAAACAAATTCTACCACCTCTAGTGCTGAACCGTTGTTTAACCCTTAACCAGGGCCACTGGCATGATGCGCTTTTGCGGCCACTGTGTTTCCCACATAATTATGGGTTTTCCACATTTGCCACATAATCCATCATCTGCTGCATAATCTGCAGATTTCAACACAAAAAACCTAATTTTGGAACAGCCTCTTATGCACCTTCATGAGCCCCCAGTTTTCCATCGAGCTGAGTCACACCGTCCTGTTTGTACACTCTGCTTCTTTCATGAAAGGCTGGCCAGTTCAGTGTCTCAGGGAAAACAAAAACAGCAGGCTCACGAACCCCTCCCCATTCAAAGCAAACAAATACTTGCTAATTAAGTTTGAGAATAAGATGCCATTCATTCATGACTCCTGCTCTGAACTTCCAGAAATGTAATTTGTTAGTGTGTTTATGTATATTTTTTGTCCAACCGGAATTATTCAAAATTCAGTAGTTTCAAAAATATATGCCATTGTTATAAAGAATTCTTTCAAAAGTTCTTCTTTAAATAACTGCTCACCCATTTATTTAAGGCGATTTGGAGGCAATATATGGCTTTTTTTGATTACTTTGTCCCCAATCACCCAAATCCTGTTTCGTTTCTTCCCTGTGCCAGTTTGTTGTCCCCCTCCCACACGCACTCCTGCCACTTTATTCACACCCTCCCAACTGTGAAGCATTGGCCGCTTCATAGCACTTGTTTTTTAGGTCTCGCTGAGTCAGCGCGCATGCGCTGCTCTGAGAGACATTTCGTAGGAGAGTTTTCAAAATGCTGCTGGCTGGCCTAGCGCTTGCGTTCATGCGAGCGTGCACGCGCGCAGCCGGCCGCCATCTGTCTTTCACGGGTCATTAGCACCGTGATGACTTTCACTTTCACATTAGTAAAGAAATAGATGTTTTTTTTCTATTTCTTTACTTTTGCTATAATCGCGGCACCCGCGCTTTACTTTGAACATTAAAAGTAAAGCGCGGATGCTGCAATTATAGCAAAAGTAAAGAAATAGAAAAAAAATCTATTTCTTTACTTTTACTATAATCGCGGCACCCACGCTTTACTTTTAATGTTAAAAGTAAAGCGCCGGTGCCGCGATGCTTGTTCTCTTGAAGTCATATGCTTTCATGTCAATGATACCAAATAAGCTGCTGGTGTCCATATTGCTCAGTACTCGGGCATCGAACAAGGCCTCACTCCTCACACCAAACATTCCTTTCTTTCCTTCTTTAAATGATGCTTCTGTTGGTCCAGAGACAGCAGTAAGAAAGAGGCTACTGTAGATTTTAATTATCTTTCTGTTTTCTCCAAAAGCAGATTCTGAAGCAGTTTTTCACGGTTCCTTACCTCACAGTCCGATGTCTTCCTGCTCCTTGACTTTTTTGGGGCAAACGGTCAAATATTCAACAATGTGACTAAGAATGCACTGAGCATGAGGATGTTTTTCCCAGATTTTTTTTATGTTAAAGAAAAGCACTTCAAACACTAAAGACATTCTGAGGAATAAACTACAGTACAATGCTCAAAACCAAAAAAAAGGACCTACAACTTCAGCTCTTAAAAGTGTTCAGTAGAGAGTCGTTGCTGGTCTCACCGGTCTGGTCACAATTTAAAGACGTATTTGCCGACAGAATGGTGAAAGCGAGTTCATTTAAGTGTTCACTGAGAACGATCCGTTATCCTTTGTTTTTGAGGTTGTGCTCGGCTTTTTTAGAGCTAGCTTTATCCAAGACCATTTGATTTTACTAAAGTTTTTAGGTATTATACTTATAGGGACTTTCGGTTAGTCCTTTTCATCCATGTTTATGTTACATTTTCATTCACATATGTCTTCTGTCCACTATAGCATACAGCGTGGGGCAGCGAACCAGCCCACTTTAGTCATTGGCTAACTCTTCTATGAGTGGCCACATTCTGTCTGTTCACAAGAAACACATCCACGCCAAAGTAATTCCCTTAAGTGCCTGGGACTACTGTGGCACTGTGTTCTTCTTGAGATCAAAGAAAATGTTTTCTTTTAACCAATGTTTAACTTTACTGAGAATGATTTCTACTGATGAAAGCTAGCGGTATGTACATTGTGTACGTCTTTATCTGCTAATGAACAACATGTCAGAGTTATGTGTATTTGTTTTCTTTCATGTGAGACTTGAAACTGTACAGAGATTGTGCAAGTGTCTCTTCCCTCCCTCCCCCCGTTCCTTTGCCATAATTGTAAAAGATGCTTGTGAGGTAATTATTACCCTTTCTTCTGTAGTTGCTTCTCTCTGTAGTCTGACGGACGATCGTGACACACAAACTTTAATAAGTGCTATATACCGCACTAAGCAGGTCTATTGAAATAAGACTCATTAATCGTTGCAGGAAGCAAAAGAAATTAAAGGCTTAACTTGACTGCCGAAATACTTATTATTCACGTTCCTTTTTCTGCTGGAAATATATTTTAGGAAGAGTAGAGAGCTGAAAACCCCTTCTGTGTCCATCCTGGTGGCGCAGAAATGATTTGCTTCAAGTGTAAATGACACTGGAAGTGCTGGGATATTACAAGCAGCATTGTCCCACCGAGAACTCGATACTGTAATGAGGAGATGGCTTTCTAGCAGTAAAACAATAGAGGTGGAAGCAGTTCAGCCCTCGGGTTAAAGGTTTCCATGGGAAAGCTTTGTCGCAGGCTGGCTCAAGCTTCTTGTGTCCACAAAATGGATTGATTGTACTACACAATCATGAACCCATGGACGTTAATCAATCGGGCTGTCGTCCATTGTAGTCTGCCTATTGTAAGGCATGTGAGATGGCAGTAGTAGGGTAGTATATCTCCTATGGGGTCCTTGCTTTTACTGTCTTCAGTAGGTTTTACTATTGCTCCCCTAGACCAGCAGTGGTGTCCTCACTGCTTAATGTCAGAACTCCTCTATCACATAATTAACAAGCATTGGCATAGCCAATAGGTCTCGCCTTTGGGACCTTATAAGTGTTTAACCATGCAACACTTGATGTTGTTGCAGGAAGGATATTGTGCTTCATAACTAAATACTTATAAGGTCCCAAAGGCGAGACCTATTGGCTATGCCAATGCTTGTTTGTATTCACAGACGGGTTCTGCTGAGGCGACGATGGAAGACGGCAACAGCAACCTCTGCAGAGTGGCACAAGAGAAAACTCTACACACACTAGTCTTAGGTCCCAGCGTCGCATTACAGTTTATGACTTGTTTTTGTGAGCTGCCTTCTCGTGGTCACAAGACTCCACACCACAGTGGGCACCTCGGGTCTGGGTGCTCAAACACATCGGAACGCTCTTCCTCCCAGCACAGTTGTCTACCGTGCTCACGTGCCTTGCGCAGTACCCACAGCTTGACAGGCTGCCTCTTCCAAGGGGCCTGCGAGGAGGAATCCTCCTGAAACAAGCGTTTGCAATGCAATAGGTCTCACATTTACGGAAGTGTAAACTATTGGCATTGTAAATGACAATGCCTCTTATTTATGTTTTGGTTTGTACAACATAAATTAAAGGCATTGTCATTTACAATGTCATTTACAATACCAGTAGCTCCAAAACTCGCAGCTGCGAGACCTATTGCATTGCAAATTCTTGTTTCTTCTATTGACGCTATATTCCTGGCTTCATAGTATTATTTATGAGTTTTTGTCTGTGAGTTGGAGACAGAAGATGCCCATAAAGAGCCCCACGCTCACTGTAGCTGCCGAAGTTGGGGTTCACCACGCCCCTGGTCCGACCGGAAGTTCGCTGGTTTGTAAGCTTGGCCTGTTGCAAGAGGTAACCCATGGCAGCAGGGCGTCATCTGGTCCCGGTCAGAAGAGATGGATCGGGGGAGGCCATGGTCTATAGTGTCTGAGGCAGTGATCAGATGCAGTGGGGTAGAGGAAAAAGACTGAAGTACTCTTTTATTTGTCCGTTTCAAGCAGGGCTCGAGTCGGGGTACCACGCGGGTGGACGGCGTCCCCCCACTTATTTTACCAGGTTTTAACGGGTGGATGCCGTCCCCCCTGCCCAAAAGCTGGACTTCACTCTTTGGCCTCTCTGGAGCGAGATCAGAGCTTATTCAGAACGTCTGTCTACCTGCATTCACTGGGGGGGGGGGATTAAACGCAGCCTCCGCGAGGTAGGGTGCAGACCACCTTTCATCTAAAGGCATATGAATACCCATGAGATTCCTGTTGTGACGTCACTTCCGGTGACAGCGTCCCCCCACTTCTCGTCACTTCCGGTGACAGCGTCCCCCCCACTTCTTTTTTTAGGACTTGTGCCCTGGTTTCAAGTGACTCTTCCTACATTTTCTTTTTTTTTAATGCCGATTTATATAGCGCCAACTCGACCCGAAGGCATTGGAGCGCTTCACGTGCGCCCCGGTTATGTTACACATTCAGACACGGGGAGATTAGGTGATTTGCCCACAATCACAGGAAGTGGACGTGACCCCGAGGCTCGAACTCTGGTTTCCAGCACCAAAGTCGGCAATCTAGCGTCCGTGCCAGGCTGAAGGAAATAAACAAGTGGGGGGGTGGAGCTCCAATCGCTATTTCATGCGCACCCTCCAAAAAATATATACGGTATATATATACTTTTAAGTATGTCACACCTCCTCCCTTTCCAAAGGAGGAGGGGGCTTGGTGAGGAAGAGTGAGAGCAGGATGGTGTTAATTTTAATGTGCAAAGGCTGGTCGTAGAACATTTCCTAGCCTCATGTCCGTCTTGTTTAAACCAAAGCCCTTGCCAAGGGGGTCTCTAAACGACAAACACCTCCCACCAAGATTCTGAGCTGCAAAGGCGGCTGGCAAGCGAGGCCAGTGTACATACAACATGTCTACTGACGCAGCCATCTTGGGGAGTCTGCATCAGCACATGCAATATTTACTTAAAGCACTACAAGATAAACAACTGCTGAGACACAAGAGGTCAAACATAAAATATTTATTTTACAATAGAAAAATAACCCACTCCCCCCTAAAACATACATATATACATACATGATTCTGAGAGTGGAAGAAAGACAAGTCCTGAGTAAACAAGTGCACGTTTATGTTGCATACTTAAAACCATAAATTGAACATCAGCATTAATTGGTCACAGCTTAAGGTAGAAGGCCAGAGGCGTGGCTCTGGTCGTGGAGGGAGGATGCTGCTTACACCTCCTTCCCAAAAGGCTACAGTATTGTTCTACATTGGGCTAGGGCCCTAGATGATTCCGGTGGTCGGTAAGAAGGGGGCTACGTGCAGGCACCTGCTGATCTCCGACCCGCAGGACAGCAGGGGGCGGAAGCTCTCGGGGTCCTCCGCTCCTGGTTGCAACAGTCCTTCCCGAAACAGCTGCACAACATCCCTAAAAACCAGAGAGAGCTCATTAGGCACGCGCCCACTAGTGCGAAGCTTTCGGCATCAGACTGCTGGGCGGCTTTATAGTGGAGGAACATTCGAGACCCCTGTTTAGTACATCATTTCTTTCTGGGTTTAAAATATTGCTCTGGGCAGAAGAAACCGCTCACCTGGGAGAATCAGAAAGGTGTTGTCTGCGGTTCTGATGTGCGCCCAAGATATGGCCCACTGTGTTAAGGGGACTTGAAGCTTTGGCTGGCACGGATTGGAGGTGGTGACCTCTGAAGTGCAATCCTAAGCAAGGGACACCAAATAAGGACCCCCCCCCCCCCCAACCCCCTTTGCATTTAAATCCCACCCTGCAGATGGAGGCCATAACTGGCCTAGAACAATGCAGCTTGCACAAAGATTTTTTTTGGGGGGGGCGGGGGGGGGGCGATTTGAGAATGCCACTAGTTTCCCAGGCATTGTATTAAATCTAATTTTAACTCACAAAAAATGGCAACGTGCTCTAACAGGTTCACCCCTTCACCCTGCTTTTAGAGTAACTAAGATTTTTAGGGAAATTAAAGCTTTTCTGTTGCAGGTTCTGGGGAACACTCCCGAAAATGTTATCCCATTCTTATTTCTCTCATACAAATACATGCCCTCGTGCATAGGTCAGAGTGCACGTTCACACATGGGGAAACAACTCGCATGAGTGCATTTCCGTCCCGTAGGGCGACACTACATTTGGTGGGGTTCATTCCCACCCCCACACATGGATACCAGTCATTAACAGCAATGAATCTCCAAAATTGTTATACACCTGCCCTTAACAAAAGTAAACATAATCTTTTCTAGGGTGTGAACGTGCTGAGATACTGTTTCTACGGAATGCCCACTCCCTTCTGAGAGAAAAAAAAGACTTTAAGCCGAGTTTATAACCGTGTTTTCGGAGTCATAAAAGCGATTTTACATTTGAAAAGGAAAAAGAAAGGCTATTTGCACTTTTAGGGTGGCCACGCCCAGATAGCTTTGTGAATCAGCCCCGCAGGCAATAGCGGTAGGTTCCTTACCAGTCCAGCCGGGGCATGGCGTAGTGAATCTGGGAATGTTGGAAGCCATTAAAGGTGGAGGCGGCTGCTACCGTGTAGGCGCCCATGTTGTCGAAGATGAGCCAGTCACCGACCTGCAGTTCCGGCAGCTCCAGGTGCTCGGCGATGAGATCCAGGCCGTCACAGGTGGGGCCCCAGAGGCTGCTGCTGTGCAGGGGCTGGTCTGGGGCGGGCTTCTGCAGTGAGGGAAACGGGATCAGAGATCAGAACTAGGCCACGGCAACAAGCATTAGAACAGGATAGGGACGCAGGCAGTGCAGTGGCTCCTCCATCATTACACACTCACTATTGTAGGTTACGTCACAAAATGGCGCTCGACAGAGCGGAGGAAAAGGGGGCAGCTCCCACGTTTGAATATCTAGCATCTTGAATTACGAAGGTGTGGGGACATAGGGCACGGGGGAGGGCATGAACCTGTATGACTGGACATGGTACTAATATTGCCGCTAACTGTCCAATCTACACGTATGCAGCCCACTGCAAAAATGAATAAGGGTAAAGTCGTGTTTAATTCTTCTAATTATTCAATAGGTTAAGTATCCTAAAATCTCTCCTGCTTTTCTCATTTCCTTCTCTGTCATGGTGTGGTCTGCATTATTCCAAAAAGCAATCCACCTGGCTCAGCATATAAGGAAACTGAAAGCATTGCCAATGCCTACTGAGAGGTGGTCATGAACAGGGCAGTCAGTCGTATATAATTTAATGTGAGGAGCCTCCCATTGGGAGCAGCGTGCCAGGGGCGAGCCAGAGCTACCATGGGATGTGTAGCACTAGCAGGCTCAGACTGGTCTGATGAATCGGTGTGTGAGCTGGCTTTTTGGAGGTTTGTGGGCCTGTTTCATTGTCTGGTGCTACTGATTTCCTGACAATACCACAAACATTGCTTGTAGCAAGCACAAATCCATGCAGTCTTCCATACCTTGCATAACAACTGTACAGTGTGTCTCTACAAGTTCATAGCTTCCCTAGTGGCAAATACAGGACCCTTTTTCTTTTTAGCTCTCTGATTCGCTAATGGGGGTCACTTTCGGATTGTTCCCATGCCTATTTTCTGTCCCAGCCCGACCTTGATGTGTAGTGTCAGCGAGTAAATTGGAATGAAAGAAAAAAAATGCAGAGGGCTCTATGTATACACTCCATAACTCTACAACTGCTATGTAAGCTTTCATTCACACGATAAGAGCAGTGACTGGTAATTAAAAGCCAATGAGATGAGACATACAGAGTTGTGCATTTATTGTAGGGGCACAAATCCAATGCCCGACTTGCCTTGTGCAGGATGGGTTTAGGCTGGGCGTGGTCAAAGAAGATGCAGTTGAAGGATCCATACACCCCATCGTTAAGGTAGTACATGAAGGTCTTTTTGCTACAATTCTCGTCATCTGGAGAGAGACAAAGACAGTTAGAGAAAAGTTCTCCTGCTCCCAAGCCCTACATAAGGAGGGGTGAAGGGCACAAGAACAAGCTGACATAGAAATCCACTAGCCCAGTTTCTACGACCGGAGGTGAGGTGGAGAGGCATTATGGGAGCAAGCACGGCTACAAGATGACACTTACACCAGGAAACGTAGGGTTGCCCAAAACAGACAACTCACGAACGTAAAGCAGAGGCACAAGTTGGCCTACCTGAAACCATGCAGACACACCCACACAGAGTCCAGCCAAAATGTGGACTTTCTACTTGGGGGTGAGGCAGGCGATTAGAGGGTCAGAGTCCTGTCTCAGTGATATCTCTTCCATACCACACTTGCACCCCTGTACTATCACTCAAGATGATCAGAGTCCTGTCTCAGTTATATCTCTTCCATAACACACTTGCACCCCTGCACTATCACTCAAGATGATCAGAGTCCTGTCTCAGTGATATCTCTTCCATACCACACTTGCAGCCCTGTACTATCACTCAAAGTAACGCTTGACTAAATCCCAGTCCAGACTACAATGCAAACTCACTTTCAGAGCCAGGCTGCTCCAGGGGTACTTCCTTCTTGGCTATAATACTGACAGCTAAGGTGAAGGCTGACGCCACATAGTACCGTCCGGGTTCTGCTATTATCTCCACCCCGCAGCCTTCTGGGAAATATGTGTCCAAGGCAGGGTTAATCACAGCTGCAATCTGATGGGAGAGGGGGGAATTAGATGAGACATCACATTTTCAACAATAATCAGCATTTATTTGATGCTGGACATATTCAGCCTGGGATCGAGACTACAAGATCCTGGCACCAGTTACCAGCAGGTGAAAAACTTCAAACAGTTCATAAAAAACACTGCATAAAAAAACCACACACACACATACCACCCCATACAGGCCCTCAAAGCACCATACATAATCTGAACAATTCATACCTCTTCAAAGCGGACTTTGGCATCCTCTGTCCCAGGGAATCCGCCACCAATATCTAGCAGATGCATCTTGAAGCCAAGTTCTTCTGCCATAGAGAAGACCAGTCGGGCGTCAGCGATGGCCTGTGAAAAGGTCTGGGGGACCGTGCAGCCGGTACCTACATGGAAGCTGAACAGTAAAAAGACCACCCTTTTAGTGTCATTGCTCATGCTACTGCCCTACTTTAGCATGCAGCACTGCAAAAAATGACAATGCGCAATAGCATACTCGGACTAAAAGGTACATTTGCAACTCTAGTTTATAAGTTTAAAAAAAAAGAAAGAAAAAGACGAATATAATGAAAAGAAACCACCTGAGGCACATGCTTATATAACTCCCTGGTAGCATCGGAAGCAGTACCCCTTCTAGTATGTTCTTGCTCTACAGATATTGCACATGCAGCATAGCAACCTTCACAATTGTTGTATAGCAGGCCTAGCCCAACATGGCAAGCAAAGGTCAGCAATATTCCGGGGAATGAGACCCAGCCCCAGAAGCACATCAGCTATAATGTCCTACATCACATGCAAAGGTCACAGGTAAAGTGAAGAACACGACACAGCCATGAAAGGGAAGACTGTCAACACAACACTAGCTCACAAGCAACACTCAAAGCCGCACCTTCTCGTGTTCTACCACCACAACCACTGAACATGCAGCACTGAATCAGGAGCAACTCCCCATAATTGCAAGGAATGAATGAGGTCTTTAGATAGTCCCCCTTTCACATTCCTTTTACATCACAAAAAGAAATCTGGTGAGCGCTTTGTTGCTATGCATTCCTCTGAGGGTGTGAAGGCCCCTATCTAGTCCTTGAGTAAAATTAAACAATAATTAGGTACATGGAGCGGTCTATTGCTGGTGTAATATAGTTACAAGCCCGAGTGTGCCTGGCACTGCCCTGTCAGTCAATACCCAGAAAAGTGATCCTTACAGTCCCGGGAGAAAGGCTCACATCATAGATGCTCCCAGTGATGGCAGGTGTAGGGAATATTGTACGCCTAAGTAAAATGTGCCAGCTGTGGCTTTAGTAGTGGATGCAAAAAAAGCCTTAGAAAATCACCACAAGCTATTTAACAATACTCTTTCTAAAAATCAAACAAAGACACATACAAAAGTAAAGTGCCCTGCATCCGACATTGTTCTGTATCCTGGTGTCGTGCAGCATGCTTGGTGAGACAGACCCCAAGAGACCTGGTCCTTACCTCACTCCAACGACCTCCACATTCAGACTCTTGGCCACTTCCAGGAGGTGCCTGCAGGCCTTGAGAGGAGCACCAAACTTCACACTCAGACGTCCAGACGCTTTGGAGTCATCAGTGGTTATACGGAGGACCATCCTAACAAAGTTAAAAAGGCAGCCTTTGAGTCTACCAACCAGCACTCTGAGCACAAGGCATCCTGGAAAGTGAACCAGAGTGCCTGGATTCAAAATTCACATTCACGAGTACAAACATACAACAGGCTGCTAGACCAACATGGGTACTGCGCTAGTACATCGCAACACAAAATCCAATGTTACCTGCTATTAGGATGTGTCCGGGCAACCTTTGCTAACTCAACTTCGTTGTCAAAGGTCATCAAGCGGACTCCGTTTCTGGCTGCGTACTTAATTTGATTGATCTGTTTGCAGGGGTTGGCATAGATGATCCGGTGAGCTGGAACGCCCAAGCTTTGAACCAGCTCGATTTCTGTCTGTGAATAGAGAGACGCACAATCAAACAGAGTGAGGTGTCTGTGCACGAAAGCAGAGGGCAAGCAGCTGGCTGGAGGGCGAGTGCTGTGTCTCTTGTGCAGAGAGTGGGTGCTGTGAAGTTTAAGGTCTGCTGAAGAGTAGAGTTGCTTCTAAAATGGTACTGTTTTCCTAGCAATAATGCACATGCACTGAAACTCAAAGGATAACTTGTGACATTGATCACTAACTAGTTTAGAGAGTCTGCTGGGTAAATACACAACAGTACAAGAGGAGTGCTCATAAAAGCAGTTGTGAGAGATATGAACAACGCTAAGTGAGCAGACACAGTTACAGGGAATAAATGTGCAAAAACTGAACTGCATGCCTTCAAATGAAGGAGGTTAAAGTAGTGAATATTCCACACAAAGGCTGAGCTGAGCCAGTAGAAGGCTCTGCAAAGACAGGAAATACACATTCTAGTGCAGGACTTGGGGTGCCACTTGCAGGAGATATGCAGCATGTAATGATAACTGTTCAGAAGGCGCCCAGCAGACATGGATTGTATAAATCAGGCCCTAAACAAAGATCAAATCAAGCTCTGCTGCATGTGACAGCAACCAAAGCACACCCGGACTAGCAAAACCCATCACTGGCCAACAAAGCCCAGCACCTTTGGATAGAGTGTTTGTAGTGGTCATGTTTAAAATGGGTGATGGAAATTTAGCACAAAACAGCAGTTTTATCAAGTGTATGTTGGTATAATGGTGACCTGCCACCACCGAACATTTCTAAAAACTGGGGTGCTTTCTTTAGTTATCGTGAAAGCCCCTCAGATTGTAGACATGCCAGCTTGGCAAGCTATAGCCCGCTCTAAACGCTCAATGACCCCTGCGAAAGCTCATAACATTATCGTTACCAATATGTGACCCACACCTCTGATCCTCTTTAGGGGTCATTTTCTGATATAATTAGGTCCCTAGTAAACAGATTACTTCCCTCTCTCCTTACTAGACTGCAGTTTTGCCTCTGTAGGCACACAAGTCTACATTTATAGAGACTTTGCGCCGGGTTTATGTTACGTTTCTAACGCAAACCTGATGTAAAGTGTTCAGGTGACATTTAGAATTTTACATAAATCACAATTTGCATTGGATCATAACCCAAACATGCACAAAGCGCTGCTTTCCCTTACTTCCTTCAAGGGTGCATTCCATGACCGATACATGGGTTTTGAAGCACATCTTTATCTACAAAAAACTGTAGACAGGGATTTGGCCAAAGTCCTGAGCCTCCGAGACAGGCATTACGAGGAGAATTGTCTTCATTTCTCTTTGTTTTCCCCACTTTGCATGTGTTCTAAATTGTACAGCACACATGCAAAGTGGGAAATGCCTTAAAGCTTAGTATTTGTATTGGAAGGGACGCCTTCCAGTATAAAAACTATACTTTAGACAATGCAGACACCCTTCAACCAGGGTGTCGGCACTGGCGCCTGCTGCCTAATGTTTGGCAGGGGTGAAGCAGACAAGTGCCACAACTTAGTAGATATGGCCCTGTTCTGCTTTTTCCCCTTTGCGCAACACAGTGCAACAACTTCACCTGCCGGCCTGAGTTGCGTGACTTCTATGTTAATCTGGGTCATAATGCTTAAAATTCTTCCATTATTTCCATTGAATACGTACTAGTGTTTCGTTTGGTGTACTACAGCTTGGCTTTTCTGTCAATGTACGCATATAATGTTGCAAAAT
The DNA here is from genome assembly GCF_964204655.1 of Triturus cristatus. Classification (NCBI taxonomy): domain Eukaryota; kingdom Metazoa; phylum Chordata; class Amphibia; order Caudata; family Salamandridae; genus Triturus; species Triturus cristatus. The sequence goes on from NC_140584.1 coordinate 583,329,311, forward strand.
CCCTAGGCAGATGTTCCCCTCTTCCAAAGAACGTCCTGCTTACTTGACATTCTGTTCCGATTTTCAACCCCTTAAACGGTCTACAGCTGTTTTTAGTACTGCAACATTGGCTTGTTAAAGCAAACCATTAAAAAACCAGATCCTGTCCCTGGGGCAGTACAGGTCTGACCCACCCATAAAGAGCCCTGAGAAGGACCTTCAAGTGTGCCCGGGCATTACCTTACTGGCACAGTCGAACCCGGCTCCTAGCTCTGCCAGGGTCTGCACAATCCCTCGACTGCTGTTACACTTAACAGCATAGAAAGGCTTCACACGGGGCAGGGCCTTCAAGAAGCGAAGGTGCTTCTTCACCACGTCTCCAAGGTCGGCCACAAAGAAGGCATCTGTATCATCCTGGAAAGTGGGAAAAACATATTTAAACAAGAAACACGTCAGTCAAATGCACAATACCCCGTCAGAGCACATATTCAAAGTCGCTGGTGATGTAGCATACCTCCCAGTGGTGGAGTAAAGAATGTGCACCAACCTGTGCTGGATCTTACTGGAATAATGAGAATGTCCTTACAGTTTACCCACTTGTGCACCCAAAGTATACCGTTACAGAAAGCAAGGCTGGGCACCACAGACCGACAATCTGCTAAGGGGTTGCTACTACTAAGCTGTCTCAACTCCTACTCACTCCATCCATCTTAGAATGACACCTAGGGGAAACCCAACACCCTCCTCACAACACTAGCTGTCAAGGCGCCATGTCGTGTAGACGCCTTCTTCCAGATGTTGCTTTAAAAAAAAAAAATGGTAATTTACATTCTGGGTCTTGAGGTCATGTAACTGACCTCCAAGTACGTGTAACAAAGCACTATAACAGAAAGAAATAATCTCACATAAGACTGGCTAAAAAAGTATTGTTGCAAAGGGCCACTTGTCAGGTGAGTACAAGACTATACCTAGGGGGATGGTACACAATGACAAGATCTGTTTCAGGGGACAAAGACACAAGTACTCTCTGGTGTACACAACCCCCACTTCAATCATGTTGAGATTTAGAGGAGATACAGACACAGGGAGAATTTCCTTGGGGTGCCAGTTAAGATATCAATATCATCAAACCCAAGCGCCAGGAAAAGGGAGCATTGGGGGGCAGACAGGCAAGAGGGTTTGAAGCAAAGTAAGCTGTTTGAACCCGAATTCCTCTCAATGAAACTCATAAGAAAGAGTGTCTGCAAACACTTACTGTGTCGGAGACTGCTTGAATCATGCGGTCTATCAGATCCCGGGCCACAAACCCCTCCTCCAGCATAATGAAGTCTGAGTCATGGATGTACGGAAACATGGTGGAACAGAGCTTGTGCCTCCGGCAGGACAATCAAAAATCTATCTCTAGTGTGGAGGTTCTAAGTATGCAACAAACTGCAAAACATAGAGAAGAAAGGTTTCAGAACAGACATTCATTCCTCATGAAGTCCCAACACCCATTCATAAGTACCTAAAGCTCTCGCTACCAGCCATGTTCCCTCCATTCAAGAGTATCTAATGTCCCCATGGTTACCCTCTGAGAATCCATCCCAGGCGCAGCTCCACAGGATCTACTCTCAGCTTTAGTTTCACACTGTGCTTGAGTAGCACTTCTGGCAGCCATGGGATAGGGGGACCCTGAGGGCAGACTTCACTAATTCACAGAGCTAAAGGCAATGCCAAAAGCCTTGAGCTTAGCAGAGTCGCACTGGAGTAGAGAGGACACATGCGGCTCCCAATTGTCTCCTGCCCAGAAGAGCTAGTACTTTACAACAGTGAAAGGAATTATGTATTTCACCAACCACCCTATTCTGCAGCAGAAAATGCAGAAATTAAGTTTATCAACATCAAATGGAGCTGGTAACTGGCTACATCATTGGTTTCACCGTCCTTTGCCGGGGTGTCTTCAGGTGACTAGAGTAGAAAAAACCTACTTGCGATATGGGAAGCCTTTCATGTGACTGTCAGTATCAAAATCCACAACATCAGTTGGCTATCACTCGTTCAATAAGGCCCCGAGGCCGCACTCACCGTGAGGAGCGTGAGTCAGCCCTGGCCCCAGGGGGGCTCAGCAGTGAACTCTGACACCTTGCCGCACCCAGGGGTGTGAATGCAGACACCACCGCTGGTGCGTTGTACTCCCTGCAGGAAAAAGAGAATGTCAGTAAAATACCATCAGGCGGGTGCTACCAAGTATCCACACGCTCAACAGGCGAGCTCCCTCTCTCACCGGAGTGACCAGTCCTGACATGTATGCGCTATCCAGCCGCGCCCCACCCCCCTCAGTCTACGCTAGGTGACCATATTAATTCGCCTGTACTACTGTGCATTGGAAACCCTTCAACCTGCTACATCAGAGTACGCACAGTTCGATCGTTCAAACACCCTCTTCAGAACACACCAACAAACTCCTCAAGTCTGCAGTGCGTCGGTCACAGTTGTGCCTCTAGAAGTCTCGCGCTGCATTCACCCCAAGTCAGTCAGACTGTCAGACACCGAATCGAGTTCAGAAATGTGCTTTTACAAGCCATCGTCCACCGGTGACACTGCTCTACATAGTTCATCTGAAGAGAGAGTGAAAGTCCTAGAAGGCACCAGTGTCCTAAAGTCTAACATGGGATAAAAAGTGCTCTTCCGACGTGAAGTAAAAGGCTACCATACAGTTGCCCTCTTACACACTCCACAATTCCATTCGCCGTCTCTTCACACCTCCTGTAGCCTTCTCACCAATGCCATACATATCAACTGTTGCTCCATCTTCATCCTAGTCCCATAACATGCCTACAATCCACTGTAGCCTCTTCGCATTTCACAGTCCTCTCTTTTATCTCGAGCTTACCTTAGACTGCATTGACTCGGTCTATCTGCCCCATGGGTGCCCTTCCCACTCCTTCACCAAACCAGATCTTGCTCAGCCGCTCCCGGCTTTCTGATTTCAGAGGATTTTGTCTGGCCATTATATACGATGCGCGACTCTGACTCACATGCGTCTCCAGGGCAACGGACCGCCCCTTCAAACGGCGCTGGGACATCCAATTGGGCAATCCAAATGACTGGGACACGCCTTTTCCTCAAGTGAAGTCTTTCGGCTGTTCTACCGGAACCGTGCACAAAACAGAAGTTGCGTCATCCTAAAGAGCACGAATGACAGCACGCGCCTCGTTTCTTCCGAGAATTCCATTGGCTTCTGCCGGCTGTCCACGCCCTTGTCCGCGGTCTAGTGACCAGCATATGTAAGAGGTCTAAAAAACATTAGTAAAGCCGATTGGTTTTTCCTTTGCCAGATCTATTGACTATGTCAAATTATTTTTGTTTAGCTCTGGGGTTTGTAATGTTGGTCTCGTGCTCCGTGAGCGTGCGATGCGTGTATTCCATCTTTACGTTACCCATGTTGTACTACATGGAATTACATTTATAAAAGCTAAAAGTTTGGTTGCTGATAGTGGGGAAATCAAGTATTAACATACTGGTGTAAATGCTGCTGAAATCTATGTTGTATGGTGAACGTATTTTTGGCAAAATAAAGAAGAATGGGCATTTCAGTCAAGATGTTTTTAGAAATGTTTTGTAAGTCGGCTGCTAGGTTTACTTTGAAAGGCGTTCGGATAGCAATTGCTGGTCAGTGACGTGATAAGCCGTGAGTGCTGTCTTGATTTGCCGTTTCTGTCAAGCTATCCCCCCCAAAAAATGCCATAGATACTGGAAGTAGTGTTGCGGGATGGAGGAAGGGGGGTCGGGGTTGCCAAAAAATAACCATGCTGGAGTTCATAAGGTGAGTGAGCCTTAAAGATACCTTTATATGTTGTTTTATCTTGTCACATTTCATGTATGTTCAAAGACAGAGGTCAAATATTAGGCTATGTTTTCTGACAAATTGCTGATTATGTTTTAAAAAAAAAAGTTTTGTTGAGGATTTTTTTAAACAATTAAGTACAGCGCTGGAGCACAGCATGACACATTCATATTTCCGGTGATGTTAACATCATGTTGATTGGAAGCATCGAATATTGCAAAACGGTGTCAAACTTCATAAGTGACTTTGTATACAAAAGGTCTGTTGTGAGAACAAGTTGCCCCGGCAAGCTTCCCAGCAACGGATATGAGCTCTGCTGCGGGGAACTGAGAAGAAAGCAGAAACTAGAGATAGGAAGTAAGAGTGAAGGAAGTGGAAAGGACAGAAACAATTATGATCTTTGTTAAGGATGATGTTGTCTGAACTTCTGAGGAAACATACCCAGACCCACCAAGTATGCTAAAATATAGATTTGTAGTCCTTCCAGTTACAGAGTATCATTTTGGCACCAAGTGTAAGTAGTATGTCCAGTAATAGGAGCTCCGTGTTATATAGTGTAAGAGGAGGGGTATTAATCCAGGGTTTTAGAGCAATGAAGACTGGGTTTAGGTTTATAGTACATTCAATCAATCAATCAATCAGGGTACTTGTAAAGCGTGCTACTTACCCGTGAGGGTCTCAAGGTGCTGAGGGGGGTGGGGTGGGGGGGATGCCGCTACTGCTCGAAGAGCCAGGTCTTGAGGAGTCTTCTGAAGGCGAGTAGGTCTTGGGTCTGTCGTAGGTGGGTTGGGAGGGTGTTCCAGGTCTTGGCGGCGAGGTAGGAGAAGGATCTGCCACCGGCGGTCGTACGTTGGATGCGGGGGACAGCTGCGAGGGCGAGGCTGGCGGAGCGGAGCTGGCGGGTGGGGGTGTAGAATCTGAGTCTGCTGTTCAGGTAGGCTGGTCCGGCGTTGTGGAGTGCTTTGTGTGCGTGGGTGAAGAGTTTGAAGGTGATCCTCTTGTCGATGGGGAGCCAGTGCAGGTCTCTCAGGAGGGGGTGATGTGGCTGCGGCGGGTGGCGTTGACGATCAGTCGGGCGGAGGCGTTTTGGATGCGTTGTAGCCGCCGTTGGTGTTTGTCTGGGATTCCTGCGTAGAGTGCGTTGCCGTAGTCCAGCCTGCTGTTGATGAGGGCCTGTGTCACTGTTCTTCATGTTTCAGTCGGGATCCACTTGTAGATCCGGCAGAGCGTGCGTAGGGTGTTGTAGCAAGAGGAGACGGCGTTGACCTGCTTGGACATGGAGAGGGAGGAGTCGAGGATGAATCCTAGGTTGCGTGCGAGGTCGGTGGGTGTCGGTGCTGTCCCCAGAGCGGACGGCCACCAGGAGTCGTCCCAGGCTGAGGGGGTGGGTCCGAGGATGAGGACCTCCGTCTTGTCCGAGTTCAGTTTTAGACGGCTGCTCCTCATCCAGTCAGCGATGGCCTTCATACCCTCGTGGATGTTGGTTTTGGCGTTGTGAGGGTCCTTGGTGAGGGAGAGGATGAGCTGGGTGTCGTCGGCGTAGGAGATGATGTTGAGGTTGTGGTGGCGGGCCACTTGTGCGAGGGGGGCCATGTAGATGTTGAACAGCGTCGGGCTGAGCCCTGGGGGATGCCGCAGATGATGTCGGTGGCTTCTGACCGGAAAGGTGGGAGGCGGGCGCTCTGGGTTCTGCCGGAGTGGAAGGACGTGGTGCAGTCAAGGGCCTTCTCTTGGATTCCGGCTTCTTGGAGGCGTGTCTTTAGGGTGCGGTGGCAGACCGTGTCGAATGCGGCTGACAGGTCCAGGAGGATGAGGGATGATGTTTCGCCGTTGTCCAGTTTGCGTCTGATGTCGTCTGTGGCGGCGATGAGGGCTGTCTCGGTACTGTGGTTTCGTCTGAATCCGGATTGGGATTCGAGGTGGCGGGTCAGTTGAATGTTGACGATTTTCTCGATGACCTTCGCCGGGAACGGGAGCAGGGAGATGGGTCGAAAGTTCCTGAGGTACTTGGGGTCCGCCTTGGGCTTTTTGAGGAGGGCGTTGATATCGGCGTGCTTCCAGCTTTCCGGGAATGTCGCTGTTTCGAAGGAGATGTTGATGACCTTCCGTAGTTGGGGTGCGATGGCCGCGTCTGCTTTGTTGAATACGTGGTGTGGGCATGGGTCTGACTGAGATCCTGAGTGGATGGAGTTCATGATCTTGCGTGTCTCGTCGTCGTTGGTGTTGGCCCAGGATGTCAGGCGGTTGGTGCTGTTGGTGACCGCGGGGGGGGGGGGGGGGGGGGGGGATGGAGTCGTGCATCGTTGGTGCGGTCGTGGTGTTGAAGCTGTCGTGGATGTCAGCGATCTTGCGGTGGAAGAAGATGGCCAGTGAGTCGCACAGTTCTTGTGAGGGCGGGATGTCGTTGGCGCTGGCGTTGGGATTGGAGAGTTCTTTTACGATGCGGAAGAGCTCTTAGCTGTCGTGTGTGTTGTTATCCAGGCGGTCTTTGAAGGAGGATCTCTTGGCTAGTCTGATGAGGTGGTGATGTCTGCGGGTGGCGTCCTTGTGGGCTGCGTGGTTTTCTGGCGTTCGTTTGTGGAGCCATTTCTTCTCCAGCTTACGGCAGGCGCATTTGGAGGTCAGGAGCTCGTTGGTGAACCTGGTGGCTCTCTTGCTCGCGTGGCTGTTGGATGGTCTCTTTAGTGGGGTGAGGGTGTTGACACAGTCGTCGATCCACTGTCTGAGGCTGCGGGCTGCGGCGTCAGGGCAGGTGGGGTTGATATGTGGGTTCTGGGCGAGGGTGGGGGTCAGCTGGTCTTCGGTGACTTTGTTCCAGCAGCGACGAGGCAGCTGTTGCGTGCGATGGTGCGTGGTTGGTTTTTTGAAGGTGAAGTGGATGCAGCGGTGGTTGGTCCAGTGGGGTTCAGAGGTGTGGTCGAAGGTGACGTGGGTGCTTGTGGAGAAGACGGCGTCCAGCGTGTGGCCTGCGGCGTGAGTGGGTGCGGTGACGAGTTGTCTGAGGCCGAGGTTGGCGAGGTTTTCGATCAGAGTGGCGGAGTTGGCGTTGTTGTTGTTCTCGAGGTGGAAATTCAGGTCCCCGAGAAGGATGTAGTCCGTGGAGGCGAGTGCGTGGGTGCTGGCGAGGTCGGCGATGGAGTCGCTGAACTGAGCCCAGGGTCCGGGGGGTCTGTAGATGAGTGTTCCTCTGAGGGTGGTGTTGGAGTCGGTGTGGATCCAGAAGTGCAGGTGTTCGGCGGTGTTGAGGGTGTCGTCTGCATGGGTGGTGACCTTGAGGGTGGACTTGTAGACGATGGCTATTCCTCCTCCGATTCCGTTGGCGCGGTCCCTGCGGGTGATCTTGTAGCCGTCCGGGTTGGCTATGGCGATGTCGGGTGCCGAGGAGTCGTTCCACCAGGTCTCGGTGAGGAAGGCCACGTCTGGGTCGGAGATGTCGAGCAGGTCCCAGAGCTCGACGGCGTGTTTGCGTGCGGAGCGGGTGTTGAGCAGGATGCAGCGGAGGTTGTTGGGTCTCGTCCTTGGAGGTTTGGTGGCTCTGTCGCAGGTGAAGCTGCAGGTGCGGCATGCGAAGGGACCGTCGATTCGTTTCGCGGCGGCCTGGAAGCAGGTGTTGTTTCGGCCGGTGTCGAGTGCGTGGAGGGAGTCGGCATCATACCTGAGTCTGGCGTCGCGGCGAGCGTGGGGTCCAGGGGTTCTGGTGCTGGGCGTGGACCGGGCGCGGACGGGCGCAGACGGGCTTGCCTTTGGCGCGCCAGCAGCGCGGCCTCCATAAGAGGGGTAGAGGGAGGGAGGAGCAGCTGGGAGGCGGTGGTGGGGTGGCCAACGGGATGTTCGGGGGGCGGGGCCGCTGGGGAGCAGCGGCGGGAAGCTGAGATGGGCGAGCGTGAGGCGGGCAGGCGAGGGGAGCGGGAACCAGGCAACAGGGAAGGAATCAGGGACAGGAAGCAGGAATCAGGGCATGAACAGGGCAGCAGGCAGGAAAAATGGAGCAAAAACGAACCAGGCGGCACACGGAGGGGCAGCGCAGTGGCTGGGGGGCGACCTAGCGAGGCAAGGTCCGCTCTCCTTGCTGCTGCGCGGCCTCCATAAGAGGGGTAGAGGGAGGGAGGAGCAGCTGGGAGGCGGGAGTGGGGTGGCCAATGGGATGTTCAGGGGGGCGGGCCGCAGGGGAGCAGCGGCGGAAAGCGGAGATGGGCGAGCGGGAGGCAGGCGGGCGAGGGTAGCGGGAACCAGGCAACAGGGAAGGAATCAGGGACAGGGAGCAGGAATCAGGGCATGAACTGGGCAGCAGGCAGGAAAAACTGTGCAAAAACGGAGCAAAAACGAACCAGGCGGCACACTGAGGGGCAGCGCAGTGGCTGGGGAGCGACCTAGCGAGGCAAGGTCCGCTCACCTTGCCGCTGCGCGGCCTCCATAAGAGGGGTAGAGGGAGGGAGGGGCAGCTTGGAGGCGGGAGTGGGGTGGCCAATGGGATGTTCGGGGGGCGGGGCCGCAGGGAAGCAGCGGCGGGAAGCTGAGATGGGCGAGCGGGAGGCGGGCGGGCGAGGGGAGCGGGAACCAGGCAACAGGGAAGGAATCAGGAACAGGAAGCAGGAATCAGGGCAGCAGGCAGGAAAAACAGAGCAAAAACGGAGCAAAAACTAACCAGGCGGCACACGGAGGGGCAGCGCAGTGGCTGGGGGGGGAAGATATCGTTGATGGTCTTGTTAATTCCTTTTCAAAAGGAATCAAAGAAATTTACTGGAGAAAAGCTTGTGTTTGAGATCTCCAGCTATGCTCAGTGGGAATGTCAAGAACTAAAGGCAAGATATGGACCATTTGCCCTGAGTTTTGAGGAGATATTTTGAATTTTTTTCCTGGAGATGGAGAATTTTCTACAGTTTTAAAGCTTGATGGTCTTGAAATGATTTTAATTTCAGCATGTCTATACGTTTAGATGATGTGGGTTCAAAAAAGCTTGATTTCAGTTAATGGACATTTTGAGTTTGAGGAAGTTGTAGAACTCCAAGCCGGAGATGTTAAACATTTGTTGTATTGACGCTAACAAGACAGAGTTGTCTCTGTTTATTAGATCCTGTATATAGAGTATGTTCTGATTTGTCCCTTTCTGAGGTTTTGCCAAAATGAGGAAAAAGAGAAGCTCTTTATTTTAATTATACGTTTATTGTCTAGTTTTTTTATGTCCTCTATTGTGTCTTTAATAATGTTTGAGAAGTGTAAGGCTTTGATCCGTTTCCATGGAGTTAATGGCTAGTGGCGTGAATGGTAACATAACATCTTTTTTTTATATCAGATCGTGTGGGGAGGGGGATTTCGGGCTGGTCTGTGGCCAGTGTGTGGATTGTTTGATTAAGTATGCCGGCTACCAAATCTTGTGGCGCTCGCGAACGGATGGGAAATCTCGTCGGCGATCACAGGCACCCAGTAATTTGCTCCCGCATTTTGGGCACGCAAACGAAAATAAAGCTCTGCTCCGGTGCGGAGCACGGAGATTTCGGCAACTCCGTGCTCTACGTGGACCACAGAGTTGCCAAAAGTCCACAAACTCCGTGAGCGAAGTAGAGTTTTACGCCCAGGGTCAATCAGCATGTTTCTAGACATGTCTAACTGCTTCATTTCACGTTCTTGTGGTTGATGACCCTTTTGCAGGTTTTATAAGATATGTTATTATTAACCCATTAGCAGTGAGATGCTGACATTTGTGTCTGGATGGCGATCTATGCCCTCTTACCCACCTGTGTTTACCTAACTCAAAAAAAGCAGAAAGTCAGGAACTACATTTTATTTTGTATTTCAAAACTCTGCGCTTTGATGCTAGGACTTATGGTATCATCCTGTTTCGTTCTGTTGCAGTGCATAGGGATTCTAGTTTTGCTTTGAACAGTTTCATTATGGGCTCAAACCCTCAGTATACAATGCACCCTTGGATAAAATACCAGAAATGGCCACTTGCCAGCTATGTTTTAATAAGTTGCCAGCTGCTTGTTCCACGCATTGATCCAAAAGTATACTCTGTGTACAGGTTTTGTGAGAGTTTACTCTTTCACTCACATCATTCATTTAAGCAAGTATTGGCAATGTGAGGTTTTTTTTTTTACATGAAGTAGAAAGTTTTATACCGAGATTAACAGTACAATATTGATCATTATAGATACAACATGCATAGCAGCAGTGCAAACTTCAATAACGCGAGTAATAGGTTAAAGACAGGTGGCAGTAGCTGAAGGAACAGAACATATTTCTTTAACATATATGATACAGGTAAGACATAGATAGCTAAGAAGAAGTACACAACTCCAGAAAGAAACAGCCTAACCTCTTATGGAAATGACATGCTTTCATGTACTCTTATAGGATGATTAACGCTTGCCTCTAGTGTGGTAGGGTTCATTAGCTAATGTGACACCCTGACCCTGCACTCTTCAAGGGGGCATTATTCTTTAAAATATCTTTTACATTTGTGAAAACCTGGAAAATTAAAAACAATTACATATTGCACATTGTTTTTATACTTCTTGGGTGTAGGAATGTGGGTTTCTGTTGCAGTAAACCCCCTCCGACACTTTGTGACCGTTTTCTGATGCACTTTGACTTGATGTGCCCTGGGTCCCTGTCAATCAGGTTCCCAGGGCCTATGTTCTTGCCCCAGATTGTAACTTTGCACCCCCAATTGGTACCCCTCTAGCCACATGTAAGTCCCTTCTAAAAGGTACCATGGTTACCAAGGGCACTGTGACCAGGGAAAGCCTCTAAGGGCTGCAGCACATATTTTGTCATCCTTAGAGGTCCTGTACCTTAACACACATACACTGCCATTGAAGGCTGCGTGTTTTGGTGCAGGGAAAAGTCGACAAGGCACACATAGCTGTGTGTGGTGCCTGCAATCCACTGCCACTGGTGAGGGTACAGTTGCATGAGCACTGTACCCCTACAGTGTCTAAGTCCATTCTTAGACATTGTAAGTGCAGTAAAGCTATAAAAAGTATATGGTCTGGGAGTTTGTCATTATGAACTACACAGCTTGGTAGCAAGTTTCTCAGCACGTTAAACCCACACGGATGCCAGTGTGGGATTTAATATAAAATGCACACAGAGGGCATCTTAGAAATGCCCCCTGAAAAGCGGCCAGCTCTGGTGGGGTTCCTGAATGGCTGCCTGCTATTTGCCACCACCAGACAGGCTTCTGGACCCCTGGGTAGAGAGCCTCCACTCTCTGGGTACAGAAACAATGCCCATCCTGGGCAGAGGTGTCATGCTTCCTCCCCCATGATGGGCTAAGTCCATGAAGCAGAAGCTTCAAAGGCCTGCTGCCTTTGTAAGCTGTCCCTGCATTTTGCTGCCCCAAGCAACTGTCTCCAACCGGTTCTGTCCCCCACTTTGGGTGGGAGAATCGGTGGGAAACCTAGTTAGGAGGAGAGGTGTGCTCACCTTTGCCAACCCCACCCCTCAGGTGGGGGAGATGAGGTGAAGCACAGATCTCAATCCCCTTTCCGTCTTGAAGATGAGGAGACCCAGCCAACTAGAGATAGGCTTGTGTCCCCCTCTTACTGGAGGCTGGCATAATAGGGGGTGTACCCACCCCAAGGAAGTGATCCATTGGCCCTGACCTGCACACCCCTGTAAACACCCCTACATTTAGTATTTAGGGGCAACCCTGAACCTTGCCTCCTCAGATTCCTGCAACATATGAAGAAGGACGGAAGAAGTTGCACAGTAGAGGAGACTACAGAGAAGTCTGATTTGGCCCCAGTCCTACTGGCCTGTCTGCAATTTCCGGAGATCCTTTGCCGAAGTCGGCTTGTCCTGCTGTCAGCGACCTCCAGAACCCCTTGGAGGACTGACTGCCTTCAACAAAGACCGGCTCTCCTGCGTACAGCAGTTCTGTTGGACAAAGAAACCCGATGCCTGGAACCGCCACTGCACTCATCGCCTACTGCCTGAGTCCAAGGAGCCCACTTTTCCCAGCGAAGTGCTCCAGAGTCCGAGTCCACCATGGGTTGACCCCTCCAGGACTCCCCGACATCGCCTGCAGTCTCTGCACGGAGACCCATCCCAACCCTGAGTCGCCCAGTAAGGTGAAATTCAACCTTAAAAGGCACCCCTGCATCCAGCCGTCCTGCGCTCTGGAGAAGAGGACCTGAGGTGCACCTACGTCTCGAGCCCTCCAACTTACTTGCCCAGCTGTTAGTTCCTCCTGGAAGACTTCCTGGATCGAGCCTGCAGCCAGAATCAAAAACCGACAACCTCCATAGGATTACATTGGGCTTTCAACGCCTCCTAAGCACCCTGCACCCGGCTGCCCCTGCACCTCTGGTGATGTGTACTTGGTGCTGACCTGGAACCCCTTTTGTCCTGACCTTAAGCCTAGGAGCTTGGCTCCCAAGTGGCCTGCCCGTGAGCAGCTCCAACCGAGGTGCCCCTAGCCCCATTGGTTAACATCCCGCACTCTGCACCCAGCCGTCCTGGAGCTGCTGGTGGTGCAACTTGAGTGCTAACCTGACCCTTGGGTAACCTCGATTCTAACCCCAAAAACTATTCTTATTGGTCGTCTACTTACTAGCGAATTGAAAACCTTCTTTTTCACATAGGCTAACCAATGTTACGAGTTGTGTTCCCAAAAAATGTTTTGTGTTCAACTGTTGTTTTGTGTGAAAAGAAAGTAACTGTGCTTTAACCTAAGAATTGATCTACTTATCTGTAAGTGGCCAACTCTAGTGTATGATGTCTCAGCATAACATCCCAAGTTCTGAAAGTAACTGAACACTTGAAAAAGGGCATTTGATCTCTTACATCTAGCCTTTATGGATCTGTCCACTGCTTTCGACATTGTAAACCGTCAGAAACTTTGGACTGCCCTGTCTGATATAGGTCTAGATCCCATACTGATATCCTTCTTAGCCGATATTCATAAAGACACTAGTGCTGCTGTGCGTTACAATGAGAATGGGAGCTTGACGGATGCCTGGCCAGTAAAGCGAGGGGTAAGGCAAGGATGTATCCTTGCTCCTCTGCTGTTCACACTTTATATAAACAAGTTGGGTGAAGCCTTAATCTCATCATGTAAGGACATCCCGAGAGTGGGCCATAAAAAGACTCCTGCGCTATTATACGCAGATGATGCTGTGTTGGTAGCCAGGACGGCAAGAGGTTTACAATCACTTTTAGATTGTTTTATTAGTTTTATGGACTCTTTGGATTTGAAAACTAATTTTAAAAAATCACACGCTATGACGTTAGGCAGCAGACGGGCGAAAAGGGCATCATTTGTCTGTAAAGGGCAGGAGCTAAGTAAAATACCTGCCTTCCCATACTTGGGTATTGTCTTTGACGATAGAAGATCGTGGGTAATGCAACGCTCATTGAAAAAAAAACACATTAGTGAAGGACACAGGGGCCCTGTTGGGCTTTGCTAAACGTTTAGGTTGTAAGCCATTACCGGCCATCATGAAAATCTATAACGCTAAATGTTTGCCCATGGTGTTGTATGGGAGTGAGGTGTGGGGCTATACTAAATCTAGCGAGATCCAAATGGCAGAAAATGTCTTTTTTAGAAAAGTCCTATCGCTCCCTCAATCTGCAGCATCTTTTAACATACATGAAGACTTGGGCGCTGGTTCTATTTCTGACCAGATTGCTGTGGCTCCGATATTAGGATGGCTTAGAATCTGGTCACAGCAAGCTCCGAATCTAAATCAACTAATTATTCAGGACTGTCTGTCCTTGGACAAGGCCATGGCTATACCATGGATCCATTATATTAAAACCCAAATGGAGTCAATGGGTAGCCGTGATTTGCTTACAAACCCTAGGGCCTTAAGTAAAATCGCGATTAAGGCAGTAAAATCTCAGTACTTAAACAGGCTGATGGTCCTAAGGGAAGAAGAGGAATTGGCAAAACCATTGGTTAGAAACTTTGTTATGTTAAGCACAGGAAGAGAGATTCAGCCGTACTTAACATACATAAATAAGCCTTTCCATTTGTTTGTTCTGCAAAGGTTCAAACACGGCATGCTCCCATGGTTGCTATCTTTCCCCCGGGGGTATGCCAAAAGTGGGACTCTAGGGTCTTGTCCGTGTGACAACAAATCAGAGCAAAATGTCCTGCATATGATCTTTTTCTGCAAGTTCTATGTACTGCAGCGAAAGAAATTTATCCTGCCACTGCTAAGATGTTGTAATTTTGAACAGGTCAGACCAGCTCTGGTTTATTTACAAATGCTTGGGTCTTCTGCAATATGTTTCGGGGTGGCGAGTTACATTATAGGGGCTGTGAGATGTCGTAAGAAAATGCTGCTACCCTAATCGCCCCCCTCTGCCTCTTCATGTCCGCAGTGTAACAGAAAGTTTTATTGTAATGACAATTTGATGCAATGATTTCTGAAATTTTTATAAAAAAATAATTAATTTTCCATTGGGTGACATACTTTTTATTGTGTTTTTGTACTCATCAATTGTATAGCACTTTTTATATTGTAATATATTTAGTTGTGTTAATTATGATACAGTAATGTGATTAATTGTGAAAGGAAATTTACTGTGTATGCTTTGATGGTTTTAAAATTTTTAACCGAATAAAGCTAACTTTTGACTGACTGACTGACTGCATTTGATCTCAATTTTAGTAATGACCTACCCCTGAAAGTTCGGGATCTGCTACCTGAGTTGTGGTCAGACCATTTCCTGATTCTCATGGTGCTAGGCACTACACGTCCGAACCCGCCCTTCTGGCTAGTCACTCTGACGAAACTAAGCAGCTAAAAATTTTAATCTGCCCTTTTTTTTCCAATGTATTTTTTATTAATTTTACTCATGACGTACACCGTTCACAGTAAGATATGGCAGTACAATTGTGTGGGTTAATCTGACCCAGACCTTCATTGTTACATGGAGCAGGACCAGCTGCACGGAAATATGCGGCAGTAAAAGCGTTACTGAAAAAGCCTAATCTTGACCCCCCTCTGCTTAGTGAACTATAGATCCATTTTGCTTCTCCTTGAAATTAGCATGGTACTGGAGAAGCATGTTAACCAGCATCTATCTGCGTTTATAGAAGCTAACAATGTCCTGCACCTGACCCAAACGGGGTTCCAATCCAAGCATAGCACGGAAAGCGCTCTCTTGGTGGTAGTGGAGGAGTCGAAGATGCTGTTAGATCAAGGAGGCATGGCCGCTATCGTACTCCTTGATCTCAGTGCAGTGTTTGATACAGTCAATCATGGAACTCTCATTGAATGAATTAATAATGAAGGAGTCACCAGAATTGCCTTCAATTGCTTACCTCATTTCTTAGAGACAGAACCTTTCAAGTGTTCAACAAATCCTGCTTTTAGGACACATTCTCATTGAAGTGTGGAGTGCTGCAGGGCTCCTCGCTGAGCCCTACGCTCTTAAATTTGTACATGCGCCAACTCGCAGAAATTCAGTTGTCTTTAGGAATATTGATAGTGTCATATGCTGATAACACACAATTGGTGTTTTCTCTTATCCTCGACACAGGCCCCAAACCTCAACTCTGGGGCCTTGTATGGAGAAGGTAGCAAGCTGGATGGTCAGCTCCTGCCTTAGGCGAAACGGGTACAAAACAGAACTGATGATTCTAGGAAATGACCACAACATTCATCCGATATTAGGCTGGCCTGATTGCCTATGTGTGTCCCCTACCCTCAAGACAGTTATACAAAGCCTGGTGGTATGGTTAGATAAATCCCTGTCAATGGATGCCCAGACAACACAACTATAGGCCAGCTGCTATGGTCTTCTAAGAATACTGCAGAAAACTCTATACTTGCTCCCTCTTTTATCCAGAAGGCTTGTATTCAAGGCATTAATCCTCTCTTCTGGATTACGGGAACTCGCACTATCTGGGAGTGCCTACACTTGTAACTATGAGACTTCAAGTTGTGCAGAACATGGCAGCCCGTCTTCTGCTCAATATCCCAAGACATCAATCAGCTCGGCAGGCCTTGGTCACTCTCCATTGGCTTCTGGTAGACTACAGGGTGAAATTTAAAAGCCCTATGCATGGCACACATGGCACTCCAAACAAAAGCCCCCCTCTATTACAATCTCTAATTTCACGTTACACCATGGGCAGAACCCTTTGATCAACCAAGGCTCAACTGGTTAGGGTTCCCCATATCCGTGGAGCGAGAAGTGAAGGGCGCTCCTTTGCCTACACTACAGCCAAACTGTGGAACTCTCTGTCCCACACAGTGCGGCTCGTTGATAATGAACTGGTATTTAGAAAGCACTTCAAAACCTGGCTGTTTGGCAATTAGCCTCTAGTTATGGGCTCCCTATATTGGGTGTGACTATGTCACATATGTCAACATTTAAGTTTTGCCTTTGTTAAATTCTTAGACCTATATTAAAATTGATAATCTGCTGAACTAAAATGTTGTTTACTTGTGTCATCCTACCATAGGATTAAAAACAGGAGGGCCAAGCAATGGACTCCATTTCTCTATTCCATCAATGTTTTGGTACTTGAATATTGCCCATGTGGGGTTAGGCGTTTTCCCTAAGACTATAGGTATCTCACATCAAATATTGTGAAAAAATCCCTGTGTTATAGGGTAAGTTCACCAGCCTTAAACAGTGGTGCAGGAGGCGACTGGGCACATTTCCTCTGGCCCCAGTCTTTGAAGAGGCCTTGCAATGTGTTTTTGGCAAAGCTGTCGGCAGATGCAGCATGTTTCACAGGGCGAGTCACTGTAATCATAACCTGGACTATGAGACAAGCCATGCCCACGCTGTCAAGTCACACTCACAGTAGTCTGGGTCTAGGAACCAGGAGTTCATAGGCCTTGAGACTGCAAACCACACGCATAACACCAAAGCATCTCAGAGCAGTTGTAATGAGGCAGTGATGGCTGGGCCACATCATTTAAAGTGGGCCCATCTTTGTTGTATCCTGTCTAGAAAGGCAGCACCGTGGAGGGCAAGGAGAACAGCTCTTAACTCATACTGAACCTACAGCCCTACTGCAAGTGTTGCTGACAGCCACTTTAAAACTGAGACACAAACTTTCACGTAAAAATTTTATTTTGTAGTTTTTTCACTTTAGCGCTTTAGACTATATCACTGTACTGCGTGGCCTTTATTACAATTAGTGAACCGTTAACTTGCTGCTGTGACAGTTTTATTAATGACTGAAAAAACTATTGCGATTCTCCTATTAACATGACTAGAGAATCTGTATTTCATTAAAGACATGGAGGCTAACATTATGCATATCACTTTTAATGCAGTCTCCAAGCAGCCGCATACATCATAAAGCAAAGGTTCCATAAAGAACGTTAAGAGTAAATAAAAGGCATGAGACCATAACATTCAGCCTCTTTTAAATAAGGCGTAAAACAGGATAAAGTTCCTCCAAGACTTGAAACGTTAATGTGTAGAAACTGAATAAGGTTCCTTAAAGAAATGCGAACATCTTGGATAAACCATCAGGCAAGGCAGGAAACCAAGGATGATGAAGGAAAGGAAGTCCGAGTCCTGAACTTATGAGAGATTATCTGAAACAGATAGAAAGAAATGCAAGTAAATTCTGTTTAAATAAAAGGATAAATTGGGTGAGCAAGCAATGTGATTAAAAGAAGCATACAAAAAGAAAAAACATTAATCAAATTCATTTATAATTAAATGTATATAACATTGTAATTGACACTTAGGTATGATTTGTTATACTGTAGGGATAAGGTTAAATGGGAAAAGAGGAGGGAGGGATAATGTTAGCCTCCATGTCTTTAATGAAATCCAGATTCTCTAGTCATGTTAATAGGAGAATCGCAATTTCATTACAAGACCGGAGGCTACCATTATGCATGTTGGTAGCTTTGTAAGACTACGTCGGACATATGAGAAATTGGTTTGCAATAATGTTGAGCAAAAGTTCTAGCATTAGACCAATCAGCAGCCTTAAGGATATCGTCCAACTTACCTCCAGACCAGAATGACTTACTGGCCATTGCACCTCTGATAGAGTGAGCTTTGAACATATTTAGATCAATACCAGCT
The DNA here is from genome assembly GCF_964204655.1 of Triturus cristatus. Classification (NCBI taxonomy): domain Eukaryota; kingdom Metazoa; phylum Chordata; class Amphibia; order Caudata; family Salamandridae; genus Triturus; species Triturus cristatus. The sequence goes on from NC_140584.1 coordinate 583,347,138, forward strand.
AAATTCATAACAATTTTAACCCACCTAGAAATAGAACTAGAGGAGATAGCTCTGTGAGGTTTTACAAAGGAAATAAGTAACTGATTCACACCTAAAGGGCGAAGAGAATTCATTCTACAGTCGTATTCTTTCATACAATCAGCAACACAAAGTTTTGGGCAAGAATCAAAACGAGGGTAAAAGATGGAATCGGATATAGTCTTTGTTCTTCTAAAAAGATCAAAATTGACTCCGAACATGTTGTAGGATCTATTAGAGATTTCAAGAGCTTTAACGTCAGAGACTCTACAACAGGATATTAGGCAGAGTAAAGTAGCGAGTTTGATAGAAAGGTTTTTCCTGTTTAGAAGAGTATTAATAGGCCAGTTTGAAAAAAGGTCAAGAATCAAGTTGACATCCCAGAGGGATTGGTATCTAGGTCTAGGAGGTCTCCTGAGTCTGATTCTTTTGAGAACTCTGCAGATAATTGCATTTTTACCAATTGTCTTACCATTAACGAGGGAGTGACCTGCCGAGATGGCAGATCTATAACAATTAATAGATCTATAACTAAGGCCCCGTTCCAATTGTTCTACAAGGACATTGACTATGTCAACGATAGATGCTTCCACGGAATCCAGATTCCTTTCCAAGCACCAACGAACCCATGATTTCCATATGATGTTATACCGGTAGTGTGTGCCGGGGTCCCAAGACTCTCCGAGGAGAGTTGAAGCTGTTGACAAAAGTCTTGAGAGATCATTGGATGTCCTGACACTCTCCAGGCAAGAAGGTTGAGCTTCCCTGTTTGAACCATGGGGTGAAGACGTCCGTCTATGTCTGTAAGAAGATCCACTAGGGAAGGAATTAGGAAGGGGAGGTCGTAAGTCATTTCCAGGGTAGTTGGAAACCAAGCCTGAGAAGGCCAGAAGGGAGTGATCAGGACGATCGAGCATCGATGTTGTCTGACTTTCTGAAGGACCCTTTTGATCATTGAAAAGGGAGGGAAAGCATAACCGTTGGTGCCTTCCCAAGATTGAGGAAGGCATTCACTGCCAGAGCACCCGGATCTGGCATCCAACTGTAGTTACTCTGGAGTTGGAATGTCAACCTGCTGGCAAAGAGATCTATTCCCAGAGGACCCCATAAGTTGTTGAGAGAGTTGAATACAGAGAAGTTGAGTTTCCAGTCGCTGTAGTCTAAGAAGAACCTTGAGTTCCAATCTGCGGATACGTTTGTTTTTCCTGGGAGATATTCGGCTCTTAGAGAAATTTTGTGTTCCAGACAGAACATCCAAAGTTTCTTGGCTAGATTCGAGAGGTCTATAGATTTTGTTCCACCTAGGCAATTTATATACGCAACTGCGGACATGTCCATCTTTAGAATGACAGATCTGCCCTGAATGGATTGTTTGAAACTCATCAAGGCATAGAGGCCAGCTCTCAATTCCAAGAAATTTATGTGGTGTGAGGATTCTTCTAGAGACCAGACTCCGCCAGTGTTCTGGTCTTGGAAGCAAGCTCCCCAGCCATGAAGGCTCGCATCGGATTCTAATACAAATTCTGGTGCCGAACCAAAAATTGCTTTCCCATTCCAGGCTTCTAGGTTGTCTAACCACCAGTTCAGTTATAGTCTTGCTTCTTGGTCTAGTGAGATGAGATCCCCGTACCAGAGGTCCGATTGAAGGGCCCTGGCTTTTACTCTCTGAAGGGTACGATAATTTAAGGGGCCTGGAAAAATAGCTTGGATGGAAGATGAAAGGTGGCCTAGTAACCTGGCTAATTCCCTTAAGGAGAACCCCTGTAGTTTTAGAATGTGTCTTATCTCTTTCTTGATTTTTGATATTTTCTTTGGTGGGAGCAGAAGAAGGCATTTTATGGTATCTACGGTAAAACCCAAGAATTCTACGTTTCTGGAAGGAGAAAGAATTGACATTTCTCTGTTTATGATGAACCCCAGGTTTTCTAATAGGTCCATAACAGTTTCCAGGTCCTGAATGATTTGAGAGTGGTCTTGAGATAGAATGAGGATATCGTCCAGGTATAGTATCATACGAATACCTTTTTCCCTTAGGAAGGAGGCGATTGATCTCATGACTTTGGTGAAACACCAAAGGGCCGAGGAGAGACCGAAAGGGAGGGCTTTGAATTGAAAGAGATGGTTTTTCCACAAGAATTGAAGGAGAGGTTGGTGATCCTTGGCCATAGGGATGGTAAAGAAAGCGTCCTTCAGATCTAATTCGACAAGCCAATCTCCCTTTAGGAGTAAGTCCCTGAGGAGGTGAATACCCTCCATTTTGAAGTGTCTGTAAACAAGGTATTTGTTGAGATCCCTTAGATTTATGACAGGTCTCCAACCTTTCTCTTTTTTTTTGACGAGGAAGAGAGTGCTTATAAATCTTAGCATCTCTAGTGGGACTTCTACAATAGCGCCCTTCTGAAGCATGGAGGAGATTTCCTCCTCTATTACTTTTTTCCTGATCTAAAGTAAGAGGAATCTCTCTGGGGAAAGAAAACTGGTAAGGAGTTTCCGTAAAATCTATCATAAACCCTCTCACAGTATTCAGAACCCATGGGTCTTGGGTTATTAATTTCCAATTGTGGAAGAAAAGTTTGAGTCTGCCTCCTACTTTGGGGGGAAAAGCAGGAGGAGGAGGGAAGGTAGGAGTTGTACTCTCTTTGGGTGTTGTTGTCGTTGGATGCACCACGAGATCTGAAGTTTCTGAAGCGAAATCCTCTTCCTCTTTGTGGAAAGAATTGAGGGGTATTCGAGGGTTGGAATCCCCTTCCGCCATATCCTCTTTCTCTAGGGTAGGGCCTGCGGTTGAAGCGGCCGGAAGACATGCCCCGTCTACCGGCCCTCCCGAAAAGGTTATTGGAGTTAAAAACTCTTTTCATATTTTGGTGGGCTTTATCTAAAGCCGTAAAGGTCGAGACGTATTTGCCTAGGGTTTTAATTAGGTCTTCACCAAAGAGCAAGCCCTTAGGGTTGATGGAGGGTTCTTTGTCATCTAGATCGCTTAATTTGGGGCTAATTTTTGTGAGGACTACACTTCTCCTCTCTGAGTTGAGGCTGGTGTTAGCATTACCCAGTAGCACAAGAGCTCTCTGGCTAAGGCCTCTAATTACTTCTGTGTTTAGGGGGGTGCCATTAATGTGGCTAAATCAGTTATATCAATAATTCTGGCGAGAAAACCTAGGATATCCAGGACTCTATCTTGACAACCTTTAAGGGATCTCTCCATTCCCTTCCTCAGGTCTCTCCCGAGCTTAAAAAGGTATTTGAGTTTGGGATCAAGATTTGGAGTCTGGCAAGCTTTATCTCCGATGGAGGGTCTGGAGCATTCAGCTCTTAATAGATTCAGAGCATCTCTGTCTAGTGGGTTCCTTAGCCATTTGTTTATAAATTTGCTCACGTGGTTCCGAGGAATACATTCTGAGCTCCTGGGGTGTTTTATATTAAAAGGAGAGAACATTTTTTGACCTAAGGGGTCTAGAATGGTATCTTTAGAAGAGGGAGCAAGATCTTCATCAAGGAGTTGTGAGTTGAACTCATGGTCGTCTTCATCCAGATCTAAGACATATTCATCAGGAGAATCAGAGGCATCGTCATCTTCAAAATCATCATCTCTCTCATCGAGGTCGTCATTTTGAGCACTTCGATATTTTGTGCCGCTGAGGACACCATTATGCGTTATGCCGCTACGGACACCTTTATGCGTTGTGCCGCTAGGGACACCCAAAGTATTTGAGGTGCGGTGACCTCCCATGAAGGTAGAGGTACTAGGTACTCTTGGGGATAAAATCTAAATTCTTACTTTTTTAAAGTCTTTTTCCCCTTATATGAATGAGATCATCGTTAGGAAGTGTATGTTGTTCTAGAATATTATCATCCTCTTCGCATTGGAAGGATCTTTTGGATGTCATTACTTTAGCTAGAGTTTCCAACATACAAGAGCTCATTTCCTCGTGGATGATGTTTTTAAAAGCCTCATTATTCAGGTTAGGGGTGGGTATGCTTGACTCTGCCTCATCTGAATAAAGGTCAGACATGATAAGGGAGGTAAGGATTAAATAGGGATAATAAATCAAAATGTTCTCCTCTTTTTTTTTATATATTAGAAAGATGAAATATTTTGTAATAATTAGATTTCCCCCTTTTAAAAAAAAAATAGATTTATAAAGATTTGGGCGTTAGAAAGCGTTTCTGTCAAACTGCCAGCTGATCGTAGCCTCCAAGGACCGTAAATGCGCTCGAGCACGATCACGGGAGGTTGTTGATAGGCTGGTTGCTATGTGACCGGTATTGCGCGCATTGGAAGGCCTTTGTAAGCCGTGGTGGGTAATAGAAGCAACGAGGAATGTTCCTTGGCAAAGCAGCGACGTTAGAGGTGAGTTGCCAAGGTTCATTCCTCAAATATTCATCGGCCCACCGCGTAAGGCAGTTTGGATGATTTATACCTCAATCCCGGTCCGGGGGGATAGCGCGCGAACGGAGGAGTCTGGGGAGAGACCGGGTAAGCAAATAACTTGAAGAAATATCGCTTGGAATATTTGAAAAAAGCGATAAAAGGGGTAAAGCGAACACAGATAATAAAGAAAAGGCAATAGAGAAGGTCAAGTTGATGTGAGTAGGAAATACACAGGGTCAGAAGTCGACCTCTGTAAATTAGAGGCCGCAATGACGTGGAAAGAGAAGAGTGAAAGGTTGGGGGATAAGGGCCCAGAGAAAATTCGCAGAAGTTAGAGGGAAATAATGTCAGTAATGGCAAAGAAAAAACAGCTAAATAAAATCATCAACAAACATTGTTAATTCCATGCTAAAGAAGTAATGAAAAGAACTTATCTGCCTGGAGCTGCATTTAAAAGAGGCTGAATGTTATGGTCTCATGCCTTTTATTTACTCTTAACGTTCTTTATGGAACCTTTGCTTTATGATGTATGCGGCTGCTTGGAGACTGCATTAAAAGTGATATGCATAATGGTAGCCTCCGGTCTTGTAATGAAATTCAGTTGTCTTGTTTCTCCTATATAAGCCTTTATTTTTATAAATGGAACAACATTATGGTCTTTTACACCACACATGAGAAATTGTTGTACAGTGCACACACATCCTGAACTGGAATATTTGAAGGTTCTCTCAGATGTGATGATACTGGAAGTCAAGGGACAGGGAAGAAAAGTAACACTGTTCGGTCAAACTTGGAGGCCAGAATTGAAACCAAGTTTCCTGAATAGACATTGTGTAATTCCGATCTTGGATCTGTATCACATTTTTTCCCTCTTCTGCCCTGGAGACAATTTTATTAGTGACACAAGAGGCAAGTCATTTGTCTTGTATCACCTATAGAAGGCCTTTATTGCTTTTATTGATGAAGCAATGTTATTGTCAACTAAACCATATATAAGTGAAGAATTTTGCACAGTATACATACTGAAGTGAATTATTTTAAGGTCCTCTCAAATATGATGATAAGGGAAAAGGAAGCAGTGGGAAGAAAGGGAATTGTCCAGGATCACACAGTTTGTTCAGCTGGGAAGCTGTGATTAAAGCAGGTTCTCTAAATCAAGCTCCACTCAACTATTTTTTGCCCTTGGTCCAACAAAAGGTTCTGAATGACCTGGGCATGTTATGCAAGTGCATTCAAAATATCCTTTGTATTTTATAAGATGGGGTAACAGCATTTGTAACAACCCTCTTCATGGAACCGGTACACCTTAGGCAGAAACAGTGCTAGCTTCCCAACTTCAGGTCGGGTAAACGTAGGACAGCATCAGTACAAGCCTTTCCCATCAAAGGACAGGTACAAGTTGGGCAGCAGCAGAGCAAGCTTTACTTCTTCACAAAACAGGGGGCAATACTGCAAAAGCTAAGCAAGCTTTCTTCTCTCAAAGAAAGGCAATACATGCAGTCTTCCAGTTCCCGGAGAACAGAACAGCATGCTAATACTAGCTTTCATAGTTCATATAATATGTGCAGCTAAGGCATGAGTGAAATTATGGTTAAAGACAGAGCTCTGTGATGGGTGATTAATTCACTGAGGTGAATGTATATGTGGATGAGTTAGTGAATTTGTGCCTTCTGATGCCATTCTGACTTACGTATGTCAGCATCCTGAAGGTCCTGTTGCTGCCATTTGGAGACCTGTTTGTGTTGATTCTCTGGTGTTCTAAGTATTAAGAAGTAGCTATCACCTAGTAGGTCATTGTTATTTGGAGCTGCCTCACGACAACATAACTAACGATGCTCTAGATAGGCGCACATGTGGCAACCTCTACGAAAAGGTTTGGAGAGCACGAGCTGCAGGCGTTGAGCCAACCCAGGGTCGGCCTGCCCCTCTTCAAAATTTTGAGGGCCGCCGATGTCCAGGTCCAAATGCAGCACCCTGTTTCTGGCCTTGTGACCAGTGTAGTCATTTCATAAGGGCCCGGAAGTGATATCATCCATTTGCCGACCCATGATGCCCTCATTACAATGTGTGATAGACATCACGCAACCTTTAAAACACAATGGTGGGCTACTGTTTTTTGTTTTTTTAAACAAACCTCATTAAAAAATTGGGTATGCACCAGCTTAGTAAGAAGTTATTGATACTGGGCACAAAAACAGCCAGTAAAACCAGCAAAATCTCAACACACAAGCTAGTTTAAAATCGAATCAGTAGTCAAATAAATTGATTCAATCCAAATGAATGTAGCTGTATAGATAGTTTACAAGGGTTAGGCCATTGAACCCCATGTGAATCAAATCTGGACATTTGCCTTCTACCCCTAGGTTAAAGGCCTCTCTAATCGCAGTGAATATGTGAATTAATAAATGGATGAATGAAGGCCCCATTATACTTACAGTGTCGTAGCATTCGTTGATCATATGATCCATGAGACACCTCACTGTGTCACCCACCTCCAACTGTAGGATTTCTGATTCGTGAAGGCAGTGGCGCCTGCTATGCTTTAAAAGTGGTGGGGCACATAAAAATGTACATTAAAAAAATAATAAACTTACCTTGCTTGATGATCTTCTGCAGCACACGTGCACCTGAAGTTGCTCCTGCCTCGCACTGCTTTCTGGAGAATAGCATATACGAGCCAATCCAAGCAATGCTTTCTTGTTGCTTACAAAGCTAAACAGCATAAGGGCAGTACTAGGATTATTTGGAGCAAGCAATCCAGCTCTCCAACTGACACCTACGGGGCTGTATCTTTGCTTCTCAACTGCCTTTCAGGTCTTGAGTACAGAACAATGAACTGTGCGTGTCAGACAGGCCACAGTAAAAACACCTACTAAAATGACATGTGCAGGTCAGTTAAAACAGCCTCAGGTCGTCCCACTGAATTGCTGTGATGCAGTGGAGAGCTCAGGGGGTCAACACCCCCATGTCCCTTGGGAAAAGCTGCCCCTGGTGCAACATGCATATACTGCAGAAACTGCATGCACATTTGTACTTTAACGGCAGTACTGTGCTTCTTGTATAAGAAGTACTATGCTGCATATGAATATTGAAGGGAATTGTGTGCTTCCTTTGTACTTTAAAGGATGTACTGTACAGTATGCGTTCCTTCCTCCCAAAGTGGTACCATGGACCATAATGAAAGCAATAAAAAAGGCCCTCTAAAACTGTGAATATCTAGTATATTAGAGTGCAGTGACCCCTAGACCCTGAGTAGGGTGACCAACTGGCATTGGTGCAAATTCAGGACGGTGAGTGTAAAAATTCAGGACAAAGTGTCAAAATTCAGGACACAAATTCAGGACAGGAGGTCAAAATTCAGGACAAAACTTCAGGACAATAGATAAGTTTTACAGACACATCAGAGGAGGTCGTGCAATAGTATATAAGTAAGCCCACATATTCAACCATTTGCAAACCTATCCATCATGTATCCTTCCATCTATCATTTCACTCATCCATCCCTTCATCCATCCTTTCACTCATCCCTCCATCCACCCTTTCACCCTATCCATCTGTACACTCATCCATCCACTCTTCTACCCATCCATCCATTCACTCATCCATCCAGCCATTTACCCTTTCACCCATCCAGCCATCCTTTCACTTACTCATCCATCCACCCAGTCACTCATCCTTCCACCCATCCACCCTTTCAATCATCCATCCATCCTCCCTTTCTCTCTCCATCAACCCTTTTCACTTAGCCATCCTTCCTTCCATCCACCCACCCATCTACTCATCCACTCATGAATCCATCCATTGACCCTATCACTCATCCATCCTTTCTCTCATCATCTATCCTTTCACTCCTTCACTAATCTATTCATCCTTTTGTCCATCTACCCTCCCTTTCACTCACTCATCCATCCTTACATCCACCCTTTCACTCATCCGTCCATCCATTCACCCTTGCACTTATCAATTCATCAATCCATCCATCATTTCACTCATCCATCCACTTACTCATCATCCACCTTTTCACTCATCCATCCTTTCACTAATCCATCCTTTCACTCATCCATCCACCCTTTTACCCATCCAGCTACCCTTCCACCTATACATCCAGCTATTTACCTTTTCTCTCATCCATCCTTCCACTCACTCATCAATCCATCCATCTTCTCTCATTCTCCGTCTATTCAATCTTTCATTCATCCCTTCACCCTTACACTAATCCATCCAGCCATCCACCCATTCCTTCACTTACTCACTGGCCCACCTTTTCATATTAATTTTGAGCTGAGCCTTTTTGAGAAGAGGCCCATCAAGAACTTCACCCTTGCTGCAGGAGCCATTCCAGGACTGGGGCATAAGCCACCCAGGGCAGAGACAGGATCCACCACAGGGGGGACAGGAGCCATCACAGGCGGGGGTGGGGGGGGGACAGGACCGACCACATGGGGGTCAGGAGCCATCACTAGGGGGGGGGGGAAGGTCAGGAGCCATCACAGGAGGATCCACCAGGGTGGGCATGGGGGTGGGCATGCAGTATTCTAGTATCATCTTGGTCTCTTCCAGGGTGGGGTAGGGCTCCTCACCCCCTCCTGGACAAGACAACGAGACGACAGGCTCTCTTTCCAAAATATTAGTTTTGCCATCCCCCACTGTGATGTACAGTACTTAAAGGAGATACTCCAAGAGAATGGATTTAACTGATTGTCCTCCATAGTGTGGGTGCGATTGTGCCATTTCTTTATTTTATTACATTATAGACTGCATGTTTGCTTACAATTTAGTGACAGTAATTAAGCTCTGTGAAGCGAACCACGTGCTGCTTCGGTGTAATCAGGGCCAGTTCTAGGATGTTTGGGGCCCTGGGCAGAAAGGGAATGTGTGAGGCCCCTCTAAATTGCAGAGACATGCCGCATTCAGGGCTGTTTGCATCTGAATAGATGCCCCTGCGCCTGAAGCTGCAGCCCCTCCCTCTCAGTCACCTTCAAGCACCTCTTAACAGCTCATCAAGGTGTGAGGGTTGCCATCCCGCTGTGCCTCTCCAATGCTGCTGGGTATCTGAGCTTTGGTGCTGCATCGGAGTCTGTTACACCCGACTTCAACAGCATCGGAGTCAAGAAGGGAGGTGGGTGGAAGCTGTGCCGGTTTTAGGGTGGTGCGACCGGTGCCCGGTTAAAATTACGGACAAATGGCGTCCGTTAAAGAATCCTTCACGGACAACGGACAGACGGCCGAAATTACAGACTGTCCGTGAAATTTACGGATGGTTGGTCACCCTAACCCTGAGCCCCGTTGCCACTGTACATGCTGCAACGCTCATAGCTGTAATATCGCCAGCAGCCTTATACACAGACCCACTCATGTATTCTTAAGTCACTGGAAGATACGACAATGCATACTAAGAAAAGCAAAAGCATTGAAAAGTAGTTGAATGAAAAAAGTCCATTTACAGAAAATCAATTTCTAAATAGGAACTATGTGGCAGGTTTGTGTCGAACATTCAGTCTCCAAATATGGAGGAACTGGCAAATAAGGTGAAACGTTTAAAGAGACACATCATGGGGAGATAACTGGCTGTAGAAGGCATTGGGCATTTCCCCAGGAGGCTTGGATGGTGGGGACTGATTTTGCAGTGGTGGGGGACGATTTTGTTACTAAGGGCTGGTTTAGCAGCGGTGCTGCTATATCGGTCCCCGGTAACAAAAGCAGCAGGGGGGCAGATCCGTCATAACTGCCGGGGCTGCTTTGGGTTCCCAGTCCAGCCTTGGGTGAGAGAGAGAGTAATTATCAGTTATAAGTGCTCACTACCATTAGTAGTAGAGCAAACTCGCAAAAATCAATTAGTTCACTCCAGGATGTCTTGTAATTCTCATTTGGCAGTCCTAAAAGAGGCTGCTGCAGGTGCCCAAGAGCAATAAAGTGGTAGGTGCACATATAGAAGGATTGTGCATTTCCTCAAGTGGAGCTTCTCTTGGTAAACAAAAGTTTGTGAAAGCACAACAGAGGCGGCATCAGGGCTGTACAGTTCCATGACACATATCTTATGCCTGCAGTAAACAAGTGAGTGAAGACTAAAAAGGGCATCACTTGACCAGCCTACCCTTCAGCAAGCACGTGGATGGAAAATAGAAACAACAGTGGCATTGGGGCAAAGTAAGTTCTCATAATAAGTAGGAAGACAATAGGGGAGGTTGGTGAGAGGAGAGTTGGGGGAAAAGCAGAACACAGAGTACAGGTGAGAGAATGATGCAGATAAGGGAACGCAACATGAATTGAGAAGGAGAGAGAGAAGTATACAAGGGAGATAGAAAAAAGATGCACTCTTGTGGCGTGCTTAATCAAGAGACTGGAGTAGTTCCCTAAAAGTGAGCAGTAGAAGAACACAAGTAAATAGGCTACGTTCCAGGGGAGGTACACACACGAGATGGACAAGCCATTGAATAAGAAGAAAGAAAATGAGAGTGACAATAAGGCCAACCAATGGTTAGCAATAGGTGGGCTCTAAGCCCACTGTCAGTTCTTGGTAAGCTGACAATATGTCTTTTGCAACCAGACAGCTTGCAGTGTTAGGTAGACTTGACCTAAAAATGGCAACAGAACAAGAGCCCTGGATACAGGAGGCCATGAAGCATGGAACAAACTGAACACAGGCCTTTGACAGCAGCTAGAATGTTACAAGCTCTGTAGGGAGCATCCGTGCTTAATTTGTAAATGTATGAGTGCCGGTTCCCAGGGCTTGTTGCGGGGATTCTGCTCATACACAAAACTATGCACAAGAAAACAGGATCTCAGTAATTAGGAGTGTACCTCTTCCCACATTAGTACCCAAAATCCCAACTTACTAGGAATAGTGTCTCAGTCGGTCTCCTACAAATATCAAGGAGCTACGAATGTTTAGACAACCCAGAACACAAGCACTCCCGACTCACCTCAGAATCGCGGGAACAAGACAATCTTTCGTTCTCTCGTACTCTTCCACAATAAGAATAATCAGAGTCACTAAATAAGTTCAAAATGTTTATTTTGACTACAGCGAATTATAAAACAGTATGCGAACCACGACCAGCAGTAAAATGCATAAAGCTAGCATCATTATCATTGTTACAATACCATAGAACACAAAAGGAGTCGTCATTTTATAAAGACTGTGAAAGAGGCAAAATAACTAGGCCTGATCACCCTCCCCTTGGCAGTAAGAAGTTATTTTCTATAACAGAAGATCTCTAGGCGTTGTTTGCAGACCCCCTACCCGAAAGCCTAAATGCAAAGGTTTACATCATAGGAACAGCAGAGCTCAGCTCCATGGAACGGCTTTCTTCGAGTGTGTTTCACAAACATGCAACAACGGTTATATCGAAACACTATTCTTCCATATTGCAGCTGTTGCTAACAAGTTTTGTCTAGGTAATAGGGACTGACCAGAACAGAATAACAAGAGACATCGTTGATCGACCTTGCACATTATGTTCAGACAGTATCGAAGGGAAAGCTGAGAACGTGAAAAATAATCTGTTATCATGTACGGGGCAGAGGCAAAGTGTCGTGAAAACAAACTCTGTCAGAGGCGTGCGCAAAAGCAGCAGCATAGGGCAAACAAACTCATGCTAACTTAGCAATGTCAACAATGTATTTACGGGCCACATAACCCCATATAACACCCTCCCCCTGGTAAGTCAGTAGGACATAGATAGAAGAACAAAATCAGAGTTCAAAAGTCAGGCAGTGTTCAAAATGTTGGTGAGGAACTTTCTAAAAAAACAAATCGGAGAAAAAGGGAAAGCTCAAAGAAAAAAGCTAAAGGCACTTTGAGCTTGAAAAAAGAGTCTGTAATTGAGACAGCGGAGTTGTGACGACATAAGTAGTCAATCCATGAAGGATTGTGTGCAAAGAAATGCAATTCCCTCCAATAGTTCATCCTTGTCATTGGTAGAAAAAAGCGATGACATCCAATTAAGTAAGTCGAAGGAACAATCATGTTCCTCATAAGCAGGAGCATCCAAAAGTAGAAGTGGGAAACTTGCGTGATATTCAATGAAACTACGTTGTAGGAAAGTCTGCGCTGCCGCACAGATATCCCATTGAGCCAAGATTCCAAGTAAAGCTGCACACTTCATTTGACCATCCACAGAAGAAAGCCTCGTCATGCGCCTCTAAGGGACCCATCAACCGGCTGAAATCAGGGATTGGACACCACGTGTTCGATAAGCAAAGTTCCATCGCCCAAGAGAAAGGACATCTTTTGCAATGAATCGCTGGTTGCACGCAAGTATAGTAGGCAAAGCGAAAGGTGAAGTTGTAACTTACACCAATCATTGCTAAAGGCAATTATCCAAAAGCCTCATTCAGGCGATTATGGTACAGTTGCAGCTGGGCTGGCCTGTGCAGAGCCACAAAGTGAGCAGCCATTATGGAGCACAAAGAGGAGAAGCAGGACACCAGCTGCCAGCGCCAATATAAAAGGGGAACCCTCCGAAAATGCTGGTAAATATAGAATGAATAAAAGCCGGTACTACACCGAATATATTTTGAAAGGAAGAGACTAGCCCAGATCCCACACATTTAAAAAAATGTGCAAGGCCTGTCGTCTCAGATGCATTAAATATTTGGTGCATTAGTTCTCCAAAATGAAGCGGGAGGTTAGTATTAAAAAACAACTGTATCTCATTTGAGGTCCGAGTCACCTGAAATCTGAATGTTTCTCGGGTGGAAGTGAGGGCCACCTCCTGTTGGAATAAAAGGGCTTTGAGCCTGCTCAACTTGTTGAATTCTGCTTTCAAAGTCAGAATGGAAGGCCAAATGAAGAATCTAAACTCCCTTGCGGGGGTGGGAAAAGGACATTGCTACAGCAAGTTACGCGCTGGGAAACTGTTACCAAGTGAGGGACTCCCGCCCGCAAACCACAGCAGTCTTGATTGTTTAAAATGAGATAGCAGCCGTTAGTAAGCAATGTAAAAACAGGCGTGATGGATGGTACTGGGGTCCCTTTTAAAAAGCAAGCAAGATTCGGCGCTGACACATTACACTCGCCGTGCAATTTAACGTGTTTGCACACAAGAGAGTGACCCACTGTCGAATCACACTCCTCCCTTGTAAGGAAAACTTCTTTATCCTCCCTTAGACACCGATAAGCAAAGGGCAGGACGCATAATTCATGCAGAAAAGCTCTACCAAGCGGTTCAAAGCGGCCAACAGGAAAGTGTTGCATACGTGATTTAAATTGAAAAAGCGAAAAGGGCAAAGTGATAACCCCATGAATTAACCAAACAGTAGAGTCTGTTTCTGCCACTGAGAACGGCAAAGGCTCCAATTGTTCAATATGTAACAGTGTGTATACAGCATCCTTCATGGACATAAACCTCAGGTTAAAAGGCAAAAATAAAGCAGTGGCATTCAAATAATCCCAAGGCACTTCACCCATTTTCAGTGTTTGCAATGGATCACTGACATAATATAGAATGCCAAAATATCGACCTGCCAAAATATCGTTGACAAAATATAGAATGCAAAGATATCAAATTCCTATCTACAAACAGATAAGTACAAAAATATCGAATCAAAAATATCGCTGTAAAAAATATAGTCAAAATATCGAATTTTTTAAATGTCTTAAAAGTAATGTAAAAATAATGAAATAATAAATATAATTAACTAAAACATACTTAAAAATACTTAAATAACCTTAAAAATAATAAATAATTAATGTAAGTTGAAAAAAAAACGTACATTTTTATTTTTTCATGCATATATATATATTAACGTAATATTCATAAAAAATAATCAATATTTTTAGCACAGGATACCGGGAGGGTAAAATTGACTATTACCACTCCAGTGAGTGCAACAGTAGGGAAAGCGTTGGATAGCGTAGGGGCAAAAAATACTATTCCCACTCCAGAGAGTGCAACAGTAGGGAAAGTGTTGGATAGCGGGAGGGTAAAATTTACTATTCCCACTCCAGTGAGTGCAACAGTAGGGAAAGCTTTGGATAGCGTAGGGGTAAAAATTACTATTCCCACTCCAAAGAGTGCAACAGTAGGGAAAGCGTTGGATAGCGTAGGGGTAATAATTACTATTCCCACTCCAGTGAGTGCAATAGGAGGGAAAATAATAATTTAATATTTTAGTAAAAATAAATTAATTATTAATACCAATAAAACAGTATTAAAATTAATTACCAATCACACAATATTTAATAATTAATTAATTATAAATACCAATACATATTTTTTTTTTATTAATTACCTATTAATAATTAATTAACGACCAATTAATGTTCAATACCACAAATTGATAAATAATAAAAAAGACCAATTAATATTTAACAGTAAATTAATCAATACACAAAAATATTTTCAATAATTACTTAATTATAATTACATTACTTCCCACCCTGTTACCCTATAAATCCACAACCCGCTCCGAATAATAAATTAATACAATAAATATAATTAGCAATTCATCAATTCATTCAAATTAATTACCAATTAATAAAAAATAATTACCAATTGTTAAAAATTAATTACCAATTAATAATTAATTACAATAAATTAATAATAAATACCAATTAATAATTACTTAATAACAATTAAATTACTTCCCACCCTATTCCCTTATAAACCCACAGCCCGCTACAGAAGTCAAACGCAAAATTAAATAAAAAATAATTAATAATTCCTAAAAATTATTATTTAATGTACTATAATTAAATTACTTCCCACCCTAATCCCCTATAAACCCACAACCTGCTACGGAATTAAATTACACAAAAATTAAATAACATAAAATAATTACTTTAAAAATATTCAAACATACATTCCAAAATTAATACATACTTTTAACACATATACTAACACTTAAAACACTATAAAAAAATTGATATTTTTAACAACTATATTATGACTGTCGATATTACTTACTTCTATATTATGTAAATCGATATTTCTTACCTGATTTTCGATATTCTGCACCACTATATTTTGGCAATTCGATATTCTGTCCATTCTATATTAAAAACTTGATATTCTCTCCAGTCGATATTTTTTTTTCGATATTATGACTGTTTACCGTCTGCAATGTCCAAGCAAATTGCATGACGGACCTTAACTGATTTTGACCATGATATTACACAGAAACATCACTTTGCACAAGATCTATTACAGAAGAAACAATATTGTCAAAGGTGTAAATGCGTGAAGAATGTGTGTTAATGTTGTTTCCACTGCAGCAAGGACTTTTTCTAAATAAGCCTGATCAATTTGAAGCAGACGGAAGACTGCTTCCATCTGTGAAAGTTTCCAAATGTCATTATAAGCGACGTAAATAAATTGCTTGGCTCTTTGATCATGTGGGCCCAGGAGAAAATCAGCCAGATCAATATCGTTCGATAAGAGGGAAAGATGGTGTTTCACAGATTCCAGGGTAGAGTGTTCTAACCACTGCTGGAATAATTTACCTACCGAATACGTAGTCACAGAATGATGAGGTGGATAACGAGGGCAGGCTTAGTCTTAATGAAACCAGGTGTAACATTATAGAAAGGCAACTGGCATGCGTTTGTATTAGTTTGCCATACCAACCATCCCGATGAATCAATTTCAGAAACATTAAAAGAGGCATTTAGAAGCACAGCTTGCAAAGCCTCAATGGTGTAGTTATTATGTAACCGACATTTGTCATATTCAGCTAATGAAGGAATGGAGGGGGTATTCAGGTTTTCAACAGTTGCGAGGCCATAATAGGATGTTTGATAAATGGTATCCTTTAAAAATAAACAATTGAGTCGGGATCAGGCAGGCACGATGTAATGCCTCAGTGCCCTGAACCTGCCATGGCTTTGTACCCCAGAGTGATTTTTAATCTATAGTCTGTTTCCAGTGGTCATAACCGTGTGTAGCCAACTGTGTTGTAAACAAGTTGGCGTAAAGCAGTTTAGTGTGGGATAGCAGGAACTTGGATTCAGAGCTTTTTTGAAAGCCTAAAAAAATAGGATTCAGGATTAGTCAAATCATAACCTGAAAAATAGGTGAACTTATTTCTAAGAGCTTTAGAACTCCCCTCTAAGGGAGTTGAACAATGTTCCCATTGGGTGAAATTAAAAACAGGTCTTAACATGTTGGTTTTGTGTAAAAAATGATGCCCATAATGTTGATAACAAAAGAGATCACCAAAATTGGCAGGATTTAAATACAAATCTTCAGCATTAAATGCAGCATAATATTTCAAATCCGAAAACAATGCATGAACTGCTTGTACATCCCAATCATCCGAATGTATGTCCCGTGTCACCACATCTCCTAATGAGACGCGTAACACGAACGGAACTCAAAGGACCTCAGTCGAACCATGAATTTCGTTAGCTACTTTGTCCCAAATTATGCCATCAGGAACTGGGAAAGCCGAAATGTTCACAAGGGACTGGTCACGTTTCATGATATGGGACGATGTGTGAGGAGCCAAAGTTCTATCGACCATTTTTACTGCAGAGCGTTCAGGGAGATAATGGCCATTTATGAGTAAAAAGAACACTGTCACAAACCCAATTGACATAAAGAGGAAAAATAGGATAAGCACCAACCAAATATAGGTCCATGGGGTAACAAAGTATGTCTTTTTGAACCAGGAGTAAAAAATACGAAATTCAGATGGGGGTGCGTCAGACAAACTGGATGATGAGGACGAGCCAGAAGAAAGGTTTGCCAATTCTCCAACACAGGCACTCGCTGGGCTTGCAAACAAAGGTGAAAACGTTGAATCGTCCATTCATGCTCGTGGGCTAGATGGCATCACACTCAACGAATCCATAGCCAGAAAAGGGCACCCAATATCCATTGCAGAAGAGGTTTGTTGCAATGGTTGAAGATCAAATACAGAGCATAGAAAAACCACAGGAGTACAACCCATAAACCAGGCCGAGATCTGGGTGAACACAATGTAAATGCAACAATATCTCAGCTGGATTCATTGAAACTGATTAGATTTTGTATATACAAAATATTACAACGAGGAAAAAAACAAGAGGCTTTAAAATATTTATTGAATGTGCCCTTGAGCATCATATATTTCGAGAAGACACAAAACAATTCTATAGACAACAGTTATAACAGCACTGTTTTAGTCATAAATGCCAAGGCAACCCCAAAGAACAGTGTACATAGTGCTCATGATAAGAAAGTGATGGCGCATGTGACAACGTGAAAGAAAACCACAGCTTGTGGCGCAGAGAATAATACCAAATATATGTAGAAGATTAAAAGGTTCACACGAAAGTTACTTTCAATACATCAATTATTATTTGCAATATTTTAGAACCAAGACTCAAAAGGCGCCTAAAGCGTATGTAAGCTGATGGGTGAGGGTCGACGGCGTTTCGATCCTGTTAATTTCGGATCATCTTCAGGACCTGGGTGGCCTAGTTGTAAGAGTGCTGTGTCGTATGACGATTAGTATTAGCGCAGGAAGTCAGAGGAATCACTATCGTAGTAAGAGTGGTATTTAGTTTAGCGCCAAGGTTAAGCTTCTGAAGCAATCGCCTGACAGCCGTGCGAGGGCTTGAGTAGGTAACAAGGATTCGACCCTGAATAGTTCTCAGAGGCAAGGCGATATCTAATAACGCAGGAGAATTATTTAATTCTGGAATTAATCACAGGAAAAAAGCCGCCTTTTTTCCTGTGATTAATTCCAGAATTAAATAATTCTCCTAATACTAATCGTCATACGACACAGCACTCTTACAACTAGGCCACCAAGGTCCTGAAGATGATCTGAAATTAACAGGATCGAAACGCCGTCGACCCTCACCCATCTACTTACATACGCTTTAGGCGCCTTTTGAGTCTTGGTTCTAATATATTGCAAATAATAATTGATGTATTGAAAGTAACTTTTGTGTGAACCTTTTAATCTTGTACATATATTTGGTATTATTCTTTGCGCCACAAGCTGTGGTTTTCTTTCACGTTGTCACATGCGCCATCACTTTCTTATCACGAGCACTATATACACTGTTCTTTGGGGTTGCCTTGGCATTTATGCCTAAAACAGTGCTGTTATAACTGTTGTGTATAGAAT
The DNA here is from genome assembly GCF_964204655.1 of Triturus cristatus. Lineage (NCBI taxonomy): Eukaryota > Metazoa > Chordata > Amphibia > Caudata > Salamandridae > Triturus > Triturus cristatus. The sequence continues at coordinate 583,365,589 of NC_140584.1, forward strand.
TTTTTTGGTGTCTTCTTGAAATATATTATGCTCAAGGGCACATTCAATAAATATTTTGAAGCTCTAGTTTTTTTCCTCGTTGTAATATTTTGTATATACAAAATCTAATCAGTTTCAATGAATCCAGCTGAGATATTGTTGCATTTACATCATATGAGCAGACATCTGTGTGGCAGCAGATGACGACAAAGTCAATGATGCTAACGAAATTGCATTGCATGAAACTGCAGGTGTCACACTATTCAGAATCGGCCACACGTGTAACTTGACATTGCCCACTGGGATGTACCTGTTGTCTTTGCGACCTGGCAATGGTGGTAGAATGACGGTACGAGTACCCTTCAGTCCAAGTACTGAAACCGGAGCACGGTAAGAGGGACCAAATTCTTAATTGTTTTCGATCTTCACTCGCACCAGATCCCCAATTTTAGGAAGCCAACCGGTAACAGGAATCAGTAGTGCATCATCAACAGAGGAAGATGGTACATGCTCAGTTGCCAGAGTATCGCATGTCTTTTGTAGATCCTGTAACATAGCAGAATGATTATCTACTTCAAACTTAGAGGCAGCCACCACAATGTCCAGACCATCAAGGTCAGGAATAAACATGCCATAGAGCATTTTGTAAGGGGTCTGCCCCCCCAGAGATCTTCTAGGGAGATTATTTAGTGCACGTTGTACCCAATACAAGTGGGACAGCCAGTTCCTGCTAGTACTTAAGACTATAGCTGTCAAGGAGTGCTTTAAGTCACGGCTCATTCGTTTTACAACTGAATTGCCCTCAGGCATGTATGGAGACGAAAACTGCACCTATACCCCCAACTACTTCATCGCATCCTTGTAAGCCTTAGAGGAAAACGCTGGACCTTGGTCACAATGGAAGGTACCACAGGCAAACATCCCGACAAAGACAGGCAAATCCCTGATGACATTTCAAGCATCAGCACTACGTTGTAGCCAGACCCACAGGAATCGAGTGCACGAATCAACCGCAACCAAGATATACTTTTTTTTTTTTACTTGTATGCAGTATCAGAAGAAAGAGCACCGCAGTGATCAAGATAGACACAGCCAAAAGGTCTATTAGAAATTCTTAACTGAGGTTGTGGCGGACATGAAACTGTAGCAGGCTTGATTTGAATTGCAGCAAAGAACATAGTTACGAGTCTGTTTATATAGACCACGCCACCAGTAACATTGCTGAAGAATAGAGACTGTTGCCGACACACCAGCATTGGCCGAAGCAATACCTTTGTGTGCGGCCTTGATCAAAGCATGTCTGCGGTCTGAGTTGGGAATCAGCCGATCCCCAACCGAAGGAATGGTAGCATAAGGAACCTGTTCGGGAGTTACATGATAAGAGTACTTAGAAGGGAAGCCCGAAGGATTATTACCTCCCTTCCTAGTTGCAGCAACCGCTGCCAGAATCTCATTGTCTATTTTAGTCATAGATCTTGTAACTGCTGCTACGGAACACTTGGCCACTTCAGACTTGGCTGCTTCATCAGCCATAGAATTACTTAAAGCGTGCGTTTTGACACGCTCTTGGCCAAGAGTGTGAATAACGTGTGAGAGGCAGATGTTGTTTAAGATCTGCCTCTTGAACCCAAAGCGTTTTATGTTTAATTGCACTGCCTTTAGAATCGCGGTAATCATTTTGAGACCAAAAGAATAAGTTGTAACTGAACGACTGGACACGGGTACGAGGGAAATCACCCTGCTTGTCCTTGACTTCAAACTGTTGAGGTTGTTCACGAAGTTGTGACGCAGGTTGACTTCTACCCCGATCCTGGCGATCACCTTCACCGGCTTGTGAGCCTGATGTTTCCTGTAAAGAACGAGGAGAACGTTGATCAGGAACCTGAACTCTATCAGGAGACTTAAGTTTAGCGCGGTCGCGCAAGTCATAAGTACGTTCAGAAGCATCTGGGGTCGGTGAACTTGCACGCGAACCCTGCTTCTGCTGTTGGGAACCCTGTTTCTTATTTCTTTGCCGATTCTTTTTAGGAAAGAAAGGGCACCCATCCTTACCATGCTGGACTTTCTGTTGATTTAGAGACTGTGTTTGTGTTTGAGTCGTAGGCTTATTTCCCAGACTATTGCGGCCTATGGTTTTATAAATCTTCTCAATAATCTTAGGTAATTCTCGTGGTTTGTCAGCCTCTGCAACCATTTCTAAGCGGTTCGCCACTTGAAAGCTAATGGCATCGCCCTTGACATTCGCAAGGATCATATCAGCAACCACGTCGAACAACCCCCTCAGTCTCATCCCCAGCTTGACAGCCGCTTGGGCTCTGTGTTCATCTTGAACGCGCTTAATCACAGAGGGGAGTACGGTCATGGAGGGAGTGCTGAAACACATAGAATATACCGCTGCAAACATCCTGCCCCAGGTGTTACAATCAGCCAATTCGGGAATTAACTCTTTAGGCAAACAAATAGTTAAGATCCTATGTTTCTCCACAGGAGTGGTGTTGGACTTGGCCCTTTTTGCAGGGTCATCCCTAAACTTTTTGCCTTTCTCCTAGCCTTTTTTCTGACATGGTGTTGGTGGTTTTAGAGCTCTGGGCACTTTAGCACTGCTGTCCAGTGTAAAGTGCATGTGCTCTCTGTGATAAACATGGTAAGATTGTTTGGCCTATTTAATTTACTTGTCAGTCCCTTGTAAAGTGGTATCTCAAATACCCAGGGCTGGTAAATTAAATGCTACTGGTGGGCTTGCAGTGCTGATTGCGCTACTCACCAAAGTAGCCTTTCAAACCTATCCAAGGCCGCTGCCACTGCAGGGCCTGTGCGCGCAGTGTTACTGCCGCTGTGACGTGGCACCTAAAGTGTGTGCCATGTCTGTGACCCCCCTTTTAGTACATGTCAGTCCCCCCTAAGGTAGGCCCTAGCTAGCCCTATGGGCAGGGTGCATTGTAGGTAAAAGATAAGACATGTACCTTAAGTGTGTGACATATCCTGGTAGTGACAAGCACCTATTTTGGTTTCTCACTACTATGGGGCTTCTCTGCCATAGGAATGTATTGGGGATTCCCTGATAAGTGTTTCAGTGGTAATCCCTGATCTGAGAAGAGCAGCGTGGTCAAGTTTGGTATGTTTGGAATAGTGATAATAAATGCTACGCAATGGTGTGCGCAGATTTATTATAACTATTTTAGAAATGCCACTTTTAGAAGTTGGCATTTCTGTGTACTATGTGTCTGCCTGCCTTATGTGGATTGCATGTTTGGCTTTGGAGTGGCAGGGGCTGGAGAGGTGTTTGTGGCTCCAGGAGGGGTAGGGTGAGTCAGCACTAGGCTGAATGTGAAATCTGCTTTTGGATTAGTGGGGGCAGAATTCCCTGGTCCCTGAATAGGTCTGTGCCTAGCCTGTACAATGCTGGCTCTGCCCCGGTGGTGTGTCTGATCACCAAGCCCCCACCTGACAAAGGGGAAGAGGAGCCCGGTAAACAGAGTGCTCCAAAAAATACAGAAACAGTTGGGGCTGGTTCCCCCAAGCCCTGTGCCAGGGCAGACAAGAGAAAACTGAGTATAAATGTAGGGGCTGTGACCCCATGTTTGCTGTGCTGTTCCTGTGCTGAGGGGATCTGCTGCTGCTGGGCTCCAGGAGGACCTGCCACGAGGAACTGCCTCCCTGCTGGAGGGCCCTGTGTGCTGGCCTGCCTGGGTCCAGCTGTGCCCCCTGGCCTTTGGAGACTTTAGCACCTCGAAGAGCGCTTCTATTTTTAATTTGCAGCACTGGGCTGCGACCTGGAGATTCCCCTACTTTGCGTGGGAGTAGAGCGGGAGCCCACACCGCTTTGGTTGGTGTCTACTGGCGGGTGCCCATTGTGTTCTTCAGCGGGAGCCCACCTCGAGTTTTGCTGATCGAAGCGGGTGCCCACCCCGCGTTTGTGATTTTCAGCGGGAGCCCACACCGCTGTTTCCTGCCTCCGGAAGCGGGTGCCCACCCTGCTGTTGTGGTTATGTGAAAGCGGGTGCCCACCCCGCTGTTGTGGTTACGTGAAAGCGGGTGCCCAACCCGCATTGCCCCGCCGAGGAAGAAAGGAGCCACCGGAAGTCGCCGCTGCGACCCAGAAGCCTGGCGGCCTTGCCTGGTTGTGGGCAGGGCCTGCAGCCTCTTGGACGCCCGGAGACTGGCGGGCTCCACGTCGAAGTCCCAGTCCCAGGAAGGGGGACCGGGCAAAGTGTGGCCAGATCATTGCACGGGCCTCCCAGAAGTTGTAAAGAGCCCCCAGATGCCAGAAGCGGCACCAGAGGAGAGCGGAGGTGTCTCCAGAATAGCCTGGTGAGTGAGGGCTTTGCTTTGCACACTGTCGGTGCCTGGTTTCCGGAGCGGTCCCGCACGAGAGCGGGCCGCTCCAATGTTGGGGGCAATTTTTTCTAAGATTCCCGGAGTAGGGCTTAGATGGCACAATTAGTGCCAGGGCCCAGTTTTGCCCACAGCTGCACCGCAGGGCAGTGGGCAGCTGCCACACGGGCCATTGTCATGTCTTGAGGAGCAAGGAGGGGGTGAGACGCCCCCTGCACCCCAGTGCCCAAGGCACGTTTAGTGCCAGTTCATTTTGCCACAGCTGCCCCACCGGGCAGTGGGCAGCTGCAACAAGGGGGCGATTTTGTAGGAGTCCCAGAGGGGAGCTCCCAAGAGGCACAGTGGTGCCAGGGCTCATTTGCACAGCTGCCCCGCCGGACAGTGGGCAGCTGCAATGTTTGGGGGCATTTTGTTGGTAATGAGACAGGGGTTGAGTTGCACCCCATGTCCCAGCGCATTTGTGCAGTAGTTTCGCTGCAGAGGCAGCCAGGGGGACAGTTGGAAGGACCCCCTAGATGCCCTGACATTTCTGGATATAGGGCATTTGAGCCCCAGTGGAAGGCCAGTGGCCTGGGGTTATAGGTGTGATGGTGAAAGGGCGCAAGGCCCTAAGGTGATGTATGCACCTTGTAGTAGTTCCTGCCTCATATGTTTATGCACCATGACTGATGCGTAATGTGTTTATGCTTATGACGTGTTTGCATAATGTGTTAATGCCAGTGATACCTAATGCGTAATGTGTTTATGCTTATGAGGTTATTGCATAATGTGTTTGTGCTGGTGATACCCACTGCGTAATATGTTTATGCCAATGAGGTTTGGGCCTAATGTGTTTATGCCTAATGTCATGCTATGATATTTTAGGATGGTGTCTAATGCTAATGTGATAATGCTTAGGTCATTATGGTACCAGTAGTTACTGGTTGTGTTTTATATTTACTACCTGCATTCTGATGGTTCTGACCGTGGCCCTATTGGCCTGGTCCTGTATATAATCCCCTGTGAATATTGCCTAGTGCCAATTGGCACAGTGTATATGTGTGATTATTTTTCTAATGTGTTTGATAATACAAAGGCTATTTTTATATAACCTTGTGTGGAGTTTCTTTTGTAGTGTACCTAGTGTGTTGCTGCTATGTGAGTGTGTTACGCAAACGCTTTACACATTGCCTCTGGGATAAGCCTGGCTGCTCGTGCCAAGCTACCAAGGGGGTGAGCAGGGTTTATCTTCAGCGTGTAACTCCCTTGCCCTGACTAGAGTGGTGGTTTCTGCCTGGCTTAGGCACATGTCCTAGCCAACCAGAAATCTCATTTCTAACAAGTGGTATTAGGAAAGACAGCTTCAATCTGTCCAGATTTCTCGGCAAGCCGATGACAGAAATAATAATAACGGGACTGATTGTCACGCCACCAGGACCCGTAGGTTGTACAGCAGCACCAACCGGTCCCACCTGGACGGTGCGGGTTACATACTGTATTACAGCTCTATATACGCGTATTAACGATGTGTGGAATACGTGGATCTCTGCCAGACACGCAGATGTAAAAGCACGCGGATGTGGGGTAAACCCAGCCAAAACGGGCAATGTGGCCCCATCTGTAGATTAAGGGCCTAAACGGACTGCCGTCATTGGGTGAGGAAGGGCGCCATTAAATCAAATACGGTGTTGCCAAGCTGTAAGCAGAATCTCAAGAGCTCTATAAGGCTGATACTGCTGAGGAACGGCAGTGGGAGTATATGTGTGAAACATATAATCAGTTCCATCCACCGCCGGTAAGGTGACCTAAGAATAAAAAACTTCAAACTGGTGAGCCGGATCGGCTTCCACCACAAAAATAAGCGTGGCCCCAGCATCAGGAACCGCGTAACGAGTCAAGTGCGCCCTCAGCGCGGCTCTGGTATGAGCCAGAATATCAACTACAGCCATTATAGAGAAGACAGTAGAACAACTTAAAGAGCGGCAGCGCAAACTGGGGAATTAGAAAAGAAATACCTTTTAAAACTTCAAGCTTGAATAAACCTATAAAAATGTTAATATAGTAGGTTAAACCGTCACAGCTGTCTCCGGAAACAGAAGTGAGGGGATTGTGGACCAGCACGAACACTACTCAAGTGTCTTGCAGATAAGAACCAGACCAAACGTTGGCGGCGCCATGTTGCGGGTATTCTGCTCATACAAAGAACTGAAGAATTGTTTACGTTCAGTATATTTAATTTCATATACTTGAAACAGATCAAAATTAATCTGTCAAGACCTTGAAGGAAAAACCAGGCGTTGCACGCCTCGTAGAATCCCTTCTGCCAAGTTCAAGTGCAGGCTTGCACTTGAACTTGGCAGAAGGGATTCTATGAGGCGTGCGACGCCCGGTTTTTCTTTCAAGGTCTTGACAGATTAATTCAGTTGTCTGATGACCATGTCATAACTAATTTACGGTTTTATATACCGGTGAGGACTTCAAAAGGTGGGCCCTCACGATTGGATTTCAGCTCACTACTATTGGAAAACCCTGACAGAGCCATTAAGTACTCAACCTCCAGTGTTGTACCTGAGATGCCTGTGAGATGCCTGTGTGGCACCAGGATTAGGTTGCCCCCCGCCCCCCTTCGTCCTGAAGAAGACTCGTAGTGGAGGTTTAAGTCACCCTCTATGCACAAGTCGAGTAGAAACGTCGACACACCCCACCAACTAATGGCCTGTATCACATCCCATCCCCTTCGCTTGATTTTGCATTTATGCATTTACAAAAAGTATATAAAAAATGTTATAGGGGCGTGGCCAAGATGGCGGGGTGAGCGGACGCTTCCTCCCGTAGCTCCTCCGGCCCGGCCAAGCTAAAGCCCTTTTCTTATGCTTCTCTCCCCCCGCTGAGGCTCAGCGCGGGAGAGGAGCGTGGCGGAACATCAGGGGCATGCACCGGTGCTGTTTTTGTCCGGATCGCCCCGGGGGAACCCCCCCAACAGTTCGCCCGAGATCAAGGGACGACGGCGGCGAGCCCGAGGGGCGGAGCGTATTGAAGAGCTGTCCGGGCGCCTCGGTTGGGCCTGGTGCTGAAAGTTGCGGTTTGGAGGGGATCTGGCCCGCCGCTTGACGGTGACTGAAGGAGCCTGGCAGGAAGGGGCCCAACGGTGTGGACGGCTTAGGACGGGTGCCCCGGCACTCGGGCTGGTGATGGCGACACCTTGCACTGCGGAAGCCCTGACCCCTAGCCGAGGTACGGCGGACTCTCTGATGGGGTCGGACCATCTGGCCCCCTGTGCGTGACAATCGGGAGCCGGGGGTGGTACCTATTTTACTGCGGGGTGCCTCGGGGCCCCAGAGGTGTCGCCGGGCCTAGTCGTTTTGGCTTGCTCCGACCGGCCGCCATTTTGTCCCCGAAGGAGCAGTGGTGGCGGTGTCCGCTGAAGTCCTGGCTGCTGGCGGCGGGCGACCTCCCGCTATTGCTGGGCTGCCTACCGGAGGGATGAGCTGTTGGGACCCCTCCGCTGCGGCCTCCTTGGTTGTCTCCCGCTAGCTCTTGCGGCTGCCGGTGACCGGACTAGGCCGCCATTTTGTCACCTGTGACGCAGCGACCTCACTTGTGGGGGATACCCGGGCCGAGTGCTAGCCGGCGGCTGAGCTTCCCTGGGGCACTTGGACCAGTACCCGACTGCGGAGCTGGCGATGTCTGGAAAAGGAGGCCCGAAGAAAGGGGACCGTACTCTACCGGACATGCTTGGCAGGGCCCAGCACTTGCGGGACAGGGCACAGCCCTCACCGGGGCCCTCCCGGGCTCCGGCAGATGTGACTGGAGGGGAGCCACCCGTCACGAGGGCCTTTATGGAGGAACTGTTTAGCTCCCTCAGGGAGGACTTTCAGACACTGAAGCGGGAGGTGGCCAGCGAGGTCCGAGAAGTGCGCAGAGAGGTGGAGGGCCTAGGTGAGCGTGTGGAAGCGGCGGAGACGGAGGGCCAACAGCGAGCGGAGGAGATAGTCCATCTCCAGCAGGACGTTCTTCGCCTCCGGGAACAGTGTGTGGAGCTCCAGGCCCACTCTGAGGACCTTGAGAACAGATCTCGGAGGAACAACATCCGAGTGCGGGGCGTGCCGACTGCGGATGAGGGGTCCGATCTGGGGGGCTACCTGCGGGCCCTGTTCCGAGAGATCCTGGGGGAGGCTACGGACTTTCCCATCAGCATCGACAGGGCGCATAGGGTTGGCCGTCAGCGCCAGCCATCGGCACCCCCGCCGGACATTCTGGCCTTCCTGCCCGACTTTTCACTAAAGGAGCGTATTATGGCTGAAGCCCGCAGGAAACAGCCCCTGACCTTTCGGGATCGGCCAGTGGCGCTTTACCAGGATCTCTCCGCCATCACTCTGCAGAAACGCAGGTCCTTTAGGATTGCCACTGACTTTTTGCGCGAGCATGAGACGCCGTACTCTTGGGGTCACCCCTTCCGCCTGATTTTTCGGTGGAACGGAGTATTACACCAGCTACGCTCCTTGCAGGACGTTTGTGGTGTCCTGGGGCTCACGGCAGCGGAGGAGGAGGGAGCTACGCCGTCGTGGAGGTCCTCGGAGGGACGGAATCGGCGGAGGTCAACGAGGCGGCGCTCAGCGACCAGTGCAGGGCGCCCGGACTCCCCTACCATTAGGGCGGACAGGGCTGACGCCCTGAGGGCGGCGGCCGGGGACTCAACCGGCTCCTCTAGCGTGGCCTTGACGGCCTAACACGCACTCCGGGGGGAGATGTCTTTAGCTTCTTAACATGCTTGGCACGGGGCGGGGGGGTTGGGGGGAGCGGGGGGAGGTGAGTGGCCGGACGTCCACTTTGCTCTTTTCTACGGACTTGCCCTTTGGGGCTTGACTGAGACTATGGGGTGTTTGAGTTTGGGGATGGCTAGTTGCCGAGGGTGGGTTTTGGGTGGGGGAGGGGGTTGTTTTGGGGTTGGGAAGGTCCCGTCCGATGTTGTCTATGCCCGTTTTGTTTTGGCTTGTCCCGCGCTGCGGCCCCGCGCGCCCCGCCCGCTGATTCCCTACCCATTGCATGGCGCTCCCGATCCCTGTGAGGAATGCCGGGCCTAAAGGTAGTGACCCTTAATGTTCAGGGTCTGAATAACCCGGTGAAGCGCAGAGCGATCCTGTCGTTGCTGGAGGGGACGCAGGCGGACATTTGCCTTTTGCAGGAGACACACTTATTGCCCCGAGACTGCCATAGGATGCGATCAGCTAAGTTCCCCACCCAGTTCTTTTCCTCGGCAGCGAACAAGACAGCGGGGGTGGCCATTCTCCTAGCGAGCTCCTTTCGGGGGGAGGTGTTGCATAAGTGTGCTGAACAGAAGGGGAGGCTCCTTGCGTATCGCATGCGCCTGGGAGGCATAGCATTTACAGTTGGCTCCGTTTATAGCCCAAACGAGCATCAGGAGCGCTTCCTAGATTCCGCGCTGGTGGATGTCACTGCTTCCCCAGACCGACACATTATCTTGGGCGGAGACCTCAACATTGTCTTTGACTCTGGGATGGACAGATCGGCCCAGCGCTTCCCGCAGACGGGGGAGCTGTCCCAGGATGGGAAGGCCCGGATTGCGGAAATGGACTTGCATGATCTCTGGCGCTCCCTGCACCCCACGGATAGGGACTACTCTTTCTTCTCGCACGCACACCGCACCTACTCACGGCTGGACTACCTCCTGGTGAGTGGACCGATGCGTGCCGCTGCCACGGCGGCGGACATCGGGGTCCTGTCCCTGTCTGACCACTCTCCAGTCACCGGCGTTTTCCGGTGGCCGGCGGCCTCCCCCTCTCGGGGGGCGTGGCGCCTCCGGGACACACTTCTACACAAAAAATCGGTGGTACAACGCGTCGGGGAGGTCATACGGGACTATCTCACTCACAACAGCAACACTGACACTTCGCAGGCGACACAATGGGCGGCACTGAAGGCCGTCTTACGGGGGGAATTCATCTCTATCTCTGCAGCCGAGAATAAGGAGCGGCAACTGAAGAGGGATGAGTTGACAGCTCAAGTCCGGGAGCTTGAGCAGGTCCACCGCCGTACGGGAGCGCCGAGGGTATGGAGGCAGTTGCAGGCAGCGAGGAAGCTCCTCTCGGCTCTGGATCTTGAGAGGGCGGAGTACGCCGCCTTACGCTTGAAACATGCCTACTACACTGGGGGGGACAGATGTGGCAAGCTCCTAGCACACCGGCTCCGGGTCGCGCAACAGCGCAGCGTGGTGAAAGAACTGGTGGGTGCGGACGGGGGGGTTGTCTCCGGGGACGCGGAGGTAGCGGAGACTTTCCGCGGCTTCTACGAGGCGCTATATGCTGAGGAGCCCTCCCCGCCACGGGATGCCGATAGCTATCTGGAGTCGGTGACCCTCCCGGTACTGGACCCGGCTCAGGCTGACCACCTGGAGCGGGACATCCATGTGGAGGAGGTGATTTCGGCTATCGCGCGGCTGAAACATGGCAAGGCCCCGGGCCCGGACGGGTACACGTCGCTCTTCTACAAGACTTTTTGCACGACCGTGGCCCCTGTCCTTACGCGGCTGTTTAACTCCTTCTCCGAACCGGGAGCCATCCCTCCGGATCTCCTGAGGGCGACGGTCGCGGTAATCCCGAAGCCTGGGAAGGATCGGGCCCTCTGCGGCTCGTACCGGCCCATCTCGCTCCTAAATGTCGACCTCAAGTTGTACACGGGGATTCTCGCATCCAGGCTGGGTCCACACCTCCCCGATTTGGTGGAGGCGGACCAGGCTGGTTTTGTGCCCGGTAGACAGACGGTTGACAACACCAAGAGAGTGGTGCATGTTCTGGAGAAGGCCTCAAGGATCTCGGGGGAGCGGATGTTGTTGTCCGTTGATGCGGAGAAGGCCTTCGACAGAGTTCACTGGCCGTATCTTGAGCGGGTCCTCACAAAACTGGGAATCGGCGATAAGTTCCGCACCATGGTATTTAATTGCTATAAGCATCCTTCAGCGTCGGTGCGGGTAAACGGGTGTAGCTCTGGTGGCTTCGCCATCGAGCGCGGCACGCGGCAGGGCTGCCCTCTCTCGCCGCTCCTGTTTGCCCTCTACATGGAGCCGTTTGCTCAGAGGATCCGTAATAATCCGGATGCTGTCGGGGTCCGGATGGGCCGGTACGTCCACACCGTGAGTCTCTACGCGGATGATGTCCTGCTGACTCTGGATGACCCTAGGAGGTCGCTACCTGCTTGCCTCCGAGAGTTGGACGCCTTTGCGGGGGTGGCCGGCTTCAAAATGAATATGAGCAAGTCGATGGCATTAGACGTGTCCCTGGCTGCGGACACCAGGAGGGATCTTCAACGGCTCTTCCCCATGCAGTGGTCCTCGTCCACGGTGCCGTATCTGGGGATTTTGCTGGCGCCTACATTATCGGAGATGGTTACGGCCAATTATGCCTCCCTCAGCAGGAAGATCAAGGACGAGCTTGGCCGATGGAACAAAGGCCTGCTGTCCTGGCTGGGGAGAATCGCGGCGGTCAAAATGACGGTGCTGCCCCAGATACTATATCTTTTCCGAGCCCTTCCGCTCCAGCCCCCGGTGGGCTGGATCCGACAAATGCAGGCTGACATCTCCCGCTTTGTCTGGCAGGGCCGCAGGCCACGCATGAAGAGGGTCCTCTCCACGCTCGCTCCGGAAGCGGGGGGCCTCGGCATTCCGGACCTCCGCAAGTACTTTCAGGCGGCACAGCTTCGCTATCTGGTGGAGTGGAGCAGGTGGGAGTCCGACAAACATTGGCTTTTTCAAGACCAGGCAGTGGCGGGCCGCACCTTACAAGAGGTCCCATTCTTGCGCCGCACGCACCGCCCCCCTAATCTTTACGCCTCCTTTGTTACGCGGGTCCCCCTGCGTGTGTGGGACGCGGTCTGCGAAACCCGGGGCCTCACCACCTTCCCCTCGCCGCTCTCGCCCATTGCGGGCAACCCGGACTTCTCCCCGGGGATGGAGCCGGGGGTTTTCTCCCACTGGGTACGGGCGGGCTGCAGGGCACTCTTCCAGATCTATGGTCCGGAGGGCGTGGTTCCTTTTCAGCAACTCCGCCAGGAGTTCGGCCTGACGGAGCTGGACAGACTGCGCTACATGCAAGTTCGGCATTGGGCCCTCCAGCCTCAGGTGCGTGCCACCGCTGCCCGTCCAATTACACCGTACGAGCGGTGGTTGGCTACTCGGACCTCCGACGCTAAACTGATCACTGATCTGTATAAACACCTACAACCCCCGCCGTTTCACTACTACAACCCGGGGAGGGAGCGTTGGCACAGGGAATTGGGTAGGACACTCAGCCACAAGGAATGGGACCAAATTGCGTATCGGGCTCGGCACTCTGCATACCACACGGGCCTTACGGAGACATTCACTAAGGTGTCCACATACTGGTACTACACCCCGGAGAGACTGTATGAAATGCATAAACACACTGACAAGGGGTGCTGGCGGAGCTGCGGGCAGGAAGGTACCCTTACACACATTCTATGGGATTGCCCAGTGCTGACCGCCTACTGGAAAGAAGTCTTGGACGAGGTGGATGAGCACTTTGGGATAGAGCTGCCGCGTCTCCCGGCGTATGTCCTGCTGGGCCTCCCCAATGCCCTAATGTACCCACTGAAGTCCCGCAGGGGTAGGCAGATTGCAATAGCGCTGGGGTCTGCGGTTCAGAACATTCTGGTCCACTGGCGCACATCCACCGTCCCCTCCATCACCGGTTGGTTGCATAGGCTCTGGCACGTGCTGGGGATGGAGAAGCTGTCGCTTACGGTTGCGGGGGAGGTAGACCAATTTGAAGAGCTATGGCAACCCTTTCTAGCGCTGCTGTCCACTGAATTCCGGGAGCTCACCTGCCCGAGGTACCTTAGGCTTCTCAGGCTGAGGCCGCCGGTGACCCCGGCGGACTAGCTTACATGTGAGATGGGGACCCCCGGGGAGGGGGGGGGAGTGCGGGGCTCCTGGCTAGGGCTGCTTTGATGCGGGACCATAGGACGGGGGGGAGGGGGGAGGGTTGTTGTTTTGTTAATGGGAGGATGGGGGATGGGGGGGGGGGGATGGTGTTCTGTTGAGGTGTTGATGGGGGGGGATGCTCTTGCTCAGCTTTGGGGTCTCGGATACGCGCGTGGGATTCCACAGCTTGCAATTCTAGCGTTCAGTCACTGTGTTCTTCCCTCTGAGCCACCGCGCCACCTATTGCCAACCCTCTGGAGATACATCCCCTCTTCTTTGACTGTATTCCATGTATCCTGCCTCCTATCCCCCTCCCCCATGGTTTGTTTTGTTTCAATAAAAAGTTTTAAACATAAAAATGTTATAAATGATTTGTTTGGGACAGGCCTTTCTGTACTGGTCTCTTTACCAGTCCATTGCCAAAGCCGTAAAAATGTATAAACTCTGAATATTTGTGACTATTAACTTTTCCCTACCCATCACGAGCACACCCATTCTTCTCTCTTCCTTAGGGCAACCTTTGTACCTTCCTTCTGTCAAATTAATTTTGATCTGTTTCAAGTATATGAAATTAAATATACTGAACTTAAACAATTCTTTGGCACTTTTGTGTTTTACATTGACTGTATGTTTGGAACAATGCTATCTTAGACAGCAGGGTATGTTGTTGCATTTATTTTTGGTATTTTATTACCAGTGTTTGACTTATTTAAGCTACACACACATGATAAATTATAATGTATTCTTCTCTAAAGCAGTCACGGACCACTTGTTTCATTACTGCATTGTACCCAGGTCTTGTGACGTTTATTGGGTTACCCCATTAATTTGTAATGGGCATACAAAGAGCTATGCACAAGAAAATAGGACCTCAGTAAATAAGGGTGTACCTTCTACCACATTAGTACCCAAAATCCCAACCGACTAGCAATAGTGTCTCATTCGGTTTCCTACAGATATCAAGAAGCTACGAATGTTTAGACAACCCAGAACACGAGCACTCCCGACTCACCTCAGAGTCGCGGGAACAAGACAATCTTTCGTTCTCTCGTACTCGTCCACAGTAATAATAATCAGAGTCACTAAATAAGTTCAAAATGTTTATTTTGACTATAGTGATTCATAAAACAGTATGCGAACCACTACCAGCAGCAAAATAGATAAAGCTAGCATCATTAGCATTGTTACAATATCATAGAACACAAAATGAGTCGTGATTTTTTAAAGACTGTGAAAGAGGCAAAATAACTTATCCTAATCCCCCTCCCCCTGGCAGTAAGTGGTTATTTTATATAACAGAAGATCTCTAGACGTTGTTTGCAGAGCCCCTACCTGAAAGCCTAAACGCAGAGGGTTACATCATAGGAACAGCAGAGCTCAGCTCCATGGAACGGCTTTCTTCGAGTGTTTCACAAACATGCAACAACGCTATATCAGAGCACGATTCCTCCATATTGCAGCTGTTGTTAACATGTTTTGTCTAGGTAATAGGGACTGACCAGAACAGAATAACAAGAGACATTGTTGATCGACCTTGCACATTATGTTCAGACAGCATTGAAGGGAAACCTGAGAACATGAAAAACAAACTGTTATCATGTACGGGGCAGAGGCAAAGTGTCGCGAAAACAAACTATCAGAGAAGTGCGCAAAAGCAGCAGCATAAGGCAAACAAACTCATGCTAACTTAGCAATGTCGACAATGTATTTACGGGCCACATAACCCCATATAACAGGCTCTGCTGTGGCCGTACTATTAAAAATCAGCACGCTGAACACCAAGGCTGCATAGTGTTGAATTTACCTCAGGCCTCTTTAATCCTCTTCCAGAATCCCTGCCCCTTTATCTGACTATTACTGGTCCCTTTTTTCTTCCTTCCTTAGCGGAGGAGCCGCCACTGGTGTCAACTTTTGGACAGATGAAGTGACACCTGCCCATATTTAGTGTGTGCATTGGATCAGAAGCCTCCAGGGACTGGCAAACTCATAAAACCAATCTAACCTGATTGGAACTTCTGACATACTTATTAAACAGAGAAATAATGAAAGGGAGCATATAATCAAATATAGTACATTTATAGATTATAAACTATATCAAATTCATAAGGTTTGAAACAAAATTAAAGTGCGGGGAGTCTTGAAATTTCTTCTCTTCATATAATCTTTATTTTCATTTCCAATCAGAAGCATAAAGCCCAGCCAACGTGTTTCGTCCAATAGATGGACTTCATCAGGGATGTGAATCAGATCACAAAGATCAGCAAAGCAGTCTACGAATGTGAAATCTTGAAAGCCAAGAGTCTCGTGACGTCTTGTTAATAAGATATATCCAAGTTGAGGACAGCTCATGTAAATCACCAAACAAGTTTAGTGATCTATATAAATATGCATCTATATTCCGATTGCACCAATGTATTCTGGATTTTCTAAGTATGATGGCCTTCTATCCATGTCGGTATCATATGAAGTCGTGCCCAAAGTACCGTCATATGACTTAACTAAAAGTGCAGCATTACGACTTAAACACTCATAGGAACTAATATACTGGTGCAGCCATTTAAGCCCACACTGCGGTTTCTCTAAAAAATATTACTTATTAAACAGGACTTCTGCAACAGACTCATTATGTTACTGTGCCAAGTTACATAGAGTGTGGATCTCTAGCCTACATATTAATTGTAATGCTCTGCGGCAGGCACATCCACCTTTTAAACTATTTCATGCTGATTCAAGCTTGTGACCAAAGATTACACTCACAGGCATATCCAGCAAGAGCATGAATCGCCTTTGCTAGCTTGCCAGTTATTTACCCTGATTCTTGCTGGTTAAACATAAATCTCTGCAGCATGTGCTCTACCTTTCTAAGCTCTTTTAAAATGTCTGCGGTTTTAATAAATAAAGCCAGTATTGCTCTACTAACTCTCCTTGTTGTCAATTTCTTTGACACAGTTTGTAGAAAATAACCGAGTTCCTGCAGACTGCAAGTAGGCTTACATTGACCCAGCTCCTACTCATGAAACCATCCATCACCCTACAACGCCCCATCATGAAACCTCTCCTTTTCTGCCCTTCCTTAGCCCTCAGTGTGTAGGCCCCTATTGTAAGATCTGTGTCCATTTTCAGCACTGCAGTGACCTAAGAGGAACAGCAAGATATAGTGGTCTTATGAGAGACAGAAACAGAACTAATAACATGCTTAAAAGGTAAGTGATCGCGAACATATGGAAGGATGTAGAGCATGGGAGCACAATGTGATGAGATGTTCTCAGGGACTGTGGATGAAATTGTAATTTAATCACCGCAGAGAAATTATGCATGCAAACACATTGTTGATCGACCTTACACATTATGTTCAGACAGCATCAAAGGGAAAGCTGAGAACGTGAAAAACAATCTGTTACCATGTACTGGGCAGAAGCAAAGTGTCGCATAAACAAACTCTGTCAGAGGCGTGCGCAAAAGCAGCAGCATAGGGCAAACAAACTCATGCTAACTTAGCAATGTCGACAATTTATTCACGGGCCACATAACCCCATATAACACCCTCCCCCTGGTAAGTCAGTAGGACACAGACAGAAGAACAAAAACAGAGTTCAAAAGTCAGTCAGTGTTCAAAATGTTGGTGAGGAACTTTCCAAAAAACCAAATCGGAGAAAAAGAGAAAGCTCAAAGAAAAAGCTAAAGGCACTTTGAGCTTAAAAAAAGAGTCTGTAATCGAGACAGCGGAGTTATGACAACATAAGTAGTCAATCCATGAAGGATTGTGTGCAAAGAAATGCAATTCCCTCCAATAGGTCATCCCTGTCATTGGTAGAAAAAAGCGATGACATCCAATTAAGTAAGTCGAAGGAACAATCATGTTCCTCATAAGCAGGAGCATCCAAATGTAGAAGTGGGAAACTTGCGTGATATTCAATGAAACTACGTTGTAGGAAAGTCTGCGCTGCCACAGATATCCCATTGAGCCAAGATTCCAAGTAAAGCTGCACGCTTCATTTGACCATCCACAGAACAAGCCTCGTCATGCGCCTCTAAGGGACCCATCAACCGGCTGAAATCAGGGATTGGACACCACGTGTTCGATAAGCAAAGTTCCATCGCCCAAGAGAAAGGACATCTTTTGCAATGAATCGCTGGTTGCACGCAAGTATAGTAGGCAAAGCGAAAGGTGAAGTTGTAACTTACACCAATCATTGCTAAAGGCAAGTATCCAAAAGCCTCATTCAGGCGTTTATGGGCTAGTTGCAGCTGGGCTGGCCAGTGCAGAGCAGCCATTACGGAGCACAAAGAGGAGAAGCAGGACACGAGCTGCCAGCACCAATATAAAAGGGAAACCCTCCGTAAATATACAATGAATAAAAGCCGGTACTACCCCGAATATAGTTTGAAAGGAAGAGACTAACCCAGATCCCACGCATTTAAAAAAATGTGCAAGGCCTGTCGTCTCAGATGCATTAAATATTTGGTGAATTAGTTCCCCAAAATGAAGCGGAAGGTTAGTATTAAGAAGCAACTGTATCTCACTCGAGGTCCGTGCCACCTGCAATCTGAATGTTTCTCGGGCGGAAGTGAGGGCCACCTCCTGTTGGAATAAAAGGGCTTTGAGCCTGCTCAACTTGTTGAACTCTGCTTTCAAAGTCAGAATGAAAGGCCTAATGAAGAATCTGAACTTCCTTGCGGGGGTGGGAAAAGGACATTGCTACAGCAAGTTATGCGCTGGGAAACTGTTACCAAGTGAGGGACTCCCACCCGCAAATCACAGCAGTCTTGATTGTTTAAAATGAGATAGCTACCTTTAGTAAGCAATGTAAAAACAGGCATGATGGATGGTACTGGGGTCCCTTTTAAAAAGCAAGCGAGATTCAGCGCTGACACATTACACTCGCCGTGCAATTTAACGTGTTTGCACACAAGAGAGTGACCCACTGTCGAATCACACTCCTCCCCTGTAAGGAAAACTTCTTTATCCTCCCTCAGACACCGATAAGCAAAGGGCAGGACCCATAATTCATGCAGAAAAGCTCTACCAAGTGGTTCAAAGCGGCCAACAGGAAATTTGCATACGTGATTTCAATTGAAAAAGCGAAAAGGGCAAAGCGATTACCCCCATGAATTAACCAAACAGCAGAGTCTGTTTCCGCCACTGAGAACGGCAAAGGCTCCAATTGTTCAATATGTAACAGTGTGTATACAGCATCCTTCATGGACATAAACCTCTGTTTATCAGTCAGGTTAAAAGGCAAAAATAAAGCAGTGGCATTCAAATAATCCCAAGGCACTTTACCCATTTTCAGTGTCTGCAGTGTCCAAGCAAACTGCATGACGGACCTTAACTGATTTTGACCATGATATAACACAGAAACATCACTTTGCACAATATCTATTACAGAAGAAACAATATTGTCAAAGGTGTAAATGCGTGAAGAATGTGTGTTAATGTTGTTGTCCACTACAGCAAGGACTTTTTCTAAATTAGCCTGATCAATTTGACGCAGACGGAAGACTGCTTCCATCTGTGAAAGTTTCCAAATTTCATTATAAGCGGCGTAAATAAATTGCTTGGCTCTTGGATTATGTAGGCCCAGGAAAAAATCAGCCAGATCAATATCGTTCGATAAGAGGGAAAGATGTTGTTTCACAGATTCCAGGGTAGAGTGTTCTAACCACTGCTGGCATAATTTACCTACCGAATACGTAGTCACAGAATGATAAGGTGGATAACGAGGGCAGGCTTAGTCTGAATGAAACCAGGTGTAACATTATAGAAACGCAACTGGCATGCGTTTGTATTAGTTTGCCATACCAACCATCCTGATGAATCAATTTCAGAAACATTAAAAGAGACATTTAGAAGCAGAGCTTGCAAAGCCTCAATAGTGTAGTTATTATGTAACCGCCATTTGTCATATTCAGCTAATGAAGGAATGGAGGGGGTATTCAGGTTTTCAACAGTTGCGAGGCCATAACAGGATGTTTGATAAATGGTAAACTTTAAAAATAACAATTGAGTCGGGATCAGGCAGGCACGATGTAATGCCTCAGTGCCCTGAACCTGCCATGGCTTTGTGCCCCAGAGTGATTTTTAATCTATAGTCTGTTTCCAGTGGTCATAACCGTGTGTAGCCAACTGTGTTGTAAACAAGTTGGCGTAAAGCAGTTTAGTGTGGGATAGCAGGAACTTGGATTCAGAGGTTTTTTGAACGCCTAAAAAAATAGGATTCAGGATTAGTCAAATCATAACCTGAAATATAGGTGAACTTATTTCTAAGAGCTTTAGAACTCCCCTCTAAGGGAGTTGGACAATGTTCCCATTGGGTGAAATTAAAAACAGGTCTTAACATGTTGGTTTTGTGTAAAAAATGATGCCCATAATGTTGATAACAAAAGAGATCACCATAATTGGCAGGATTTAAATACAAATCTTCAGCATTAAATGCAGCATAATATTTCAAATCCGAAAACAATGCATGAACTGCTTGTACATGCCAATCATCCGAATGTATGTCCCGTGTCACCACATCTCCTAATGAGACGCGTAACACGAACGGAACTCAAAGGACCTCAGTCGAACCATGAATTTCGTAAGCTACTTTGTCCCAAATTATGCCATCAGGAACTGGGAAAGCCGAAATGTTCACAAGGGACTGGTCACGTTTCATGATATGGGACGATGTGTGAGGAGCCAAAGTTCTATCGACCATTTTTACTGCAGAGCGTTCAGGGAGATAATGGCCATTTATGAGTAAAAAGAACACTGTCACAAACCCAATTGACATAAAGAGGAAAAATAAGATACGCACCAACCAAATGTAGGTCCATGGGGGAACGAAGTATGTCTTTTTGAACCAGGAGTAACAAATACGGAATTCAGATGGTGGTGCATCAGACAAACTGGATGATGAGGAGGACGAGCCAGAAGAAAGGTTTGCGGATTCTCCAACACAGGCACTCGCTGGGCTTGCAAGCAAAGGTGAAAGCGTTGAATCGCCCATTCGTACTCGTGGGCTAGATGGCATCACACTAACGGAATCCATAGCCGGAAAAGGGCACCCAATATCCATTGCAGAAGAGATTTGTTGCAATGGTTGAAGATCAAATACAGTGTCCATCATATGAGCAGACATCCATGTGGCAGCAGATGACGACAAGGTCAATGATGCTAAGGAAATTGCATTGCATGAAACTGCAGGTGTCACACTATATGTAACTTGACATATGTAACTTGACATTGCCCACTGGGATGTAGCGCCTAGATGCCCCAGGTTGAGTTGTGCGCTTTATAAGAAACCTTTAACATAACATGTACCTGTTGTCTTTGCGACCTGGCAATGGTGGTAGAATGACTGTACGAGTACACTTCAGTCCAAGTACTGAAACCAGAGCACGGTAAGAAGGACAAAATTCTTAATTGTTTTCAATCTTCACTCGCATCAGATCCCCAATTTTAGGAAGCCAACCGGTAACAGGAATCAGTAGTGCATCAGCAGAGGAAGATGGTAAATGCTCAGTTGCCAGAGTATCACATGTCTTTGTAGATCCTGTAACATAGCAGAATGATTATCTACTTCAAACTTAGAGGCAGCCGCCACAATGTCCAGACCATCAAGGTCAGGAACAAACATGCCAAAGAGCATTTTGTAAGGGGTCCGCCCACCCAGAGATCTACTAGGGAGATTATTTAGTGCACGTTGTACCCAATACAAGTGGGACAGCCAGACCCTGCCAGTACTTAAGACCATAGCTGTCAAGGATTGCTTTAAGTCACGGTTCATTCGCTCCACAACTGAATTGCCCTCAGGCCTATATGGAGACGAAAATTGCACCTATACCCCCAACTACTTCATCGCATCCTTGTAAGCCTTAGAGGCAAATGCTGGACCTTGGACAGAATGGAAGGTACCACAGGCAAACATCCCGACAAAGACACGCAAATCCCTGATGACATTTCGAGCATCAGCACTACGTTGTGGCCAGACCCACAGGAATCGAGTGCACGAATCAACCGCAACCAAGATATACTTGTATGTAGTATCAGAAGAAAGAGGACCGCAGTGATCAAGATAGACGCAGCCAAAAGGTCTATTAGAAATACTTAACTGAGGTTGTGGCGGACGTGGAACCGTAGCAGGCTTGATTTGTTGGCAAACATCGCAGCAAAGAACATAGTTACGAGTCTGTTTATATAGACCACGCCACCAGTAACGTTGCTAAAGAATAGAGACTGTTGCCGACACACCAGCATGGGCCGAAGCAATACCTTCGTGTGCGGCCTTGATCAAAGCATGTCTGCGGTCTGAGTTGGGAATCAGCCGATCCCCAACCGAAGGAATGATGGCATAAGGAACTTGTTCGGGAGTTACATGATAAGAGTACTTAGAAGGGAAGCCCGAAGGATTATTACCTCCCTTCCTAGTTGCAGCAACCGCTGCCAGAATCTCATTGTCTATTTTAGTCATAGATCTTGTAACTGCTGCTACGGAACACGTGGCCACTGCAGACTTGGCTGCTTCATCAGCCATAGAATTACCAAAAGCGTGCGTTTCGACACGCTCTTGGCCAAGAGTGTGAATAACATGTGTGAGAGGCAGATGTTGTTTAAGATCTGCCACTTGAACCCCAAGCGTTTTATGCTTAATTACGCTGCCTTTAGAATTGCGGTAATCATTTTGAGACCAAAAGAATACGTTGTAACTGAACGACTGGACACAATACTAAGAATCGCACACAATGAGAGTATTCACAAGAGGATCAGCAAACTCTAGAGTTAGAACAAGAGTACGCAACTCCACCAATTGCGCCGTACAGTCACCTAGTGCCTGAGTGTGCACAATGGAAGACTTAAACTCCCAATCTTCAGTCGAGCCAGCCACAATAGTGCAAGCTGCTGAATAAGCATGTTTGGAAACCGTGGCCGGTTGCGCCGAGCCAACGGTATAAATGATGCATTTATATTCACTCAGAGGAAGAAGCAACAAAGGAGGTGGATGAACACATTCATACTGCAAAAATTCCTGAGTCTGAAGTGATGGATCAAAGACAAAGTGATATCTGAAGATGTCAAGGAAGTAACCCACTGAATCCAACGTGGGTGTAATGCCTTCGAGTTAGGTACACTTGCTTTAGTCACCGCTTCCAAATCAAGGAATGGGGTAACCATAAGAATCTGTTTGCCCTGTGCCAGTGAGCGTTCATTTAGAGTCGCCATCTGCACTACCGTAAAGATTTTTTCAACAGAGGAAAAACGCATTTTAGCTGCAGTGTACAAGTGTGATTGTACGCAATAGGTATTGTGTCTCCTTCATTGATTGTTAAGTATGTGAAACTCACTCCCCCTGAAACGATACGTATTACCAGGTTGGTGGTGTTATCACGAGTCATTAAGAAGTTAGTCGCAAGCAAATCCGCCTTCAAAGACTGCAGAACAGAAGTATGTTCCAGAAGCCAGCTGGCAGATGAAAACTTAGGTTAACTTAGTTAGTAAATTCCTGTCCCTCTATTTAGAAGAAAACCATCTGTTAGACACGGCTCAATTTGGCTTTCGACTAGGGCATGGAACGGAAACGGCCCTAGTGACAATACTTGATAACCTAAGAATGCGAGCCGACAATGGTAATCCTGGAAAAACTAGAGAACATCAGAGTGAAAGGACTGGCACTGACGTGGCTGCAATCATACTTGACGGGCAGACAACAGGCGGTGACAATTGCACTTTTTACATCCCCTAAGACCCCTGTTCGCCACCGGGTACCACAGGGATCAGCAATAAGTCCAATCTTATTTAATATATATCTGTGTCCTCTGATCCCTATTATCAAGTCCTTTGACATTGATTCAGTCAACTATGCGGATGACACACAACTGGTGTTCTCTTTAGAAGGAAACCAGGCAGTGTCCTTAGATAAATTCCAGGAGTGCATGCACAATACCACAAAATGGCTCAGAAATAACTCCCTGCAATTTAATGCAGACAAAACGGAGATAGTATACTGCTCCACAACTAAAATTGCGCTGCCCTTCCCCTCTGAATTCAGACTCACCTCTATGGATAAACCACTGACTCCAGCTCGAACAGTACGCAACCTGGGGGTTTTAATGGATGATAACCTTCAATCGGAGTCACAAGTTAATAAAACAGTTGGTATTTGTTTCTCCTTGATAAGAGCACTGCGTCAGATTCTTCCGCAGCTGCCTGCTACTACTAGATCTCAAGTAGTGTTACTGTAACTCATTGTATCTGGGAGCACCTAACACAGTGTTGCTGAAGTTACAGAGGATCCAGTCCAATAGCAGCCAAATTGGCTTTAAATAGGCAGTGCAGATCCTCAACGACTCTGGAGTTAATGGGCCTTCACTAGCTACCAATTAATCAGAGAATACACTTTAAATCTCTCTGTATTGTGTTCAGAGCAGTACATGGATTGGGCCTGACATCCATGCAGGAGAAATTCACATGGTATACTCCCGGGAGAAACCTCCGCTCATCAAGCACAAATCTGGTAAGCACCACAAGATTTAAGAAAACTAGGACGGGTGGCAGTGCATTTGGTGTAGCAGCCTCACGACTCTGGAACAATCTCCCCTTGAATATCAGACAAATCACAACTCTGCTTCCATTTAGGAAGAGCTTAAAGACATGGCTCTTCCCGAGGGAAGAGTAATACGAGCTACTCATTATCTGTGTACAGGTCATTTTTATGCACGCTGACAATAGGGTAAGTCTCAGCGCCAGGATACCCGTGGGTTGATAGTTTTGCGCTATGTAAGTTCAAGTTACATTACATTACATTACAAGTGAGGTGCTA
Organism: Triturus cristatus; assembly: GCF_964204655.1. Taxonomy (NCBI): domain Eukaryota; kingdom Metazoa; phylum Chordata; class Amphibia; order Caudata; family Salamandridae; genus Triturus; species Triturus cristatus. The sequence goes on from NC_140584.1 coordinate 583,389,640, forward strand.
AACCCTTTCCCTCGTTATTGAGCTCATAGCCCAAAAAGAGCACTGCCAAATGGGCAATGTGTGACTTTGCAAAATTGAACTTATAACCATAGTTGGCAAAAGACAATACAATGTGGTCGACTCGGTCAAAATGCGGCGCGAGGTCATCGTCAGTTAATAGATGTCATCAATGTACGACAAAGCCTCTGGGTCAATGTCATGCAACAAAGACACAATGCGTGCTGCAAATGCCCCAGGGCTGTTCTTATACCCCATAGGCAATCGTGTAAATTTTTTCTGATTTTCAACGGCACTGAATGCTGTCAAGTCACAACTCGCACGGTCGAGATTGTGGCTATAGAAACCGTTGGAAATGTTAAGTGTCGGTTTGTATTTTTTACGAACAATATTATTCACCAGCACCGAGCTGTGTGTGTTTTGCACCGCAAAGTTGCGGCAATGCTGTTCAAATTTCTATAATCCAATACAATGCAAAATGAACCATCAGGTTTAGGGACAGTAAAGAGAGGATTATTCATAGGTGATGTACATGACTCAATTACCCCCTGATACTCCAACTGTCTTAGAATGTCACAAACTGAAGCTTTTGCTTCATGTTTGATGGGATATTGAGGTTGAGGTTGTGGCATAGAGCGTAACGGTATTTCATGTGCCGGTGAATCAACATCCCAACCCACCTGATTGCGATACACCGCTGGGGCCAAGGCCAATGCCCATTCCTCTGCTAAAGCCTGTGCTTGGTCCTCAGGGACACAAAGTGAAAAACTCAGAAGTATCACATCTTCCCCTCGAGAAGAGGCTAACACAAAGGGTGGAGGCTAATCCCTCTCGCTAACAAAATATCATATGAAGTGGTCAGATTTTCCCAGAAAACTACCTTAATGGGACGCTGTATATCACCTTCAATTTGTGTATCTGGGGGGGGGGGGCAACCCGGGTTTCAGCAGTCTCAATAGTAACAAATGTATCAGTTGCTGTCACGGGGACGCAGAGCCTCCCTGACTATGGTAACTTCTGCTGCTCTGTTGAGCAGAGTTACTGCCCATGTCTGATCCAGGAGTCGCATTCTCACCGTCTGTAGCATATCTCGCTGTTAAAGCGGTAACCTTTTTCCTTTGAAAAGGAGGTCGGGTACGAGGGAAAACACACTGCTTGTCCTCGACTTCAAACTGTCGAGGCTGTTCACGAAGTTGTAACGCAGGTTGACTTCTACCCCGATCCTGGCGATCATCTTCACCGGCTTGTGAGCCTGCTGTTTCCTGTAAAGAACGTGGAGAACGTTGATCAGGAACCTGAACTCTATCAGGAGACTTAAGTTTAGCGCAGTTGTGTAAGTCATAAGTACGTTCAGAAGCATCAGGGGTCGGTGAACTTGCACGCGAACCCTGCTTCTGCTGTTGGGAACCCTGTTTCTTATTTCTTTGCCGATTCTTTTTAGGAAAGAAAGGGCACCCATCCTTATCATGCTGGGCTTTCTGTTGATTTAGAGACTGTGTTTGTGTTTGTGTTTGTGTTTGAGTCGTAGGCTTATTTCCCAGACTATTGCAGCCTATGGTTTTATAAACCTTCTCAATAATCTTAGGTAATTCTCGTGGTCTGTCAGCCTCTGCAGCCATTTCTAAGCGGTTCGCCACTTGAAAGCTAATGGCATCGCGCTTGACATTCGCAAGGATCCTATCAGTAACCACGTCGAACAACCCCCTCAGTCTCATCCCCAGTTTGACAGCCGCTTCGGCTCTGTTTTCATCTTGAACGCGCTTAATCACAGAGGGGAGTACGGTCATGGAGGGAGTACTGAAACACATAGAATATACCGCTGCAAACATCCTGCCCCAGGTGTTAAAATCTGCCAATTCGGGAATTAACTGTTTAGGCAAACTAATAGTTAAGATCCTGTGTTTCTCCACAGGAGTGGTGTTGGACTTGGCCCTTTTTGCAGGGTCATCCCTAAACTTATTGCCTTTCTCCTAGCCTTTTTTCTGACATGGTGTTGGTGGTTTTAGGACTCCTGGCATTTTAGCACTGCTGTCCAGTGTAAAGTGCGTGTGCTCTCTGTGATAAACATGGTAAGATTGGTCTACACCTGTTTGGCCTATTTAATTTACCTGTCAGTCCCTTGTAAAGTGGTATCTCATATACCCATGCCTGGTAAATTAAATGCTACTGGTGGGCTTGCAGTGCTGATTGCGCTACTTACCAAAGTAGCCTTTCAAACCTATCCAAGGCCTCTGCCATTGCAGGGCCTGTGCGCGCAGTATTACTGCCGCTGTGACGTGGCACCTAAAGTGTGTGCCATGTCTGTGACCCCCCTTGTAGTACATGTCAGTCCCCCCTAAGGTAGGCCCTAGCTAGACCTATGGGCAGGGTGCATTGTAGGTAAAAGATAAGACATGTACCTTAAGTGTGTGACATGTCCTCGTACTGACAAACAGCCATTTTGGTTTCTCACTACTATGGAGCTGCCCTACCATAGGAATACATTGGGGATTCCCTGATAAGTGTTTCAGTGGTAATCCCTGATCTGAGAGGAGCAGCGTTTTCAAATTTGGTATGTTTGGAATAGTGATAATAAATGCTACGCAATGGTGTGCGCAGATTTATTATAACTATTTTAGAAATGCCACTTTTAGAAGTTGGCATTTCTGTGTACTATGTGTCTGCCTGCCTTATGTGGATTGCATGTTTGGCTTTGGAGTGGCGGGGGCTGGAGAGGTGTTTGTGGCTCCAGGAGGGGTAGGGTGAGTCAGCACTAGGCTGAATGGGACATCTGCTTTTGGAGTAGTGGGGGGAGAAGTCCCTGGTCCCTGGATAGGTCTGTGCCTAGCCTGTTCAATGCTGGCTCCGCCCCCTGTGGTGTGTCTGATCACCAAGCCACCACCTGACAAAGGGGAAGAGGAACCCTGTAAACAGAGTGCTAAAAAAAAACAACAGAAACAGTTGGGGCTGGTTCCCCCAAGCCCTGTGCCAGGGCAGACAAGGGAAAACTTAGTATAAATGTAGGGGCTGTGACCCCATGTTTGGTGTGCTGTTCCTGTGCTGAGGGGATCTGCTGCTTCTGGGCTCCTGGAAGAACTGCCTCCCTGCTGGAGGGCCCTGTGTGCTGGCCTGCCTGGGCCCAGCTGTGCCCCCTGACCTTTGGAGACTTTAGCGTCTCAAAGAGCGCTTCTATTTTTAATTTGCAGCACTGGGCTGTGACTTGGAGATTCCCCTACTTTGCGTGGGAGTAGAGCGGGAGCCCACGCCGCTTTGGTTGGTGTCTACTGGCGAGTGCCCACCCCCCATTGTGTGCTTCAGCTGGAGCCCACCCCCGGTTTTGCTGATCGAAGTGGGTGCCCACCCCGCGTTTGTGATTTTCAGCGGGAGCCCACTCCGCTGTTTCCTGCCTCCGGAAGCGGGTGCCCGCCCTGCTGTTGTGGTTACGTGAAAGCGGGTGCCCACCCCGCTGTTGTGGTTACGTGAAAGCGGGTGCCCACCCCGCATTGCCCCGCCGAGGAAGAAAGGAGCCACCGGAAGTCGCCGCTGCGACCCAGAAGCCAGGCGGCCTTGCCTGGTTGTGGGCAGGGCCTGCAGCCTCTTGGACGCCCGGAGCCTCGCTGGCTCCACGTCGAAGTCCCAGTACCAGGAAGGGGGACTGAGCAAAGTGTGGCCAGATCATTGCGTGGGCCTCCCGGGAGTTGTAAAGAGCCCCGCAGATGCCAGAAGCGGCACCAGAGGAGAGCGGAGGTGTCCCCAGAATAGCCTGATGAGTGAGGGCTTTGCTTTGCACACTGTCGGTGCCTGGTTTCCGGAGCGGTCCCGCACGAGTACGGGCCGCTCCAATGTTGGGGGCAATTGTTTCTAAGATTCCCGGAGTGGGGCTTAGATGGCACAATTAGTGCCAGGGCCCAGTTTTGCCCATAGCTGCACCACAGGGCAGTGGGCAGCTGCCACACGGGGCATTGTCATTTCTTGAGGAGCAAGGAGGGGGCGAGACGCACCCTGCACCCCAGTGCCCAAGGTACGTTTAGTGCTAGTGCCTGTTCATTTTGCCACAGCTGCCCCACCGGACAGTGGGCAGCTGCAACACGGGAGCGATTTTGTAGGAGTCCCAAAGGGGAGCTCCCAAGAGGCACAGTGGTCCCAGGGCTCATTTGCACAGCTGCCCCGCCGGACAGTGGGCAGCTGCAACGTTTGGGGGCATTTTGTTGGTAATGAGACAGGGGTTGAGTTGCACCAAAATGCCCCAGTGCATTTGTGCAGTAGCTTCGCTGCAGAGGCAGCCAGGTGGACAGTTGGAAGGCCCCCCTAGAAGCCCTGACATTTCTGGATACAGGGCATTTGAGCCCCAGTGGATGGCCAGTGGCCTGTGGTTATAGATGTGATGGTGAAAGAGCGCAAGGCCCTAAGGTGATGTATGCACCTTGTTGTAGTGGTGCACTACTGAGTTCCTGCCTCATATGTTTATGTACCATGCCTGATGCATAATGTGTTTATGCTTATGAGGTGTTTGTATAATGTGTTAATGCCAGTGATACCTAATGCGTAATGTGTTTAGGCTTATGAGGTTATTGCATAATGTGTTTATGCTGATGATACCTACTGCGTAATGTGTTTATGCCAATGAGGTTTGGGCCTAATGTGTTTATGCCTAATGTCATGCTATGATATTTTAGGATGGAGTCTAATGCTAATGTGATAATGCTTAGGTCATTATGGTACCAGTAGTTACTGGTTGTGTTTTATATTTACTACCTTCATTCTGATGGTTCTGACCGTGGCCCTATTGGCCTGGTCCTGTATATAATCCCCTGTGAATATTGCCTAGTGCCAATTGGCACAGTGTAAATGTGTGATTATTTTTCTAATGTGTTTATGATAATACAAAGGCTATTTTTATATAACCTTGTGTGGAGTTTCTTTTGTAGTGTGCCTAGTGTGTTGCTGCTATGTGAGTGTGTTACGCAAACGCCTTACACATTGCCTCTGGGATAAGCCTGACTGCTTGTGCCAAGCTACCAAGGGGGTGAGCAGGGTTTATCTTCAGCGTGTAACTCCCTTGCCCTGACTAGAGTGGTGGTTTCTGCCTGGCTTAGGCGCATGTCCTAGCCAACCAGAAATCTCATTTCTAACAAGTGGTATTAGGAAAGACAGCTTCAATCTGTCCAGATTTCTCGGCAAGCCAATAAGGAAATTCATCCTTTTTTTGTGGGCGCTTGCCCATGACAGAATTAACAATAACGGGACTGATTGTCATACCACCAGGACTCGTAGGTTGTACAGCAGCACCAGGCGGTCCCACCTGGACGGTGCGGGTTACATACTGTATTACAACTCTATATACGCGTATTAACGATGTGTGGAATACGTGGAGCTCTGCCAGAGACGCAGATGTAAAAGCACGTGGATGTGGGGTAAACCCAGCCAACATGCCCCATCTGTGGATAAAGGGCCTAAACGGACTGCCGTCATTGGGTGAGGAAGGGCGCCATTAAATCAAATACGGTGTTGCCAAGCTGTAAGTGGAATCTAAAGAGCTCTATAAGGCTGATACTGCTGAGGAACGCCAGTGGGAGTATATGTGTGAAACATATAATCAGTTCCATCCACCGCCGGTAAGGTGACCCAAGAATGAAAAACTTCAAACTGGTGAGCCGGATCGGCTTCCACCACAAAAATAAGCGTGGCCCCAGCATCCCGAAATACCTTTTAAAACTTCAAGCTTGAATAAACCTATAAAAATGTCAATATAGTAGGTTACACCGTCACAGCTGTCTCCGGAAACAGAAGTGAGGGGATTGTGGACCAGCACGAGCACTACTCAAGTGTCTTGCAGATAAGAACCACACCAAACGTTGGCGGCGCCATGTTGCGGGTATTCTGCTCATACAAAGAACTAAAGAATTGTTTAAGTTCAGTATATTTAATTTCATATACTTGAAACAGATCAAAATTAATCTGTCAAGACCTTGAAGGAAAAACCGGTCGTTGCATGCCTCGTAGAATCCCTTCTGCCAAGTTCAAGTGCAGGCTTGCACTAGAACTTGGCAGAAGGGATTCTACGAGGCGTGCGACGCCCGGTTTTTCTTTCAAGGTCTTGACAGATTAATTCAGTTGTCTGATGACCATGTCATAACTAATTTACGGTTTTATATACCGGTGAGGACTTTAAAAGGTGGGACCTCACGAGTGGATTTCAGCTCTCTACTATTGGAAAACCCTGACAGAGCCATTAAGTACTCAACCTCCAGTGTTGTAACTGAGATGCCTGTGTGGCACCAGGATTAGGTTGCCCCCCGCCCCCTTCGTCCTGAAGAAGAATCGCAGCGGAGGTTTAAGTCACCCTCTATGCACAAGCCGAGTAGAAACGTCGACACACCCCACCAACTAATGGCCTGTATCACATCCCATCCCCTTCGCTTGATGTTGCATTTATGCATTTACAAAAAGTATATAAAAAATGTTATAAATGATTTGTTTGGGACAGGCCTTTCTGTACTGGTCTCTTTACCAGTCCATTGCCAAAGCCGTAAAAATGTATAAACTCTGAATATTTGTGACTATTCACTTTTCCCTACCCATCACGAGCACACCCATTCTTCTCTCTTCCTTTGGGCAACCTTTGTACCTTCCTTTTGTCAAATTAATTTTGATCCGTTTCAAGTATATGAAATTAAATAAATAAACAAAGTGATCCACCCACAGATATATGTGTATGCCAGAATCTCCCAGAAAAAAGGTATAAGTCCCCACGGTGGTGGAGAATATACACTAGTTGTTAAAATACCCCTCACACACCAAAAGGGCCCTTGGTGTCATGCTTCATCATAGGGGTCTTCCCGCCCCTCTACGGGACGGGGCATGCTACGACCTACGTGTGCGTGGGAGCACTGTTACGTTACAGAACCGATCGGGGAGGTTGTATTTAGCAGGGCAGTGTACCCGGGAGTCATAGCCTATCAGGCACTCCAACCACCCGTTCAACAGGCTCATGACGCCTTTATTTTGCGAAATTCAAGTATATTGGCGATAAAGACCTATTGAGGCATTTATATTTTCAGGAAGGCATTTTTCCTGCCACACACATTTTCTTATAACTAGTCTTTCACGTCATTACACGCCACTGTGAGTATAGGGAGGGATCCTTAAGGTCCTGAAGAAGAAGCCTGGGGAGCTTCGAAACATGTCGGCAGACATAGGAGGCACAGCTCATTGAGGCATATACACCTCCTCCCCCCCACTTTTTACGAATACCAGCTCAAAGGTATATTAAAGATTTTTAGACCAACGAGCCAGGTATTTTTATCTTACCTTTTCCATTCACTCCAGACCCGTCCTCTCACACCCCTACATAACACATAGTTGTCTCATAACAACAGTGCTCCCACGCACACGTAGGTAGTAGCACGCCCCGTCCCGTAGAGGGGCGGGAAGACCCCATGATGAAGCATGACACCAAGGTGTGTGAGGGGTATTTTAACAAGTGTATATTCTCCACCACCGTGGGGACTTATACCTTTTTTCTGGGAGATTCTGGCATACACATATATCTGTGGGTGGGTCACTTTGTTTATTGATTAAAGCTTGGGAGGACGTATCCACCTCCACCACTCATGCAAAGTGGAACCTCTCTACTCCCCATTTTGTTGTTTTTGAGTATGAAATGAAATATATTGAACTTAAATAATTATTTGGCGCTTTTGTGTTTTACATTGACTGTATGTTTGGAACAATGCTATCTTAGACAGCAGGGTATGTTGTTGCATTTATTTTTGGTATATTTTACCAGTGTTTGACTTATTTAAGCTACACACACATGATAAATTATAATGTATTCTTCTCTAAAGCAGTCACGGACCACTTGTTTCATTACTGCATTGTACCCAGGTCTTGTGACGTTTATTGGGTTACCCCATTAATTTGTAATGGGCATACAAAGAACTATGCACAAGAAAATAGGACCTTAGTAAATAAGGGTGTACCTTCTACCACATTAGTACCCAAAATCCCAACCGACTAGCAATAGTGTCTCATTCGGTCTTCTACAGATATCAAGAAGCTACGAATGTTTAGACAACCCAGAACATGAGCACTCCCGACTCACCTCAGAGTTGCGGGAACAAGACAATCTTTCGTTCTCTCGTACTAGTCCACAGTAAGAATAATCAGAGTCACTAAATAAGTTCAAAATGTTTATATTGACTATAGTGATTCATAAAACAGTTTGTGAACCACGACCAGCAGAAAAATGGATATAGCTAGCATCATTAGCATTGTTACAATACCATAGAACACAAAAGGAGTCGTCATTTTATACAGACTGTGAAAGAGGCAAAATAACTTATCTTAATCACCCTCCCCTTGGCAGTAAGAAGTTATTTTATATAACAGAAGATCTCTAGGCGTTGTTTGCAGAGCCCCTACCTGAAAGCCTAAACGCAAAGGGTTACATCATAGGAACAGCAGAGCTCAGCTCCATGGAACGGCTTTCTTTGAATGTATTTCACAAACATGCAACAACGCTATATCAGAGCACGATTCTTCCATATTGCAGCTGTTGCTAACATGTTTTGTCTAGGTAATAGGGACTGACCAGAACAGAATAACAAGAGACATTGTTGATCGACCATGCACATTATGTTCAGACAGAATTGAAGGGAAACCTGAGAACGTGAAAAACAATCTGTCATAATGTACGGGGCAGAGGCAAAGTGTCGCGAAACAAACTCTATCAGTGAAGTGCGTAAAAGCAGCAGCATAGGGCAAATAAACTCATGCTAACTTAGCAATGTCGACAATGTATTTACGGGCCACATAACCCCATATAACAAACAGGCTCTGCTGTGGCCATACTATTAAAAATCAGCACGCTGAACACCAAGGCTGCATAGTGTTGAATTTACCTCAGGCCTCTTTAATCCTCTTCCAGAATCCCTGCCCCTTTATCTTACTGTTACTGGTCTCTTTTTTCTTCCTTCCTTAGCGGGTGTCAACTTGTGGACAGATGAAGCGACACCTGCCCATATTTAGTGTGTGCATTGGATCAGAAGCCTCCAGGAACTGGCAAACTCATAAAACCAATGTAACCTGATTGGAACTTCTGACATACTTATTAAACAGAGAAATAATGAAAAGGAGCATATAATAAAATATAGTACATTTATAGATTATAAACAATATCAAATTCATACGATTTGAAACAAAATTAAAGTGCGGGGAGTCTTGAAATTTCTTCTCTTCATATAATCTTTATTTTCATTTCTAATCAGAAGCATAAAGCCCAGCCAACGTGTTTCGTCCAATAGATGGACTTCATCAGGGATGTGAATCAGATCACAAAGATCAGCAAAGCAGTCTACGAATGTGAAATCTTGAAAGCCAAGAGTCTCGTGACGTCTTGTTAATAAGATATATCCAAGTTGAGGACAGCTCATGTAAATGACCAAACAAGTTTAGTGATCTATATAAATATGCATCTATATTCCGATTGCACCAATGTATTCTGGATTTTCTAAGGATGATGGCCTTCTATCCATGCCGGTATCATATGAAGTTGTGCCCAAAGTACCGTCCGTCTGACTTATCGAAAAGTGGAGCATTACGATTTAAACACTCATAGGAACTAATATACTGGTGCAGCCATTTAAGCCCACACTGCGGTTTCTCTAAAAAATATTACTTATTAAACAGGACTTCTGCAACAGACTCATTATGTTACTGTGCCAAGTTACATAGAGTGTGGATCTCTGGCCTACATATTGGTTGTAATGCTCTGCGGCAGGCACATACACCTTTTAAACTATTTCATGCTGATTCAAGCTTGTGACCAAAGATTACACTCACAGGCATCTCCAGAAAGAGCATGAATCGCCTTTGCTAGCTTGCCAGGTATATACCCTGATTCTTGCTGGTTAAACATAAATCTCTGCAGCATGTGCTCTACCTCTCTAAGCTCTTTTAAAATGTCTGCGGTTTTAATAAATAAAGCCAGTATTGCTCTACTAACTCTCCTTGTTGTCAATTTCTTTGACACAGTTTGTAGAAAATAACCGAGTGCTTGCAGACTGCAAGTAGGCTTACATTGACCCAGCTCCTACTCATGAAGCCATCCATCACCCTACAACGCCCCATCACGAAACCTCTCCTTTTCTGCCCTTCCTTAGCCCTCAGTGTGTCGGCCCCCACTGTAAAATCTGTTTCCACTTTCAGCACTGCAGTGAGCTAAGAGGAACAGCAAGATATAGTGGTCTTATGAGAGACAGAAACAGAACTAATAAAATGCTTAAAAGGTAAGTGATCGCGAACATACGGAAGGATGTAGATCATGTGAGCACGATGTGATGAGATGTCCTCAGGGACTGTGGATGAAATTGTAATTTAATCACCGCAGAGAAATTATGCATGTAAACATTCAAGTTTTAGTGGTTGAAATTGTATTTGTTTTTGCTTTCTCAAGCTTAGAAGACTCCGCCTCGCTAATTCCAATGATCTTTATGGATCTGCCATTTACGTGTAGTTGCAGCCCTCAATAGAGGTGAGCGAGCCACTGAAGGCTCGGGCCAGGCTCAAGCCAGATGCCTGGTCTGTTCTGTCTCAGCTCCAGGCCCTCCTGGATTTTTGAGCCCAAAACGAGCCAAGCCTTCCATGCTCACATCTCATTCTCAGAGTCCCAGACTATTCCTCTTCCAGCTGTGAAGCAGATGTGGTGCGCGCCAGAAGACCTAACCAAAGTGTTTCTGCATTCTTTATTACACCTGAACATGGGAGGGGGGTTTGGGGGGAGTCACATGGGCTGATTGGGAAGATGCCATGGGGTGCTGAGATCCCTCATGATCAGCCCATCAACGCTGCCCAAACCCCAGCAGGTAATCATAAGTGTAAAATGTCCTGCTATGCTGCTTCGCCTCAACCTGGCAGTGCGGTAGGCTGTAATGTGAGGTGAATGGGAGCCTGAGGAGACATCCTAGCCATGTTCAGGCCCACCCGTGGACTTCATCGTAACATGGGGAGGGTTTGTAAAATTTCAATGTTTTCGTCATGCAGTTTTAATCACACTTTTCTTTGTAACAGCTATAGCAAGTCAGGGAAAGGTGCACTAATTCACTGTTTTTTTTCCAGTTCCACATATAGAAAATGCTAATGTTTTCAGCTAGGGATCCAATGTGAAGCCCTCCACCACAAGAATTGCCATTACTGAGGTCTTGCACCTCTCCTATAAGAATTGCTTTGTTAAGTAAGTGGAGGCCAGTAATAGCAGACTGAAAAGGAACATAGTCCTGCTTTTCCTAGAAAGACTTTGTTGGTCAGCCTTATTTAAAATCTAATGCTTGTATTTATTTAACTCAGTGGGCTAACTTACCTCCTGAAAGAAACACATTGTCCTTTGGTGTTAGAGGGAGTGAGGCGGCAATGTCAAATCAATGACTGAATTGCACAATGAGTAACCAGGATACTTGACTTTAAATCCTGACTTGTCCATGTGACCAAATGGTTTGATCCTTTGCAGATCACTTTACTTCACTTTACCACATTTTAATTGAGAGTCAAATCAATTGAGGGTCAAATCTAAGACCACATTGAAGACATTAAATTAATGTTAGAAATATAAAGGCCTTGCTTACACATGGTTTAATAGACAATGTTTCTCCACTAACAAACCGTTTTTGGCATTTGCTGAATCACTCATAAGGCGGTTAGATTGATCGCTCCAGCCGGCTGGTTCTGTGAGCCCCCACACACCTTTGATGGTTGGGCCCAGGGTCTGTTGTCGTGCCTGTGTTACGCACGGCTGTCTCTACAAACTTCCTGGCAACCCTACCTCTCCAACACTCGAGGAACGCCGAACATTTTGTGTTAGAGGAAAGTAATCGGGGGTTTCGCAATACTCGAGCGCCGCTCCCAGGAAGGGGCTCTCTATTGCGCAACTATGCCTGGGGCCACCTTTGTGCGTGCAGGGGCGCATCCGGGAGCGGCAGGGACGTCATACCGAACCGGCGAGAACAAGAAAGAGCCGGCTGAGAGGATGTTAGAGTACAGAACGAACAGGAAGCGCCTTGGTGACCACAAAACACACCGGCCTCGGCCAGTCTCGGCATTGTTCAGCACGCGAAGTTGTCCACGAGAGCGAAAGCCTTCGGTATCGATTCAAGCTTGGGCTAGTCCGAGTCATTAATCCATCGATGCACGTGAGTCACTGCATTTGTAAAAAAACAAAACAAAACCACGGAATTCTACCTGTCATCTCACCCGACAGCCTCCTAAACCCACAGTATTGACCACAGGGTTTGTGGACAAACGCAGAGTTGACTACTGGAAAACAAAAACTGGTCTATTTGACATGCTATTTATAACTTGATTGACATCGTGTTTGTGTACCCAATTGAGCCGCGTGCCCATTGAATTCTTAGACGGTTTCACTACGTGCAGAGGGATGTCCCACAACACAACTAAGTGCTTAATTTGTAAAAGAATGAGCGACGGTGCCAAAACTCTACTCAGAAGCCCGCGGCCGTGGACTTAAAATATTCGACCACAAAAAGCCGAGGCTGTGCAGTCTTAAATCCACTTCATGTTATCTTTAATTGAATACCAGGCACTCCCTACCCATTGTGCTATAAAGAACCATGCCTTGCTCCATGTCCTCCAAGCTCCTCTTCCCTACCCCCTCCCCCCCGTGCCCCAGGGATGGAGGGGCCCGCACCTAACCCTTCACGCCCCCAAATGACTGCCTTCTGGGAATCTACAGCTTGTCTGACTGGTGCAAACGAAAAAAACAATAAATACTATATATGTAGGAAGCAGGCTCTGTATATGTTATCTCACTAAGTGGTTATACTATGCTAAGAGTCCAAATATTTCCCCAGAAGTGTACCGGGCTCAATGCCAACCCAAAGTGCTTAATTTGTGGTAGTGTGGGCGAGCAGCCTTGGGCCTAACACAGAGGAGTGTAAGACATTTGTTGTGCACACAATGACCAATAAATGACACACGACTCAAAGAGGAGATCCACACTAATTTTATGAAAATAAGCTTTGCTCAAGATTTATTTTAAGAACAAGGTCTTTGCAAAAAGTTAAGTACGTTTTTAAATGAGAATTCTTTTCAGTTTTAAAAGTGGACACTCCAATTTTCAATCTTTGGAATGTTTACCTATGGAGGAAAACAATAATACGGTTTTACTACTAAGTGAACAACTTAGAAATCCAATCTTTAGGTACAGGGTCAGCAGAGAGCAAGGTTCAGGTAAGCACAAACATTGTACCACCAGTGGCACAGGGATGACCAGGTGCAGAGGTCAAAGTTGAGCATCAGCCCAACGTTACCCATTGGAGACTGGGGGTGCTTGATGACACACTGCTTGCAGGTAAGTAAAGCGGCAGCAGGGCTCAAGCTTTGGAGGTTTAGGCAAGCACGGGGGGGCTACAAGGCAGCACCAAACATACACCACCAGGGGCACAGGGGTGGCCGCGTACAGGGTACAAACACGGTGTCAGATGCCCAATGCAATTCAATAGAGAAATTCTATTTAAAGAAACAGATGACAAATTGGAGGCTGCATGAAGGAAATCAGCAAAAGCAGAGGTAAGTTGGGGTGTTGTAGGTCATAGGGACACCGTCTGTCGTGCTCCTCAAGCTCCAGGGGCTTGTGTCGGAGGGGTGTCCTTTGACGTCAGGTTTCGCTTACCGTAGCTGGTCACGCTGATTGGGAGCCTTTGAATTGGCCATGCAAGCATCGTTGTAGAGTCCAGGAGCGGTCTGCCAATGCTGGACTTGAACTCAGGATCGCTAGGGAACCTTTTCTAGATCAGATGGCCACCTGGACACAGTCCGAAGGCGTCCGGTGCAGAGTGGTCAGGGATCCGGAAGGCACCAGAGTCCTTTGGGTTGTTTTCTTGCGGACAAAGCCGCTATCTTCATGAGTTCTGGTCTTCTTCAAAGGCAGGCAGTCCTCCCAGGGGTTGTGGAGGTTGCTGACTGCAGGACATGTCTTGTTTCTTCGCAGGATCTTCAAGGGCTGCAGAGAGGCCGGTAAGGCTTGGGCCAAGTTAGTGGGCGTCGACAGTCTTCTCTGCTAGATTCAGGGGCGTTTTAAGCAGGGGCGGCAGGTGTTCATGGGCGAGATGGGTGCCACCCTTGGGGGATTAAAAAAATGTGTGCTGGAACACCGAGCAACTAGCAATAAATTGTGGTGGCTACTCGGTGGGAAAATACGGGTTTTTCTTTGAGGGGGTGAGGGATGATGGCTCTTGGCTCAGCTGCGCATGCTTTTGGCTCAGTGAAGATTTCTACGACCTGGAGCCAGAAAGCAGAGCAGTGACGACGCACAAGTGGGCAGGATCTGTCTATCACTGCCAGAATACAGCTTTTAATTTGGGCGTTATTCGTAAAGCTCAGAGAGGAGTCAGAAGTTCCCCAATAATTCCAATGGCTGGGGGCAGGCCAGTCCAGCTTCAGGAAAGTAGTGGGGTGTAGCAGTGGTCTCTGCCTCTTCCTCGAGAGAGACCCAGTAACAGTTGTTGTTTATTGAAGTGATTGGTGGGCTGGGGTCTGGGGGAGGGGTCAATCCAGCATTTTCCAGCTTGTTTGGGAATTGGGATGTGCATGGGTCATTGCCAAGCTGTCTTCTGCACTCTGCAGTCACAAGTCACTCGGACCCCAGCGCTAGAGAACATATCGAGCTCGTATGATTGAGGTAGCTGTGTTTGACTATTTTTTTCGGTGTGACTGTGTTATTCAAGTTACCAGGACTTTTGCTTTTCATCGTGGCGTCTTCATTGGCATGTTTAATGACTGTGACCGTGACGAGCACTGACTAAGTAACACAGCCGAGTGTCGTGACCTGAACCGACTGATGGTAGCAGGACTGTATGAAAAATGAGACCAGCTACACAAACTGCAGTGCCGTTTAGTCTTCCAGAATGGTTTGATATACATAAAGATACATCAAAATCACTTAAGGCATACCCAGAGACTGGAGTGGAGCTGTTTATTGGTGAGCGTTCTCGGCTTTCGCCTCTTACAGGATTGCACACGCATACCGGAAGCTCGGCGGGCGTGAGGGTGGCCAAGCAGCAGCTACTAGAGAGAAATTCAAGGTAATCTTCGAGAGCACCGCGAAGGGCCTCGTGCCCAAAGATAAACGGGCTCCATTGAACACACTCCCGCAGAAAAAAGGAGAAATGAGAAACAAGGGACACGGGTTCGGTTTCATGAATGAATTACGGCTACCAACATAGCTTATTTATCATGTTTTATATTTCCTCAGTGTTACACCGGTGGACTTCGGAGCGTTAAAGGGCGTGCAGGGGGATGCAATGGATATAATGTTGGTATTTTTATCCTGTAGGTAGCGCTGGCATTCTTACCAAAGAGATTTAAAAAGTCTACAGCTTAAACACATATTACTGTCAGCTGAGAGATAAATAGATAATGATATTATACTTATGGATTTTAGTGCCTTAAAACATAATTGTAAGTACAGTGTTGGTTAAGGTAACTTACAGTGAGAGTATGCAGTGCTTAGGTTAACAGGATTGGGGCTTCAAAGTGTTTCAAAAGGAGCAAGAGTCCGATGTAAGATTTTTTTCTATGCGTAAACCAGGGATTTACAATTTGCTCACCAACTGGTTTGCAAATATGAATTGCATTTGTGATGCAACCTATGTACTAATATGTTGCTATGCAAACTATCTACACGGGAATATTAATTAAGCAGGTGTGACACCCTGTAAATGCATGCCAATACATGGATGCAGGCCTGCAAGGGACAGTAGATCCCTCACTGCCCCTTCAATGGCTTTCCAAAATGCAAAGCGTTTTTTAAAGTATCTCGTGTCCATCGAAGACACAGGCGTTGTTTTAAAAAAATGTTTCCCCTTTGGGAAGACAAGGTGGGAGCAGGAAGTGCTCCACTGCCTGTTCCCTTGAGGCTGATTCAGGGGACACCTTCCCCTTTGTGTATCAGTTACCACTCTAGCTTATTGATCTCTAACTAATCAACGGTTTATGACCGCAGTTGCGGCCACAAAGTATTGATATATTTATTTCCTAAACATAAATAAGTGGAGGATGCTCCTTTCAGACCCCCTCTTATTTGCGATTCGGACAGGATTGCAAAACTCTTTTTATGAGCTGGAAAGAAATTTCAAACCTGTTAATGGACTTTTGTACAGTAAGAAAAGCCCCTCTGCTGTTACCTGTGATTTTGCGAATTACAGGTTTCTGGACCACCAAAAGGATTTCGGATTTGTGCATGGGCACAAAGTTCTCTAGAATGTTCTTAATGGTTGGGGTGAATGCATTTCTGACGAGTGCCATGCCTTCCATATGCTTGGTGCATTGTTGATTTCCAACCAACGGATTTAGAGGCAAGGTTTCTCATGCCTCGGAGGCTCCATGAGCCACCAGTTTCATTTTGGCGAGGCTTATTGAAACAAGTGCTCGCTGCTGACTTTTGTGAGTGAACTGAAGGCCAAGAGACCGTATCCTGGAAGAGCCAGCTCAGCCTTTCATTATTACACAGTTGATTGTTTGAATGCCATTAAATTGAGCAACATAATTGGTGCTGAATGAGCAATAAGTTCATAGGAGTGTTGCTGAGTATATGTGTGAGTGTAAGAAGAAGCCTATGGCAAAAACAAATTCTTTGTCATGAACACACCAATTCTATGAAAACTCACTGTGACAACTTTCTGATATTGTTAATCTCATGTTTATTTGGACTTAGAGCGATCGCTTTGGAGATAATTATTGTATGAAAGTAATACAACAAAAAAACACACCACTTGTTAGGTCTCGGCTCGAAGGCGGCGCTTGCGCAGTCTCGCTCCGAGATTTAATGTTAGGAGTGGGGCTTTAACCCGCTTCTTTTTTTTACCTCTTCTCCATTGGCTGGCCTCTGAAATACTGGTCAGCCATTGGAGAAGAGCATTGTCTCTCCAAACAAGCCCCGTCTTTTTCGGATTTGGGGGCGTGTTTTTTACTTTCTTTCTCTCCTCTGGAATGTAAACATTCCAGCCAATGGCAAGAGGAGAGAAAGAAAAACACGCCCCCGAATCCGAAAACGCCGCTGCGTTTTGTCAAGAATTCCTGTCATACGAGGGGAGGAAAACGGTAACCAGCGAAAACGGACTACATCTCCCAGGATGCTTAGCGGTTGAGAGGTTATGTAAACAGGAGAGCTGTTACATAACTCAAGGAAAACACGCCCTTATGTAAACAGGAGAGCTGTTACATAACTCAAGGGAAAACACGCCCTATAAAGGGAGGAACCGGGAGGTACAACGCTGTCGGATATTGTGTTCACACCGACGTACCTGCTTCGTGAAGAGCAGTGTTCCGGAGTGGTGCTCCAGTAAGGCAAGAACGGAGGTAGGTCGAGTCGTTACTCCCTGGGCCGTGTCTTGCCCCATCGTCACCTGTGAAGGACCCGGAAGCTCTACCGGTCAACCATTGAGCTTCGCTTTTTGACTCGGCTGAGTCCAAGCGCAGTTGCGCTTTTGCTGGTTGGAGTCGTAACTCCCAGCCCGACCAGAGACACAGGGACTGCCAGCTGTAACGCACACCAGGAGGTGTTTGCCGCGTTACAGACTCGGAAGTCCACAGGATCGATCGAGCGGCTGCTCTCGGTTCAGTCTTCTTGCTTGTGATTGGGGTATCGGTGACGCATCACCAGGAGGTGACTCCGCGTCCCGGTGCAGTCTGAGGAAGAGGTTGAGCGGCTGCTCCCTTCAGGTAGAGACCCCGGCTGGGTGTTTCCCTGACTCCTCGATTCTCCCCAACACTCTTCGTGCCCCTCACAGCCTACCGATTGGCATTGTCGGCCATTTCATTTCTGCCCTCTGTTGGCATACGCCGGGACCGGCGTATATGCAGAGGACGGTTAGGACCATCCGTGCTGTGGGCTGGTAACGTACTTAGCCTGGAGGATTCCAGTGACTATAACTTGTTTATTCTTTGTATTATATTTGCCTTCATTAAAACAACTAACCCTTCACTAGTGGTTGCGTCCTCATTGTCGTGTCTGTTAAACGATCCTGAGACGTTCAGGGCATTACAAAATATCCGACCTTAATAACACTAACTGTCTCCCGGTCGATAACAGACATGGCAACACTTGATGATGTGCTGGCTGCTTTAGCGGCCATGCAAGTTGAAGTGGCTGCCTCTAGGCAAGAAACAGCCGATGTAAAAGCCAGACTGGATGCTATCCAATTGGACCCGCTCACGCCCAGCACCTCCCTCACGAATCAGACCCCTGCGGTATTAGTGGAAATGCCGGTAGCCATCCCCTTGGCGACACCAGAGAGGTACAGTGGGGATCCTAACACAGTGCAGGTATTCCTCACACAAGTGGCGCTACATTTATCGTGCAAACCAAAGGCGTTCCCCACGAGTCAGGCTCGTGTGGCTTTCCTTATATCCTATTTGGCTGGAAACGCGGCACAATGGGCCGTACCTCTGGTGAGCAGGGACGACCCCCTCTTATGTGATTGGGGTGCTTTTCGCGAGGAATTCCTGAAGGTATTCGACAGAAGGGCTGACTCGTACACGGCGGACCGTGAAATGCTTGAGTTGAGACAGGGATCCAACGACCTGGTGCAGTATCTCAACGCGTTCCGAAGGCTGGTTGCGGAAACCAAGTGGCCTGTTGCTAAACAGACGGCGCTCTTCCATCAAGGGCTGTGCGATGAGCTCAAGGACGCCGTGGCTCATATTGATCCTCAACCCAAGACATGTGAGGGCCTTATCAACCTGGTATTACGGCTGGAACATAGGCTAAGTGAAAGAAAGGGGGATCATGGGAGAAAAGGAAAATCCCTTCCATCCTATGTGACGGTGGGAAGTCCTGAAACTTCCACCGCATCCAAGGGAGAACCCATGGACATCGGCGCAATACGAGCGAGCCTCACAGCCACGGAGAAAGAGTCACGCCGTAAACAAGGATTGTGCCTATATTGTGGCAAAAAAGGCCACTACGTACGTGAATGCCCTGCCAAACCGAAGACGTCACGTTATCGGGCCAACCGGTCGGTAACAGCCGTGGTGGACATACCGGCGGAAAACTAGAGGACTCCAAGACCAGAGAAGGGACATCTCGGAGTCACTCATCCATCCCTTCACTTTCCAACTCGGTCACTAAGGGACAACGACACCTGTTTATCACGGTGCACGTGGGAGTGCATGACCAGTGGATACCCGTTGTGGCCATGGTGGATTCAGGGGCCACTGGCATGTTTATGGACCACAACGAGGCATGCAGGCTAGGGCTAGTGCTTCTTCCCAAAGCTGTACCCGAAGACGTCTATGCTGTAGACGGAAGGCGATTGGTGACGGGGCCCATCGGGCAGCACACGGGGGTCCTTCCGATGAGATATGGGTGGAACCATTTGGAATAAATCGATTTTAACATCATCCGAGCGCCCCAATATGGCGTCATATTGGGATTGCCGTGGCTACAGAAACACAACCCCTTTGCGGATTGGCCAACACATCGCATCGAAATGACGTCACCGTATTGCATCCTGCATTGTGGAATAAGAACGGAATCCCTTGACGCAGATGAGAGCGGGAGTCAGACGGTGGCTACAGCGGCAGAAAAAGATGTGGCTCTCCCCCAGGCTTATCACAGTTTTGAGGATGTATTTGATGAGGTGAAGGCGGAAGTGCTACCACCACATAGACAGTTTGACTGCCAGATCGACCTGGTGCCAGGGGCCAGCGTTCCCAGCGGCAGGCTGTATGCCCTGACGGAGCCTGAAAACGTGCATCTCCGGGGGTACCTGGATAAACTCCTCAAGCTAGGATTCATCCGCCCGTCCAAGTCTCCGGCCGCCT
Organism: Triturus cristatus; assembly: GCF_964204655.1. Classification (NCBI taxonomy): domain Eukaryota; kingdom Metazoa; phylum Chordata; class Amphibia; order Caudata; family Salamandridae; genus Triturus; species Triturus cristatus. The sequence continues at coordinate 583,409,452 of NC_140584.1, forward strand.
CGCCACTCTTCTTCATCCCGAAGGCTAATGGGGAGCTGAGAGCCTGTGTGGACTTTAGGGCATTGAATGCGATAACCATAAAAAATCGGTACCCCTTGCCTCTCATCAGTGTACTTCTGGAACAGGTCAAGAAAGCTCGTATCTACACCAAGTTGGATTTGAAAGGGGCATACCATCTGGTGCGCATGAGGGACGGAGACGAGTGGAAGACCGCCTTTAAGACCAGGTTCGGCCTTTTTGAGTACCTCGTCATGCCGTTCGGTCTGTGCAACGCCCCGGCAGCCTTTCAGTACTTTTTGAATGAGGTATTCAGAGAGGAGTTGGATATCTACGTGGTCGTATATATCGACGACATCCTCATCTATTCGTCCAGTGTGGAGGAGCACGTACACCACGTCAAAGCTGTGCTCCAAAAGCTGAGGGAAAACATGCTGTTTTGTAAACTCAGCAAGTGTGACTTCCACGTCACATCCGTGGAATTCCTCGGAGTGATGCTGAGTCCAGAGGGACAGGAGATGGCAGAACGAAAGATCAAGGCGGTGAAAGAATGGCCGGTGCCCCAAAGCGTGAAGGACGTCCAAAGTTTCATTGGCTTCGCCAACTTTTACAGGCGGTTTATAGATGGATTTTCAGGAGTGGTGGCCCCAATCACACAGCTACTGAGGAAGTCCAAGGAGTTTGTCTGGTCCCCTGAAGCGAACAAAGCCTTTGAGGCCCTGAAAAGCGCCTTTGGTAAGGCGCCGGTGTTGGCTCACCCCGATCCGGATCTCCCCTACGTGGTGGAAGCGGACGCGTCGGATGTGGCGCTGGGGGCTATCTTGTCCCAACGCAACCACGACACAGGGGTGCTTCATCCCGTTGCGTACATGTCCCGCAAACTCAACGACGCCGAACGCAACTACCATATTGCGGAGAAGGAGCTTCTCGCAATCAAGGACGCCTTCACCGAATGGAGGCATTGGTTGATGGGGGCAAGACATGTGGTATCGGTGTACACGGACCATCGGAACCTACAGTTCATGACGGCCACTAGACACCTTTCTCCCAGGCAGCTGCGGTGGATGATCTTCTTTGCGGGGTTCAACTTCCGCATCACATATCGGCCGGGGACGGAAAACCGGAAGGCGGACGCCCTGTCCCGTCAATCTGCAGTTAAGGAACCATTGCCTGCAACCGAGCGTTCCATCATTTCCCCGAGGATGGTATTGGGGGTTATCCAACCGGATACTTTCCTGAGGGGAATAAAGAGAGGGATCAGGTCATTCGCATGGCGGAGGTGGCTCCTCAGTCACAGAGAATGGCAGCTGAAGGACGGGATACCCCTGAAGGGCAGGTGCCTATTGATACCCACGCCTAGGCTAAGGAAACAAGCATTCATCTGGTGCCATGACTCTCCATGCGCAGGTCATTTGGGCTTTGAAAAAACGGTGGCTAGCATGGGACGGCATTTCTGGTGGCCAACCATGAGAGTGGATGTCAGGAGGTGGGGACAGGAGTGTCCTACGTGTGCTACCATGAAGGCCGACCATGGCCGAACCCAAGGGCTCTTACATCCACTTCCGACCCCGGATAGACCATGGGATAGCATATCACTGGACTTCGCGGTGGGCCTACCGGTGGACCAGGGGATGACGGCAATACTGGTGGTGGTGGATTACTTGACGAAAATGGGGCACTTCATCCCCTGCAAGAGAGTCCCTACGGCCGGGGAATTGGCGTCACTACTCCTAAAGAATGTGGTACGACTGCATGGATTACCTGGGGTGATCGTGTCGGACCGGGGGTCGCAGTTTACTGCGCAATTCTGGAAGACTTGGTGCACTGCGCTGCATGTTAAGACCGCCCTGTCCACCAGCTACCACCCTCAAACGGACGGCCAAACCGAGCGCCTGAACCAAACGCTCAAACAGTATCTGCGATGTTTTGTGGACCAGGGCAGGGAAGAATGGGTCGACTTGCTATGGGTTGCAGAGATAGCCTATAACAACGCCACTCACAGCTCCACACAGTCATCTCCGTTCTATAGCAACTATGGCCAACATCCCAGGTTCTTGCCATTTCTACATCCGTTCAGAGAGGACAGGATTCCCGCCACAGCGGACAGGGTGGCACACATAAAAGACACATTGATGCGCTCAAGGGCTGTCCTAATAGAGGCCAAGAGAAGATACAAGGCTGCGGCAGATAGGAAGAGAAGGCCCGGGCCACTGTACCGCACTGTAGACTACGTCTGGATATCCACAAGAAACATGAGGTTTCGAAAGAACAGTGTGTTCCATCCCAAGTACATGGGCCCCTATCAAATTACCAAGTGTATGGGTCCCGTGAACGTGAAGGTGTGCTTGCCCCAGTCATTGCGGATACACCCTGTCTTTCATGTATCATTGCTCAAACCAGCACCCTCCAAGCCGTCTGGGACACCTCGGCCGGTATGCGTGGAGTCGGAGGTGGAGTATGAAGTGTCGGGCATACGGGCGTCCAAATGGCGCAGGGGGAAGCTGTGGTACCTGGTTGCGTGGAAAGGCTATGGCCCGGAGGAGCATTCATGGGAACCGGCTGAAGGGGTTCATGCTCCGCGCTTGGTCTCCTTGTTCCATCGGCGTTTTCCTGCCAGCGCTGGACCCGTGGGGAGCCGCTGAGAGGGAGGATGTACTGTCAAGAATTCCTGTCATACGAGGGGAGGAAAACGGTAACCAGCGAAAACGGACTACATCTCCCAGGATGCTTAGCGGTTGAGAGGTTATGTAAACAGGAGAGCTGTTACATAACTCAAGGAAAACACGCCCTTATGTAAACAGGAGAGCTGTTACATAACTCAAGGGAAAACACGCCCTATAAAGGGAGGAACCGGGAGGTACAACGCTGTCGGATATTGTGTTCACACCGACGTACCTGCTTCGTGAAGAGCAGTGTTCCGGAGTGGTGCTCCAGTAAGGCAAGAACGGAGGTAGGTCGAGTCGTTACTCCCTGGGCCGTGTCTTGCCCCATCGTCACCTGTGAAGGACCCGGAAGCTCTACCGGTCAACCATTGAGCTTCGCTTTTTGACTCGGCTGAGTCCAAGCGCAGTGGCGCTTTTGCTGGTTGGAGTCGTAACTCCCAGCCCGACCAGAGACACAGGGACTGCCAGCTGTAACGCACACCAGGAGGTGTTTGCCGCGTTACAGACTCGGAAGTCCACAGGATCGATCGAGCGGCTGCTCTCGGTTCAGTCTTCTTGCTTGTGATTGGGGTATCGGTGACGCATCACCAGGAGGTGACTCCGCGTCCCGGTGCAGTCTGAGGAAGAGGTTGAGCGGCTGCTCCCTTCAGGTAGAGACCCCGGCTGGGTGTTTCCCTGACTCCTCGATTCTCCCCAACACTCTTCGTGCCCCTCACAGCCTACCGATTGGCATTGTCGGCCATTTCATTTCTGCCCTCTGTTGGCATACGCCGGGACCGGCGTATATGCAGAGGATGGTTAGGACCATCCGTGCTGTGGGCTGGTAACGTACTTAGCCTGGAGGATTCCAGTGACTATAACTTGTTTATTCTTTGTATTATATTTGCCTTCATTAAAACAACTAACCCTTCACTAGTGGTTGCGTCCTCATTGTTGTGTCTGTTAAACGATCCTGAGACGTTCAGGGCGTTACACGTTTCTCCGAGGCATTTCTGCTTGACCTCGGAGAAAGGCGGCGGTGTTCATGGCTCTCGCCAGGTAAGGCGCTCGGACGTGAGACACTTTCACCCGTCTCAACAGTAGGTAAAAACATAACATTCTTTAATATACTTTTAAGAATCGTTGTTAATACCGATGGCCCCACTGGGGTATTTACCAGCATTCAGTGGCCCGTCAATATCTGCCGTCATATGTGTTATGCATATCAGAATACGCCTGTAGTTATTGCGCCTTGGCGGCCCCTGCATGTATTACTCGCCCGACCCAGATCTGCGTCATTATGTGTACCGTTAGAATCTGAAAGTGCGAGTCGCAGCGGCTTGGCCTCAACAACTCCCCGGTAAACGGCAACAGCAGCTGTCCGATGTCTTTCCCCTCCAGCCAGTCTCTGTACCGTACCTCAGGGGCCTTTGTCTATGACTGCAGCAAGTTCTGACACAAACGGGCTCTGCAGACTTAATCCTTGTCCCAGAGAGCCCAAAACATTTGCTAAACACTATGTACAGGGACATCAGGCATGTCTTGGTTTGTTTAAAAAAAAGAACAGTGTTAACTCCAAATAACACGTAAGTTTCTTCATGCTTTTGTGTTATTTCAAAAGTAAAAAAGGGACACGTTTGCGAAGGACTTGTTACAAAATGTAAATTTCAAAATAGTAATTTATTTTTAATGTGTAATTGGATGTTACGGACCAAACGCCAGACAGTGTTTCCAAGCTGACGTTGTGTTACCTAACACACTGACCTGTTCAAAAAGGGAACTGTATTTATCCTGATGCTATCGATTTATCATTTTTGTTGGAAATAGTGCGAAGGTATTGCATTGTTTATTAATAAATTACCATTCTACTTGAATAATAAGAACGTCTGCTATTTTCCATAGCCAATCTGAGAGTCCGGTATTACTTTATATTGTGCGCACAGATCGACGCAACAAGGCTTCGACTGCTGGTGAAAGAGACAGGTTCACTGGTAAATAAACAAACATGTTTACAAAATAATGAAGGGGCGGGAGGAATGCACTTTACAGGACACCGATCTTACTGTGCCCACGTGTGTTTGCATGGTGACACGCGGCGAGGCGGAATATTCACGCAGATGAAAATTTAAAATCAGGCACCTGGGGTCGCTGCACTGTGCGCGATGCCAGTTTTCAGAAGACAGGGTCTTGTATGCCCTCAGAGGAGTAACACTTGGGGTTGTTCGTTGGGTTATTTAGTCTTTGTGCTTTTCCAGCATGTATACAGTTGCAGAGAGCACTCACTGAATTCTGAACAGTGAGTGTAAAAGCGCTAAGGTAACCATGTTGTTCCTGCTTACATTTCACATGCTTTGCTAAATTTTGCATTCCCTATGAGGGTTTGCTTTTTCCAGGATGTTGTTACTTTTTTTTGTAGGCCGCATTTTGCTCTTGTCTAGTGCGTCATTTAAATTGAGCCGCACCCAGGTGTTTATAGCCAGCAGCAATTGGGTTGTAGTTGAAGGCAGTGTGACTTTTTCTCAGTGGGACAGTATGGTGTTTAGTGGGGGAGACGATGTGGCACTATGGCAGAGCTGCTGAATTTGGAACTGGGGAAGCAGGTTCAGCCTTAATAACCAGTCCACCAGATGACTCTCCTGAGAGAGCACAATCCCGTGCTAGACCTTAGAAGGCTGCGCAAGACCTTAGAAGCGCTGGTGTCTTAGCACCAGCAGGTGGACCCTAGCACTGGCACGTCTGGGTTAACCTTCAAGGTTTGTCCACCACAATCCATACTGAAGTTCACCTCCAGTCTTGCTAGCAGGCCTATGAAGCAGCACAGCCAAGAACAACAGTGACTCTGTCACTGAGGTCACAGGACCCTTGAGCAGGGCCAGCTCTAGGGCAGTGCTACCGGTGTGACCGGGCGCTGACTTTGGGTGGAGACATTATGTTTGCAAGTAAATTAATGTTTTAAAAGCGCTTGCTGCCTCCTTCCTGGCCTCCAGCTATTTTCGGTAACAATAAAAATGTCATGATGACTCTGGTGTTTAATGTTCTTCCTAGAGAGAGATCGGAGTTTTGTCTAGTGGAAGTTTTGACTCCTGGAAAGGTAGCACATAGGGTTAATGTGCCTGCAGCAAAGAACATGTACCATGCAGATCACAAAGTGCACATAATGTAAATAGGTCAGTGGGCTACTGCCTGTGTGTGTGTGTAGGTGGCTCTGTGGGTGGCTCTATTTGTGTTGTGAGCAAGTCCAATGCTTTCCAAAAGCGCCTTGAGGGGAGGGGTGGGGGATTTACAATGGAATAAAACAAAAATAAACTACTTTTGACTACTTTTGATTAGTGCGAATTTGGGACCTTCCACAGCTGAGGGAATGATGAGAAGACATAACCAATAGTTCTAGAACAAAGTGCACACTGAGTGCAGTGGCTTGATTTTAACTGCCCTCAACCTCCTGGAAGGCAGCCCCCTAGCCTGCAGCCCACCAGGAAAATGACAGAGTGGCATAATGGCCTGTCCGGCCTTGGTGCCAGGCCATGTGGTTTCTCTACTCACGGGGAAGCTTGGAATGGTAACTTTATAAAATGGTGGGAGCATAGACACATCCTTATCCAAACACGCATAAATAAACAAACTAGGCATAAAGAAAGACATGCACGCACAGTCAAACATGCACAAATGGACACACAGAAACCCTACCCACGTGCAGTTGTCTTACACACACACATATGTATACAGAAGCAGTTTGTGCACATAGACATAACTCAGCTCTGATTGTAGAAGCTATTTACTCACCTCTTGCACTACTCTCGTTTTATGGAGAATGCCCTCGCCATTTTCTTACTACTAAGTACATATCTGATGACAGCAGCTAACAGACCTCTGTGTGGTTAACATTACAATATATCCAACCCCAGGTTCTGCTTGCACAGATGTATGTCTCAGAGACATTAAAAGACACTCTTTTGAATTGTAAGGATGCCACTCCTCTGAAATCAACAGGATAGATTGCATCCCTCCCTCACTGACCAAGTGGACAGGCCTGGGCCAGATGAAGTGTCTTTGAACTAGCTGAACAAGGTCAGAACTTTCAGTGTTTCTCACAACAGACTTGTGCACAATGTTTCAGTTGTTTTCGCGTGGCCTTTATTACCTAGGAGGATCACTAAGTGTATTTTTCTAAAACTGTATACTTATGATTGATGTTTAATGTTCTTCCTAGAGAGAGATCGGAGTTTTGTCTAGTGGAAGTTTTCACTCCTGGAAAGGTAGCACATAGGGTTAATGTGCCTGCAGCAAAGAACATGTACCATGCAGATCACAAAGTGCACATAATGTAAATAGGTCAGTGGGCTACTGCGTGTGTGTGTGTAGGTGGCTCTATTTGTGTGTGGGTTGCTCTATGTGAGTGGCTCTGTGGGTGGCTGTGTGTGTGTGGGTGGCTTTGTGTGTGTGGGTGCAAATGCAATAGGTCTCGCATTTGAGAGTGATTAAGCTATTGACATTGTAAATAACAATGCCGTTTCTTTAAATGTTTTAAAAACAAAAACATAAACAAAAATAATGTCATGAGCAATGCCAATAGCTCTAACTTTAACAATGCTGAGACCGTTGCATTGTAAATGCTTGTTTTTCAGCAAGTCACTAGATTAGGCACATTAGTTTGAGAACTGCTACACGTCTAACAGAGGAGGGGGCATGACACGATTTAAGGATGCATAATTATGGGGACGCTGCTAGAATCCGTTTCTAAACTGCAATATACTGATTCGAATACTTGGAACGCTGAGGTACCAGCTCTTCGTCCCCTGTCACATGGGTGATATGTTTTGCACACCAACTGAAACCATTCAAAAGAAATAAGATTTCTTTTGATTTCCCATGAATGTAACTACTGTGTGGCTGTAAGACTATCCAAGTTCTCAATAAAAGTTTAGTCACAGTTTTCAAGTGGCCGATCTCCCTATTCCATGTTCTCCCATTCGATAAAACACAAGTCCAAAACCATAAACCTTCACATTTTGTCTCCAATAATGCAGAGTGGGAACAAACATAGGATATGCAAGTACATAACAAAAATCTGTGGGTGAACACCTTGAGATGTGTGTGCACTAAGTGAACTGCAGATAGAAAGCTGACATGAACAAAATTAGAATTTGGGGTATGACCTGAGTGTGGCAGAAGCAGATATGTGGGCATCCCATTGTTAATAAGTTGAAAACAGATCTGCAGGTGTTGCAGACTTCCCCTTCGTGCATGAGGCCTGAACTGGCACAGGGATTTTGAAAGAGAAGCCACTGTGCAGGCAGGTAACACGTATTACACGTAACTGTGTTGTATAACCATTTAGGCATTGGGTGTTGGTGGTCATTTCTAGCCCATTTTGAGAGGTAAACATTAAATAATTTACATTTATTTGCACCAGCCCCTTATAACCATTCAGGGAGAGGAACATCAAGACCTCCTTGGGTGGAAGAGCACAGTGCCTGCAGTGCTAATCTGATGTGTTACAGGTAGAAAACACTTGGAAAGCCTGTTTCCATTGGTTATGTGTGTTTGGCTGTCATTTTGCAAGCAGACCAGTTAGAGGATTGGGCACATTTGTTATATGTTTCTAATGATGTCTTCTCACTTGTGCTTTAAAATGCTATATTTGGACCCTGTGTTTGCAACAATTTGCAGTAAATATGTGGTGTAAAAGCCACCATTTGAATCCATGCTTTGAAAAATATTCTTGCAGGGGGACAACCCCCCGCAACCTCCTTTTGCCGTTTGGGCTTGCTTGTTATACTAAGGTACAATTTTTCGCCCCACCACTTTCAAAATCCACCAGCCGCCCCTGGTTTTAAGGGAGTGGCAGGTAGGGCCAATGGGCGCCTTACCTGGGGTGTCTACACCCTGAATTATGCCACACTCCTGTGGGAGGAGGCATAGTCATAGCCCTGTTTAGAGGAGTTCCTCCAACATCAAGATGGCGGGGACGGAAGATGTCCTTCACCTTAGGGGTTGATTTGGTAGAGGTTGGCACACCTCCTTTTCTTTCTAGTTTTTCCCGCCAGTTGTCCTGCCCAAAGTGGCGGGCTAAACTGGGGGCTGCCATCTACTGCTAGAAACAGAGGCTGGGGGGTCACATTACAATGGCGGCAGGCCTTTGAAGCTTCCCTCACAAGCACTGTGTTCATCCTGGGGGAGACGGTGTGGGACACCTCCACCCAGGATGTGTTTCATTTCTGGTCCCAGAGAGCAGGGACTCTCGACCCAGGGGCCCAGAAACATGTCTGCTAGTGGCAGGCTGCCTAAAGCCAGTCTGTGACCACACCAGGGTTGGTAGGTTTTCAGGCAGCACCTCTGAAGTGTCCTCTGAGTATGTTTCAATAAATCCCACACCAGCATCATTCTGGGTCTATTGAGAGAAGTAGTCTGGTACCAAACACTCCTGTGTTTAGAGAATCCATCATGGTGCTGTGGAAATCGAGTTGTCGAGTTCCCAGCCCATGTACTCTCCATGGCTTTCCTGGCACTTACAATATTAGTGATTAGACCTAAATATTGTAGGGGCATATCTGCTCATGCAGATATGCTCACACCTGAGATATAGTGCACCCTGCCTTAGGGCCTGTAAGGCCTGCTAGATGGATGACCTATCTATGCAGTGCTAGTTGGCATGACACACAGGCAGTGAGCCATGTCGACTTTTCGTTTTGTCTGCACCAGGCCATGCATGCTGCAGTGGCAGACTGCATGGCCTAGGTCAGGGGGTCCCTAGGGAATCCTCTTCAGCCCCAATGCCCTAGGTACCATTTACTAGGGACCTACTCGGGCCCAAAGGGCCATTGTGGAACAGTTTTAGGGAAAGAACATTGAGACTGGGAACCTGGAAAGCAGAGACCCCAGTACTCTACAGCAGGGGGTCTTCAAACTGGGGGGCAGGCCCCCCTAGGGAACCTCAAGTGATCACAGGGAGGGGGCGAGGCTCTGGAAGCATCATGCTGATAACAGTGCTTTGTTTTAAGTGGGAAAAGATGTGCAGCAGTAAACCACTGTGTAATGGGCCATCACTAAGATCTTCTGTCATTTATATCATAGCTGGGAGAAGGTGTCAAATGGGAAAAGACTACAACGGTAGAGGAGTGATTCTGTTGAGGAATTCAGAGGATGGAATCAAGACAAATGCATATAGACAAAATACCTCTCAAACCATAAATTGAACTATTGTGTTTGCCTCATTGTGAAAAATTATGAGGGGGCCCCCGTTTATTTATTTCTATCATGAGGGTGGGGTGGTATTAAAAGGTTTGAAGACCACTGCTTTACAGTCAAAATTGCATCAAAAGCCAGGAAAAAAGATGGGGGTGATACTGAGACAGAACCCCATTTTCTCACAATACATACGACCATGTCCCAAAGTGCGAAAAACAGAGAAAAGGGTGTGTGGGCTCCTGAAAGAACTACTGCTGCTCTGCAGCCTACCGCTCTTACGAACAATGCCGCCGCCAGAAGATATAGAACCCCATTCCCACTGTGCCTAAAGAATCCCCTGCTCCTTAGCCCCGCTCCCTATGTCACCCTCGACCTATCCCTATCTAAGTCTTGTGGCATGGGGCAACTGCACAAAGCCACCCCGGGGGAGACCAGCTGAAGCCACGCTCCCCCATGTACCCTCATCGTGCAATAAAGAACTACACCCACAAGTCTGTTGCAACAGAAAAGACCACTTTATTAGGACAGGCGTGTTTTTTAATTTTTGTTTTTAAAACAGCTCTCTTGATGCATAGAGCCCTCCATCAGTCTGGACCGACTATCTTTCAGCTAGGATTGCCTTTTATAGCCCCGAGAGAGTCTTAGGCTCATCTGGTAACCAATCTGTCCATGGTCCCTTGGTATCTTTTGGTTACAGCAGGCGGTTGCTCTTTTTCTTTCCTGGGCCCTGGAGGGTGGAACAAGCTCCCTCTTGACTCGAGTCAAACAAAGGCTGAAGCTGTTTTCAAGAAAAAGCTAAAGATCGGACGTGCGCAGAGCCTGACTGAGAGGTAATGCCGCTAGCTGCTTAGTTGCTGTTTTAATCATTTTAATCGTTTTATGCCCACATCAAATTGTAAAAACATTTCCTGCACACTCTGCTGCTATAATTGTAACTTGCATACTTACTGCTTCATCTTCCGTCCCTGAGTGCTCCATTGCCCCGGTCCAACTCAGCAAGTGCCGTTGAGCAGAGGGCTTCATCGGAGACACTCTCAGGGCGGGACACTTCCGGTGCAGGCAGCGCTCTAGCCTCCGCGCTCCTCGGCTACTTAACCGGATGCTTGATCCTTCGCACAGCGGACGTGCGCAGAGCCTGACTGAGAGGTAATGCCGCTAGCTGCTTAGCTGCTGTTTTAATCGTTTTATGCCCACATCAAATTGTAAAAACATTTCCTGCACACTCTGCTGCTATAATTGTAACTTGCACACTTACTGCTTCATCCGCCGTCCCTGAGTGCTCCATTGCCCCGGTCCGACTTGGCAAGTGCCGTTGAGCGGAGGACTTCATCGGAGACACTCTCAGGGCGGGACACTTCAGGTGCAGGCAGCGCTCTAGCCTCCGCGCTCCTCGGCTACTTAACCGGATGCTTGATCCTTCGCACAGCTGACGCGCGCAGCGGGCGCGCTGGCAGCGTGCTAAAGGCGCACCAAAGGCAAGCCCGTCTGCGCCCGTCCACGACCAGGAGCCACGACCCCTGGCAGTTCTCATAACATTCTCAGTTATAGTGCTCAGTCACTTACTGCTCTGAGAGGGGCCACCAGAACCAACTGCCTACATTCAATGAATGTTGCTAACCACCCCTCCAGTTGCTCCTTCTGTAACTACAAGCCTAAACCCTACTGGAAGGAAGCTCCCGCACCAGGTCCCCCCATGAAATTCTTTCTCTTGAACTGTCGCTCCCTTCCTAGGCACTCTACGGAACTCACACTTCTGCTAGATGACCTTAAACCAGACATCTTATTCCTGACGGAAACCTGGTTACACGACAAAGTCGACCCAGTCATTACCCAAACCCTACCACCTGGTTATTTAATACAAAGGGTGGACCGTAAGACTGGAAGAGGTGGGGGACTAGCCATAATATTTAAAGACATCTTTAGCTGCCGGTCCTCTACGGATGGACCACTAGATTGCGAAAGCATGAACTTCTCCTTAGAAATTTCACCTACCTGCACTTCACAGGTCTACTGCTTTACCGAACCCCAGGCCCTATTGGCCAATTTCTCAATTCTCTCCCATTACTTGTGGCAGACTTAGCTCTAACTTCAGCGAACTTCACAATTCTCGGTGATATCAACATCCATCTGGATGACCTCTCCAACCATCTGGCCAATGAGTTATCAACTTGCCTCTCCACACTTCAAATCAAACAGAAAGGCTTCGCCCTTACACATGACAAAGGCCATCTCCTTGACCCAGTGTTTAGTAATTATCAGAATCTCTCGGTTGGTACTCCCATCCCCCTCCCTTGGACTGATCACTCGCTAATTCCCCTGGTCTGGGAGACTTTGGCCCCTAATCATCCTCAGAAGACCACCTTGACCCCTGAGAGGATATGGTCATATCTCTATGCCAGCCAATGGACTGCTGTCCTTAACGCCACCCGACCACATAGTGACCCTAACCCTGAGATGGCTAATAATAATTTCAACTCATGGATCCTTAACTCATTGGACACGTTTCTATCAAAAAAACCCTCTCATAAAAGATTCAAGCAAAAATCTGCTCCACGGTTTTCTCCTAAATTAAGGGAACTCAAACAGACCTGCAGGCAATTTGAAAGGAGATGGAGACAGAATTATGCATGAGATAGGAAACTTGATTATAGAGAGGCAATCAGGAGCTATAAAGCAGAGATCAAAACTGCACAAATAAACTTCTGTGAGGAGAGGATCAATGCAGCCGCCAACTCTCCTAAAGAGATCTTTCGGATCGCTAAATCCCTCTCCACCGTACCGCAGAAATCTCCCAAAGAGGAGGAAGCCCCAGATCATTGCAACAACTTAGCTGAATACTTTCATCATAAAATTCTGCCGATTTGCCTGCCTTTTTCCCCCTATGTGCCTGAGTCTACCGATCTCAGCACCGGAAATTTACATCTTGAAACACAGTGCTCCCTAGGAGAATTCCCTTTATTAGATACAAAATCCCTGGACATCCTTCTGTCTAGGGTAACCTCTGGCTCTCCAACGGACCCCGCTCCTCCACAGTACCTCACACTATTATCTAATGCAATTGGCCCAGTCATCTTAGACGTGTTGAACTCCTCCATTGCCTCCGGCACAGTGCCCCTGGCATGGAAATGTGCTCAGGTTAGAGCCCTTCTAAAAAAAAACAATCTTGATCACTCGAACATGGCCAACTACCGTCCCATCTCTCTCTTCCCTTGGCTGAGCAAGCTAATTGAAAGACATACAAATTCCACATTAGTTCATTACTTGGAATCCAACAACCTGCTTCATGTCTCTCAAACAGGGTTCCGCCCTCAGCTAGGGACAGAGACGGCCCTTCTGGCGGTAACTGAGGAAGCTAGAAGACTTCTGGACCAGTGCGGCTCTGCAGCTATCATTCTTTTAGACCTCAGTGCCGCCTTTGACACTGTTGACCATAACATCCTGCTTGAGCGGTTGAAAAATCTGGGAGTGAAAAATATGGCACTCACCTAGTTTCAGTCCTTCCTAAAGGATCGATTCTTCCAAGTCTTTGAGGGAACTGCCACATCGAACGGATGGCCCCTCAGCTGTGGGGTACCACAGGGCTCTTCCCTGAGCCCCACGCTTTTTAACACCTATATGGCCCCATTAGCTGAGATAGTCCTTCCATTCGGCATAAAGATCATTACCTATGCAGATGACACCCAACTGGTGGTGGCACTAAACCACCCTGAGGGATCATCTTGCGCTCTAGGTGTTTGCCTAGAGGCGGTAGCCGAATGGATGGATCGCTCCCATCTCAAGCTAAATGGGGACAAGACCGAACTGATGTTCTTGGGTAAAATTCCATCACCTGCCTCGGCACTCATTTGGCCGACTTGTCTTGGCCCCATGCCTATCCCAAAGCAGCAGATTAAAAGTCTTGGCATGTGGCATGACAGCTCCCTCTGCTTCAATAATTAGGTTACTAAGCTCTCTGCTACGTGTTTTGGCCTAATGAGAATTCTCAGGAAAATTCTTCCTCTGCTCCCTTTCCAGGCAAGGAGGATTATGGTGCAGGCCCTCATACTGTCCCGCCTGGATTACGGGAACGCACTATATCGGGGAGCCCCTCAATCCACAATCCATAGACTACAAGTAATCCAAAATTGTGCGGCTCTCCAACTGCTCCAGATTCCCCGGAGACAAACAGCGAAACCTGCTTTGAGGAATCTTCACTGGCTGCCTATCCGGGCCAGGATCCATTGCAAGGCTATGTGCCTGGCCAACAAAGCTATTTGGAAATCTGGCCCACCCATTATTCAGTCTTTGGTTACCCCCTATCAACCCTCTAGGAGTCTTCGTTCCAGTTCTGCTTTTCTTGCCACTCCACCGAAAGTACGAAGATCTAGGTGGGGTGGACGCTCTTTTTCCCTGAATGCCTCCAACCTTTGGAATTCCCTCCCCCCCACTCTCCGAGGGGAATGTAACCTGTTGGTCTTCCGGAAACTGCTCAAAACACATCTCTTTATCACTGCACACTAGCAGGACCCGCCTTTCAGTCTCTCCGCTATATAAAGCACTAGGAGGCCTCAGGGTAGCTAAGCGCTATACAAATCTAATTTCATTCATTCATTCATTCATCTGGCTTTTCTCTCCGTTATTGCCATATGCATCTGCTGTTTTTTTTCTCAAACTGTACAGCGCCGGAACACTTTTGAGTAGCTGTGCGCTCTATAAATCTTTTAACTGTCACTATTACTAGTTAAACAGTGTTTCATTATATATAACATACAACAATAACTTCATTGAATGCACAATCCAATTGAAAACTCCAACTTATGGAAGATCCGCCAATCAAACACCCCATACCCCACCAGGTCATTCATTCCGCTTACACCCATCCTTCACATTAACCAATCTCTCTTTCACCCAACCCAAACCCTCCTCACCAAAATCACTCCCCTTCACCTTGCTTCCATGTCCTCCAAGCTCCTCTTCCCTTCCCCTGGGTCTGTCCCCCCGAGGATAGATGCACCCGCACCTGACTCTCCGCCCTCACAAATTACCGCCACACAGGAAAACCCTGCAAGGTGTTTTCCTGCCCCCCCCTGAAGAAACATGAACTCACCGGAAATCCAACTGCCCCAAAGCATCCCATCGCCCCCCACCAGCAGATCCCTGAGTAGTAACCAAATGCATACCTAATTTAAGCACATGCACCCCTGGCCGAAACCAGAAAAAAGCGACCCCCTTTTTGTCCTTCATGATTGAATGAATCAGCACCATAAAACCCCAAGAGCAGCAACACAACCCCTTTGCCCCCCTCAGCAAGTTCTCTTTCTTTCGAGGCACGTACCAATGCCATACAAATTTTGACCCGACCATATCCATCTTAGCAACTGCAATCCCGCTGCTTTCCCTTGCTGCAGTGTCAGATCCAGTTGATGCATCAACTTTGTCACTACCAGATGAATATGTGGTAAACATACAAAAAAGACCCCATTGGATGACCACTTATACCAAAAACAGACAGTAAAACTTTTCCACCACAGTATTTCAGATTGACCGGTAGCCGGGCCTGGTCTTCTGCCATACCACTGTTAATCCTCCAATAGCAAAGCTCATCAGATCATCGATTTCTACAATCCAGGTCACCACAATGTCAGCAGTAGTGCAGGTAAGACAACCTATAAAGCAGCATCAACAGCAACCTGTTCACAGGTCATTACCCCCATCCCATTTATTTTTTGCCCCAGGGTGGAAATGTGACTGCCGAAGACCTTCCTAAGCGCTCTTGTGCAATACATCCCAAAGATGACCCCATTCACAGGAACCCAACAGACAAAAGTCTCCACCCCAGTATACCGCCTGCTAAATAATAACCCCCAAACTAGTCTTAGCAAACTACAAGCACTGCTAAGTAAGCTAGAATAGAGTCAGCAATATACTCACACACTGAAATACAGAACCAGGGCAATCAACTCAGTCCTCCCTTCTCAGCGACACAACATCCCTGAACAGCACCTGATCCTTTTTAAACCAAAAAACAAACTCTAACCCCACCATGGTACATGACTGCTGGTCAGCTGCAACAACCAATCCCTCTATCCTCATTCCCCCACTTCCAGATGTGATCTGGAACTGGAGCCTTGTCCTTTTAAGCTCCTGGAGCCAACATATGAAACAGTCGCCACTGTGAATGAGACAGGGAGTCTGCTATGTCATCTGGCCTTAAACACCATGTTAAGCCGCAAGCAGGACAACATAAAGCACCACGGTAATTTCAAAACCTTCAAATCTCTTGCTCTCCGATGATTCACCAGATTAACTATAGTTATATTGTCTACATTAAACAATACCATCTTGTTTTCAAGTTCTGCTCCCCAAACCGACAACGCCACCAACAAAGGAAAAAACTCAAGAAAAGTGATGCTTCTGCTCTGTTGTATCCAATGGCATGGCCATGACTCTGCACACCAACGACCATCCCAGAAATTGCCAAACCCATGGGCTCCAGCTGCGTCAGAAAAAATGAGCACCTACCAACAAATGTCTGAGTCAATAAACACATTGACACCCCACCCATTGAAATCGTGCAAAAACGACCACCAGACACGCAAATCAGCTCTTATTGCCATTGTAACTCATATCCTATGATAAGGCAGCGTAGCTCCTGACATAGAAAAACCCAGTCTCCTGCAGAAAGTCCTACCAGCGTTTACCACCCTAGAATCAAAATTCAGCAACCCCAGCAATTTCTGCACCGTCCGCAAAGAAACCTCCTGTTCTTGAATCACCTCAAGAAAAAGCAACATCTCACTCACAGGCCTGGAAAAAATCCACTCTCAATGTTGAGTGAGATCTTATCAATTCAAGCTATTTTTAGCATCTAGTGGTACAAGCTTGTTTTTGTCTAGACACATTTGCTGTCTGTTCAAGGACAGAGGTCAAATTTTAGCTTGTCTTTTTACTAATTGTTGCTTATCTGTCCCTGGAAAATGGTGTTGAATTTTTGATCTTTTATTATAGTTAGTGCATTTTGTCAAATGAGTTATCTGACAATAATTGTGAACCAAGAGGCTGTCAAATGTCAGGTTTTTATCTAACACAAAGTTTAAACAGCTTGTCAGTACAAGCATTTCATAATATATCAGGAATTATGAAAGACATTTTTTTTGTTATTCAGAAATGGGATCTAAATTAAGATTCACAAAGGAGCAAAACAAATCAGAACACTTTACTTGGTGATGTACAAATGACAAATATTTGAAGATACTCGATTTTCAGACATTGTAAACTATATAGTTTTAAAACCACATTTCAATCGGAAATTTTGTAGCTGTTTCAATGTAACATCTGCTGATTGCAAATTACAGTGTGCTGCTACTTTATGCTTTAGATATGTATTTATTAAAAGTGACAGTTTTTAAACATGAGTTGAAAAACATTCCTGCCCCCGCACTGATGACAATACGATAAATGAACTGAAGCAAGTCAGCGGTCAAGTTTATCCTATATGTGGCTGGATTTGTATTATTAATGGTGCAAAAGTGTACTCTCTTAATTCAAACAAAAGAGTTTTCTGTACAGCAGACATGCAGAACTCACATATTTGAAGGTGCTCTCATATGTGATGAAGAAGAAAATGGCGTCTCAGTGAATTAAAATACTTGCACAGGATCACATAATTAGAAACCAGTTTATGGGTCAGGAGCAGTATAATTAGGTTGAGTACATTGTTTAAGTCACTAGACTTGCACATTTAGTAACATTTTTTGTATTTATCAAGGCCTGCGCTCACCTTAGCTTCCGGGTTGATGTGCCATCAAGTCTACAACATTCCAATTCAATACCCCAAAATGTTAGAATAATGCAAGGGCCTTCCGTTTTTTCCGGAGCCTGGGAAACCCCAAGTCCTCGGTCAAAACCTCAGAATCCTCTAAGGCCTTGCCACAATCACCAGTACCCCGACCAACAAAGAGAAAATCGCCCAAATATTGGCAGTCCAGCCAATGACCGATAAATCAGACAAAAGCCCACTGCAAAAAAGGTACTGAATAACTCAAACAAAGAACAAGAAATAGCACAACCCATTGGCAACATTTTTTCCACAAAGATCCCCCACCCCGAACTGCATCCCCAGCAAACAGAAATCTTCTGGAGGTACTAGCAGAACGCGAAAGCTGACTGAATGTCACACTTAGCCAAATCAACATATTGACCCGCTGCCCATACCAAGCAAATGGCATCATCAACCAAAGCATAAGACACAGAGACATTGTTTTCAGCTATGAAGTCATTAACTAAGAACCCCTCAACTCAGGATAAATGATGTATTAGATGATAATCCCCTTGAACTTTCTTAGGAACAATACCCTAAGGAGAAATCATCAAATTAGGGAGGGGTCAATCCCGGAATGG
Source organism: Triturus cristatus (assembly GCF_964204655.1). Lineage (NCBI taxonomy): Eukaryota > Metazoa > Chordata > Amphibia > Caudata > Salamandridae > Triturus > Triturus cristatus. Next base: position 583,427,658 of record NC_140584.1, read on the forward strand.
GTCCACAATCCTACCCTCCGGCCACTCCTTGAGCAGTTTCTCCTGAACAATGTGATGAAGCTCCCAGGCTGATTTCAAATTATCCACCCACGTCCAGGACCGAGGACACTGATACACCAATCGAAACCCTTCTGAAAATCCCCATTCCAACTTTACAGCACCATTTCAGTTCAGATAACCTTGAGTCTACCAAGAAAGCCTTCTCACATTAACTTGAGTTGGGGTCCTGTGGTACAGACTGACCCTGCTGTCCTCCACCCCTAGCAAAGTACCATTGTGTCTCTGAGTCAATTTCGGCAAAGCATTATGTTTGAACCCCACAGAAAGAACCCCATCCTCAGTCGCCACCCCCCCACTACCAATGAATGCGACTCTGCTATGTCACCCATCAATCCTCAGACAGCACCCCTGGGACCCATACCTTTCGACAGTCTGTGATCCCCAGGCGTACATTTTCCATCCGAGTGACTCAGTGTGGAATGCCACGATATCTCAGCTGTACTCTTCAGGTCTGCACTTGACGTCTGAAAAACACCAACTTCCTAACATCCAGTATCCTTACTCTTTCCCCCTCCCAAAACAACCACCACCTGTTCATACAAACCATTCATACCTGAAAACACTCCATCACTCGCACCTTCATCAAATCTGCGCCACGCCACGGCAGAGCAAGGCAAGGAAAATGATCATTGCTCCCTCAATGGTGAAAGACTCCTCGACGTTTTCGGACCGACGTCCAGGAGCCACACCCTGCTCCGTTGGGTACTGCATCCTGTGAACATCCCATAATTAGGAAGGACCCACTGTTGCTCCCCGTGATTCGTTAAGGAAGCTTAGCACCATGAGTCTGCGGGGTCACACCAGATCCCAACGCCTTTGCACAACTGACCTCACCTGGGGCCCACACTCAACCCACTGCTTCCCTGTAGCGGCGTGACATCACTGAGGTCATTTCCCCCCCAAACTCGCTCTATGTACCCTCTTGACCAAATGCTGCTGAATAAAAGCATGAGGATTAGCCTTAACTGCCCTCGCAAGTCTCTGTTCACCACCTGCATTCCCGACCCCTTGACCACAATTGGAACCTTGCCCTTGCCTAAGCGCCCTGCAGTTGCCCGTTCGCTGCCTCTCACTGCCACTGCAAGGAACTACATCCTCCGCCAGAAAAGATAGAACCTCATTCCTGCCGTCCCTAATATATCTCCTGCACCTTAACCATGCCCCCTTTGTCGCCCTCCACCTATCCCTATCTAAGTTTTTTGGCATGTGCCACCTGCACGAAGCCACCCAGGGGGGAGACCGGCTGAAGCGACGCTCCCCTATAATGGCAGGGTGCCCCAGACACCCTCATTTATCTTACTATCATAGGTCCTTGCGTTCTACCTTTGTAAATGGTTTTTCCTTCTTTCTCTTCCTCCTCCTTACCACTTTGTGTGTTTTTCCTCTCTTGCTATCTGTAAATGATGCTGGTTGCGTTGCTCAAAGTGCGACAATTGGGCAGGCAACACTGTAGCACAGCATACTCCTGCCAGGCTGCACACCCCACCTGTCTGCTTTAGCTCCCTGATGGCTTGGTGAACGGGGAATGGACCCCCCTTTTGTGCCCCGGTGCTCCAGAGGTCACAGTCATTGGGCAAGCCTGCACATTAAGATGAACAGAGTTAGGCAGAGGTTGGCAGCTTTCAGGTTTTTTCTTAGGAGGTGTTAGACTTGGCATCTTTTGGTGTGTTTCCCCTGAGTTTTTGCTTTCTGACCTCCCGGTTTTGACTCTGTTTTTGCTGGCGTAGTGTTTCTGCGCACTTTTCTCACTGCTGATCAGTGGTAAAGTGCAAGTGCTCCGGTAAATTGTGTTATGGATTGGTGTTTCAATTACTGGATATTTGATTTACTTCTAAGTCCTTACTAAAGTGCACTGAGTGTGCCAGGGCCTGTGAATCAAATGCTACTAGTGGGCCTGCAGCACTGATTGTGCCACCCATGTGAGTAGCCCGGAAAAGGTAACTCAGACCCGCCATACCGGAGTCTGCGCGCAGTTTGTAACTGCCATGTTAACTTGGCCAGTGCACACACTTGCCAGTCCCTCACCTTCCCTTTTATTACGTCAGCCACCCCTAACGTAGGCCCAAGGTACCCCTGTGGGCCATGCGCAGTGTATGTGAAAGTTAGGACATGCCCTGGTGTGTGTGGGCTGTCCTGATAGTGAATTTACGTCCAATTTCGTTTTTCGCTATTGCAACATCCTATAAACATAACTGGCCCCGGGAACTAGGTAGGAAAATAAAGTTTAGTATGCCTGAACTCAGAATCTAAAGATGCATCTTTTAGTGAAGGTGATTTTTACATTCTGTGTTTAAAAATACCACTTTTAGAAAGTAGGAAAGAGCTGAATAGACCTGGGCTGCAATTGCGTAAGGGGGAGGAGATTTCCTTGCACCTCAAAGGGCCTGGTCTGCCTCTGACCCTGCCGTCTCCACCTCCTGCCAGGAAGTCACACCAGAGAAGGCAGAACTGGTTCTGGCTGGGCACAGACACTCTCTGCCTAAGAGAGCAAAGTATTTTCGGGTATAAATACTGGGGCCCAGACCCCTGAACTTTAGAAGTCTTTTGGACAAGAGGACTGCCAAGAAGAAGAGCTGGAGAAGCTGTGAGGAGGAACTACCACTTTGCTGTGTGCTTTGCTGTGTTGGCCTGTAGTTGCTGCTTCTGTCTTGGTCAGTGAAAGGACTGCACTGAACTTTCTGCAATCTACTTTGAGAGTTTCTCCAAGGGCTTGAGTTAGAGCTTGCCCCCTGTTCAAGAAGTCTTAGGAACAGTTCTGCCCTCAGCACTGGGAACTGTGTGTTTTGTGCTGCAACAGAAGAAAAGCAATCGGACGACGTCTATGATTCCGCTGCCAACTCCGTGTCCTGAAGGCACCACAGAGGGCACCGCCACAACGCCGCACCACGACGCTGGTCTCACCGACGACGCCTGCTGATGCCACCACCGAGCCGCTGCTCGCACCGCGACCTGTGGGCACCGCACTTCGCACTTCCGCGCTTCACGACTATGCCTTGGTATCCCCGACGATGCCGCTCCACACCAAAATCGACACTGCTGCTTGCACCGTGGTTTGAGGGCACCGCTTGTAAAGTTACATGTTGCACCGCTCTCATCCCGCACCACAGCCTTGGCCTACCGATGCCGGCGCCATCGACTCCAGGTCGTCAGCCAATGACAGCGCTTCAGCAACGACGACGCCGCTGCTTGCACTGTGACCGGCCAGCACCACGACGAGCACTGCCTTCACCTCGCACCGCGACCCTGGTCTCACCAACGATGCCATCTGACGCCACCACGAGCCGCTGCTCGCACCGCAACCAACATAGATAAGATCGATCTGCAACGTGTGTGACTACGAGGGCCCTGACGACACCTGCACCGACCTCCGGAAGCGACGCCTGTGGACGCCGTGCTTTCGGAAGCTCAACGAGAGGTTGCAGACGCCCTGCATTTCTAAAAGGTACTGTTTGTGGGTCTTCCCGACACCGTAGCTGGCCTGCTACACCGCGGTCAGCCAGAACTGTTTGGATCTGTTTGCTCACAACGCCATGATAGCCCCGAACGGAGCTATTGACATCAAGGAACTGTTTTTCAAGCATATTTTGATAACCAAAGATTTTTATGTACTGTATTGTGGATATTTATCATTTTTGGTCTTGTCGTAAGTATATAAAAATATTGGATATTTTTCTAAACTGGTGTGGTGTCCTTTTGTAGTGCTTACACTGTATTACTGTTGGTTATGTGCAAATGCTTTACACACTGCCTCTAAGATAAGACTGAATGCTCGTGCAAAGCTACCAAGGGGGTGGGCAGGGGTTATCTTAGGAGTGTAACTCCATTATCCTGACTAGAGTGGTGGTTTCTGCCTGGCTTTAGCACACGCCCTAGCCTACCAAAAATCCCATTTCTAACAGGAGGTAAGCTGACCAAACTAACCGTTATTTGGTTCTCGGTTTCTGAATCTTTTTTTAATGTTTTTATAGGGGGCCCATCTGTTTTTTAAAGGTTATATTAGTGAATGCCGCCTCTTAGGTGTTAAAATGGTCAGGCCGGTCGCACCCTTTATCTCTGCATTTTAGTCTAGGAATTTGTGTACTGTGGCCTCTGCTCCTCTCCTACTGTGTTGTACGTTAGCAAACCGGCATAATTATTTGGAATATCATTAGAATATTATGCTTTCTGCACCCTGCCAGTGGGGCTTATCTCCTCCAATGGACATATGGCAACATTTTACCTTTGCCCTTAACTCCGGGCATGCATAGTTGCACCAGTCACAACTGTACATTTTCAATTGGGGCTCCGTACCAATGTATTGTATTCTGAGAGGTTTATCTTCCTGGCCTTTAGGCTCTTGTTGCTGCTACAGGCGACCATGCAGGCGGGGGCTTCTTCATCTTAATTTAGTTTGTAGACCGAGGCCAGCAGCCATCTTTTGAATCTTCCAGTCAACTTTCTGCGGCATGGGCTTGCCTTCTGCGATACATCCTGAAGGTTATATACTTTAATGGTTAGATCGGTTGTTCAAACCTTTGACGAAGGAGGGAGCCAAGCATGGCAGTAACTGCCTTGTATCTGCCACATAAATAATACCTTTAAATGTGGGATGTGTGAGGACGCGCTTGTGACACTGACGGTGACCATGTTTGGTGGTACGATGCAGGGTTAATGAGGGCAGGTTGTTATATCCTTATTATTATGTAATGCATTCCGTATTCCTTGTGATGCATTCTTTATTCTGTCAACCTGTGGTTATATTGTGCAACTTGTGTGATTACAGGTTTTGCGTTCCTGCCTTGGAAGACGGGTATCTGTTAGGCATTTAAGTGGGAATTGCAGATCTGGAAGGACGCTGGTCGATGAGCTCTAAATCTTGGCTTCAGACTTCAAATAAAGAGGATTTATCCCATACCTATTCATTTGGATTATTGGATATTTATCTTCAACCTATTGGCAATGAGTGAGGAAAAGCCAAAATTGAATAATTGGAGCCCATTGACAGCTACTTTACTCCTAGTGCAGCCACAACATTGGCAAGCGTTTCCTTCCTGTGTGTCTGTGCAGCCACCATGATTGGTTGTTTGCACTGGAGGTGTCTTGTTGAGAGATCTGGAGCGTACTAAGTGCCTGAGACAATTTGGGAAATATTCCTGATGTCAACGGGGTGACGCACCGCAACTTTATTTTGCCGAAATGGTGATCAGGCATTGTCTCAAGGCGTGTGAATGCAACATACAGGTACAAGTATGCCTTTGGATTGCTGACACGGTCACTTAGCAACGCTTCTAGTGACTACACGTATCTGCACACTTGCAGCAGGTGGCTGAGTTGGGTCCGAGGCCACGCCTTCCATTGGCTGCTCTTGTGTGCTCTCTGTTGGAACGTGTCGAAGTCAGCACATACACACTCTACGTGCCACCATACTGGATTTCTGTTATTTTACTATTGAATCGCATTGAATGGCTCTGATCGAATGATCTGCTATTCACTGGCACCGGGAACTGTGGACTATTAGCTGCTACTGCTACTTACGCACTTCAATTATTTAATCTTTGGGCATATTTACAATATTTAATATTTTAACTTCAATCTTGCTCATCTTTATTTACATAAATCATGGTCATGTCAGGTGGGGTAACGTCCAACAGCCTCCACACTTTCTGGTGGAACCTGGAAAGCCCAAATGAGAATTGAAACACTGGGTGCGAGTTTTCAAAAATGGTTTGGTGGCAATAGATAGTCTCAATTACAGTGCAATCAGGATATTGGCCATTCTTTAAAATTGTCCTGGCACAGAAGGTCAAAATATATTCAATGACGTGCCTGGAATTACAGCTCCTGAAGGGGAATTGGGGGATGCTGCTCATTGTAATGTATTTGTGGAAGCTGAAAAAAGATTGGCATCACATTTCTCAGATGAACTTAGTAATGCCTTGGAAAGGTTTAACTTTTATTCAATAAAACAGGCTGCTGGCAAAGATATTGTGCAATATGGGGCTGCACTTAGAATTTTGGCTAGCAGTTGTAAATTTGAGAATGCCAAAGATCAATATTTGAGAAACCAGATTGTTTGAAATTGTCATTCTAAGAAGGGCCAGGAGCATCTTCTATGTTGCACAAATCCCACACTTAATAAAACTGTGTTAAAGATCAAGGGGCGTTCATTAGAATCAGTAAAAGTGTTAGCTGGTGCATCTGGTGGGTCAGAGAATATGAGTGTGAATGCGGTTAGGAAAGTACAAGATGTTTACAAACCTAATAGAATTACTAAATCTAGTGCATGTTACAGATGCTGTTCATATAATCATTTGGACCATAATCTCATTTGTCCAGCTCATGGTAAAAAATTTACGAAATGTAAAACAATTGGTCACTTTATAAAAGTATGCAGAAATGGTCCCACCTTTAAAGTACGTTGTGTTCCGGATGTGGAACAGCAGTTCATGCAATTGGATGAGGAAATTAATACTATGACACTTTTAACAGTAGGAACCAGTCAGAAGGAAGTAAGTAGGCAGTCACCTTGCGGAATGGATCGGCTGAGTTTTTGTGTATCGGATAATGATCATGATGTGGGGATGGCTTCTAGTAAGAATGGTCCGTTTTGCAATGTGAATATTGGGAGAGTTGGACTAAGATTGATGGTGGACTCGGGTTCACCAGTTACTATGTTGTCTGAAAGATCTTTCAAACTATATTGGTGTGACAGATTGCTCCAAAAAAACAGATATATAATTGCCATTACTTATAGAGGATCGGAAATTGGAACAATTGGATATTTTGAGGAAGTTACAATTAAGCTTTCCTTTTTTCAGTTTCTATTTTTGGTAAATTCTGGTGGGGTTTTTCAGTGCTTTCAAGTGATTTCAATACCTTAAAATAACAGTGGTTATCAGTGGTTACACATTTTCGCGTCATTAAAAACAACAGAAACAGTGTTTTTCCAGTGTTTATGGAATGTATTGCTTTTATTATTGTTTGCTTTCTACACTGATAATGTGTGGTATATAGACAGTGTATGTGCAGTGTATATGAGGTCCAAATACATTTTTGCAAATCAAACCTATTGTAGTACATAAAACAATACTTCTTCATGAGTATTTGATCATGTGCACGCGCTTTTTAATTCCCAGGTAAACATTTTCTGTGAAAAGGCCCTCTCAACATTGGCACTTGAGACTGGCAACGCCAAAACAGCCAGTGCACAATTTGCTAACTCTCGCCACTGACATAGCATTCCATGCCAATACTGGTGTATTTGAAGACTGCGATTCTCTGGGCAGGTTCTGCAACATTTGCGTTGAACTGGGCGCTTATACCCTCAGAGTTATTGAAGAGGTCAAAAATGAAGCAGCACCTTTGAATCTACAGAGAAAATTCTATGCATCATTGCAAGCCATTTTCATACATTGTAAAAGTTCCTGAATTGCTCTTCAACATTGCTTTGGTTACCAAGTGGCAAGCACTCTAACATGGAACATGTTGCAGTGCTAAAGTCACTAAAGGTGTCGCCCAGCCTACTCTCAAGGAGATGTTTCACATCTACACCAATTATGCTGAACACTTGGCAGACAAGTGTGTTTTTCAGACTCTAGTTTTTTTTATTATGTTCACTACAACAGTTATGTTTTCCTGCAAAAATCTAAGAATGCAGTAGAGAGTACTTATTTTCATATCACTATCAATATGCGACCAAAGAACCTAACATTTCTTGCCTTTTGTATCCTCACTCAGCAAAAATTCTGTAAACGGTTGCCACAAGGATAATATATCATTCACAGCCCCTTGGGCTGAAAACCATCAGCTAAGTGACACAGTTGGGATGACTCTTTCTTTGATGCCACAGAAAGCACAATATGTGAAACATTTGTGTTTTAGTTCCCACGCATAACAAAACGGTGTACCAGAATGGACTAAAAAGTCAATAGCATTCTTTATTAACTATGAAGATTGTAAAGACCCTTTCAGCGTACCATCTAACAAGTGGCAAGGATCTCTTACAGGGAAGCACTTCAGCTCAGGTATCGATTTTGACAGGTCATCACACAACGCTTTCATATACGTAGTTGAATCCCTGCAAATACAAACAATATCACTCCAATCTTTGCTGAACTTGGAAAGAACCTTTTTGCAGCAGCATTCCAAGTGACACTGCGTTTCATGTTCCATCCTGTCATGTTTTGACCACAATCCTAGATGCTTGGTGATAGCACTCTCTTCACATATACTTGTCACTAAACCTTGCATTGAATGTTTAAAGCCTGAGGTGTTGGCAATTCACCTACTACCTACTATCAATACTGACTCATTAGAAACTGGGGGCTTATATATCAAGGGTTTTTACCCATTATCTGTGGGTAAATGTGTTGGCGCATATTAGGAAAGATTCTTCTGAAACCAGCAATTTTACCTATCAATCAAAGAATCAAATGCAGGCAAAATATCAAACATGATTTTGATATTTCCTGATTCTCTACAGTTTATAAAATAATTAAACAAGAAGTAAAACAAGCTTCTAAAAACTGTATCTTTAGACCAAAGACCACAAAACTGAAAAAAGCAAAAGGAAGAAGAAACAGTATTTTAGTGACATCCTAAACAACAAAACTCAAGCAGAATAATGATTGCCCAATCTTTCTTGCTGCTAGCTCGTATAACAAAGTTACATTGTATTGGCCCCTTCAGGATATAAAGAAATGACTCTGACTCTCCTTTTCCTTTCTTTGAATGGCATTTAGGGCCATATGTAGGTAAATGTGATATACCGATTCGTTAATACCGGATTTTACCGAATCGGAATGAATCCAATAAAAAAAAAAAACATCCCCATTAACAAATAGTAAATACCGATTCGGTAAATACCGAATCGGTAAATACCGATCCGGCAATTTAAAAAAATCGCAATTTGTGGAATCAGCCAATCCTGTGCATCCTCATTACCTCCCAAACAGGAAGTGGCCACACACATGCAGCTGCACTGAACCTGGAGCTGACTGTAAGGCAGGGAGCAGAGGCGAGAAGCCAGGTGCAACTCCACAGACTTTGACATCCAATTGCCATGCAAATGGAAAACCAGAAATTCAGTGAGAGAGAGCTGGAGGTCCTCATTGAAGATGTCACCAAGGGCCATGATCGCTTATTCGGGAAACAGTCCCTGCAGGTGCCAGAGTCCCAAAAAAGAAAGATCTGGCTTGCTATCCAGGACAAAATTAACGCCATTGGAATTACCAGCCGCTACATTGCTGACCTCAAGAAAAGGTGGTATGACCTGAGGAGGCTGCAAAGGCGAAGCTTGCAGAGAGGCGGAAGCAGACAGAGCTCACAGGTGGAGGGAGGAATACAGCACCTGCACCAACTGCTCTGGATCTGCTGGTTGAGTCCACCCTCCAGCCGGAGAGTGTGAGTGGGGTCGGCGATGCAGACAGCTCAGCCAGAGCTGCCAACAAACAAGGTAAGATGCATTCACAGCATGCTGTGCACCCCCCACCCTACCCCCAATCCCCAGAGAGTCATAGGGACTCCCACTCCAGTTCATGTTTTACCCCTAACCTGCAATGCATCATGGGAGATGTAGTCAGAAGTAACACATGTCAGAACAGTCAGTCCAGCAAACCCAAAGGCACGTGACAGCAATTAGCAGGCAGAGGACAGTCAGTGTGATTAGCAGGCATTACATTTATTACTATGCAAATGCTGCCAGAAAAGTGAGCATATGTACATTCTGTCTCCACAGGTGAGCCATCTCGCTGGGCAGCAGATGGGAGCAGAGGAAGGGCACCCAGGCCAGAGAAGAGAGAGGAGGAGGACCAGTCGCCTGCAGGACACACCACCCCACCACCACCACAACACCCACCATCAACGCCACCACCATCACCATCACCACAGCTACCATCAACGCCACCACCACCAACGACACAATCAACGCCACCGCCAGGCAGGAGGCGCACAGTGTCCACCCTCCAGCCAATGGAGGTGTCCGAGGAGGACAGCACGGGTGGACAACAGTCTACAGTGTCTGAGGTTGACACCAGGGAAGGATCACAGTCCCCCACAGAGTGCGCCCACACATCTTCCAGGCGCCACAGGGCAAGGGCAGCCAGTCCTCAGGTCCAGGCCGAAGATGACAGTGTGTTTGCTGGCCTCGAAGGTAACATGCTGAAGGTCCAGCGCCTGCAAGGGAGAGCAATCAGGTCAGTGCAGCGGGAGATGGCACACATGAATGCCCACATGCACTGCATTGAGAAGGGCATCGGTGCCACGAACAACACTATGGCTAAGGGCATGAATGACGTGGCGGAGGCTGTGAGGCTGCTGTGCAGCAAGTTAGACGAGGACCGTCTTTTCAAGGCGCAGAGTGTGGTAGAAGCTGGACAATTACACCAAGGCGGTGAACCGCCTGTCCACTGCAAACTCTCTCATGTGCAGACGCTCTGTGGCCATGCAAGAGGAGATGGCACACTGCAGTCGTGATGTGGCTAGGGAGCTGGTCACAGTGACCACTACACTTGAAGTGCTCCAGACAGACAAGGTGGCCACAACAGGTGATGGGGGTGAAAGTGAGGAGGCTACTAGCCGTAGTACCATCACGCCCCCTCCCACAGAGTCCAGGAGGCGCAGCGAACGCCACAGCGCTGGCTCTGGACAAACCGGCAATGCGGACAGTGGGACAAGGGAACGTGGCAGTGCAGCGCGTGGGCGCAAGAAGTAGAGGCAGCCATGCTATGGTTGTACTGACATGGGTGACGTAACCCATGTTTGTGTGGACACTGCTTTTGATCTTGGTGGTGTGCTATGGTCACTAAACACCATCACTAAAATACAGTAACTGGCTATGTCTCCTTACTCACTCAGAAGTAGTTGCGTGTTATCTCAGCCCGTCTGTGTCTCCCATCTGGTGCTGCTGCCACACCTGCTGCGCTGTGCTCTGGCTGTGGACAGTCCTCATCCTCGTCCTCAGAGTCAGTTAGTTTCACTGCTGTTCCTTTATTTGTGGCAAGGTTATGCAGCATTGCACATGTTGCTATTATTTTGCAGCGGGTGATGGGGCAGTACTGACGTGCACCTCCACTTTTGTGGAGGCAACGGAACCTGCTGTTTAGTAGTCCAAAGGTGCGCTCCACAACGTTGCGCGTGCCTTTATGTGCCACATTGTATCTCCTCTCACTTGGGGTGGATGGATTGAGAAATGGAGTCAGGATAAATGACTGCACAGCATATGCGCTGTCACCTATATGGGAAAGAAAGTGCCATTAATCTGAGTCACCAATACATTCATTCAAGGTATACATCAGGGTGTGTCACATTGATTTACCTAGCAGGTATCCTTCTCCAAATTCTCCCCCAGTCAGACGGGTGTATATCCCACTGTTGCGGAATATGTAGGAGTCATGGGTGCTCCCAGGGAATTTTGCCACAATGTCGGTGATGATGTTGGCTGCATCGCAGATGACCTGCACGTTGATGGAGTGGGTGGATTTTCTGTTGCGGTAGATGTACTCGGTGGCTTCAGGTGGGCAGATAGGTATGTGTGTCCCATCAATGCACCCTATGACATGCGGGAACTGTGCCTTTTGGTAGAAGTCTGTTTTTGTTTTCTGCAGTTCGTCCTGTGTGTTGGGGAAGCGTATGTAGTGATGCATCCTTTGCATCATGGTATCCAGGAAATTGTTAAGGAACCGAGACAGGCAGCTCTGCGACACTCCACCTGCAGCTGTCACCCCCTGGTAACTTCCTGATGCTAATAGGTGGAGGCAACAGAGCACCTGGACATGTGGTGGTATGGCGTGCGCCCTTGGTGTAGGATGCTCCTGGAGTGGGTGCAGGTCCCGTATCAGTTCCAGGATAGTTTGGGGGTGTAGCCTGTACCTTTCATGTATTTCTGCCTCAGTGAGTTGAAATAGTGTGATGCGCCATCTGTATATGCTTTCCAGATCCTCATTCCTGCTGCCCGTAGTCGTAGCCGCCTTGCAATAACGTAGAGGGCCGCCATTGTGTTGAGACTGTTGTATTTTGGGGCTGTTTAAATGCTGTGCACATGATTACCACCTGCTTTGAGTCAGTGGTAATTACTGACTCTTAAATACCGAATTTCATGAAATTCGGTATTACCGATTTTTGGTACATCTCTCTTACCGATTCTTATTTACCGATTGGGTATTTGGGGTTTTCGGTATCTCCGAGTCGGTAATAAGGAATCGGTAACTGATTTTGCTTATTTTACCGATTCCTTATTACCGAATCCATTCGGTATTACGTACATTGCAATTGGCTAAATACCGGTCGGTAACGGTGATATTTACCGAATTTCACCGTTACCGACCGGTATTTAGCCACCTACATCTGGCCCTTTGTTTGTAGTTATGCAGGTGTTTTTTCAGTGTTTATATGTTTACACTGGTGAGGGCTATTTCCCTTTCGGTGGGGTTTTATCAGTTATTATAGGTTTAATCCTAAAACCGGACAGCCTGGTTACAATTTGCGAGTAGGGAGATCATTACTAAAATCTATGTTGTTTTAACGGACATTATGGGCTGGATCAATCAGGGAAGACTAGCTAATGTATTGAGACCAGGCACTACTGTTCCGATTATGTTAATTGAGTATAGGGCTCAGGGTATAGATCACATTCTATCTAAGTACCCTACAGTTTTTTCTAAAGGCATTGGCACTGTTCGATGGTTTCAGCACTAAATAATGTTAAAAAAAGATGCTGTATCAATTAAGCACAATGTAAGGGATGTTACCATATCTGTACAAGAAGAGTTAAGGAAGCATCTTGACCAGTTATGTAAAGATAAGATCATTGAACCTGTTAAAGCAGTGGAGTGAATTAGTGCTGTTGTCTTGGCTAGAAAATAATGGACAGCTATGTTTGTGTGTGGGCTTGAGTACGCTCAACAACATCATGGTAGATTGTCACCTATTACCTAAGATAATAAATATTAGAGGTTGCAAGAGTTTTTAGTAACATTAACCTAAAAGCAGCCTACCACCACGTAATCCTGAAAGCAGAGTCATAAGCCCTAACCTCATTTATCACTCCGTTTGTGGCGTACAAGTATTTACACTTGCCATTTGGTTTAGCATCTGCAGCAAGCGTATTTTAAAAACTCATGTTTGCTCTTTTTAAGGATGTGCCTGTTGTATTAGCTTTCCAGGACAATACCCTTATTTTTACAAAAAATGTTGTGGAATATAATTATAGTTTAATCAAAGTAATTGGTATTTTAAGCAAGTATGTCATGACTGTGATCAAGGACAAATGCAATTTTTAACCAACAATGTGGAGTGCCTTTTCCATTGTATCACAGCTGAAGGAGTTAAAACAAAGAAGGATCTTGGTAAGTCGTAAAGGGATGTGTCGTCTCCTAGTAAATAGGATGAGTTAAAATCCTTTTTGGGATAAGTGACTATTATTGCAGATTTGTAAGTGGGTATGCCACTCTTATGGAACCTCTTAAAAAAATGCTACCGAAGAAAGGGGGTCTGAAGAACAAAGCGTTTTCCTGGAAATTAAATATATGTTGTCGAAGGCTCCTGCATTGAAGGCTTATGTCAGTGGTCATCAATATATAACTGCTGTTAATGCAAGCGCGGTTGGCTTAGGTGCTGTGTTATGCCAACATCGATAATGTGAAAGTCACCGTTGCTTTTGCATCAAGAGTGATGTCAGAGATAGAGAGCAGGTACAGCACTATCTAGAGGGAGGCACTTGCTTGGGCATGGGCCATTGATAAATTCAGAACATATCTGTGGGGAACACATTTTGTATTATGCTGGAATCACAAACCCTTAATTTATCTGTTAGGCGATATGGGCACATCGTCAGCATCACCAAGACTGATAAGGGTTTAGTTTCAACTTCAGGAGTACAGTTTTCAAGTAAGATATATACCTGGTTGTACCAATGCCAGAGCAGATTTTTTATCTAGACTGCCTACTCAAGAGAAAGAGAGTATACCCAATGAGGAGCTATTAGGGAGTGAGTGTGTTGTGGCCAGTGTTGATGTGGTGGATAGTTCGGAAAAAAAGAGGGAGGTAGTGTAAAAGAGAAAAAGGCGGACCCGTCCTCCACAAGTGAACCTATAACAATCAAAGAGAGTCTCCCTGTTTTATGCCCAAAAAATCATTTTTCCTTTCCCAACTGGATGGTGGTGGATAGTCGTCTGGGTACCATTTCAGAGCAAGAGTGGAACAAAGCGTGTGAAGAAGACGAGATCTTACAGAAAGCTAAGCAATTTATACAACAAGGATGGCCACATGTCAAACAATTTAAAGGAGACATATCATTTTGATCCGTTAGCTGACCAACTTACTCTGGAGATAGGCATTTTACTGCATGCTGGAAAATTTGTTGTATCCAGTAGTTTGAGGTTGAAAGTGATTGATTTGGCACATAGGGGAGACTTGGGCTCTACAGCCACTAAGAATACCATGAGACGTTGTTTTTGGGGGCCCTGCGTGGACAAAGTTGTGTATAATTTTGTTGGTTCATGTCAGGAATGTATTATGTTCAACTAACACTAGAAATAGAAAGATACTCCTCTCTGTCCCACCCCCTTACCTCATACTCCATAGTCCAAATTAGCATTAGATTTTGCGGGATCTATCTTGTTGTTACCTGACATGTCTAAGTATCTAATAGAGCTTATAGACTATTATTTCAAGTGGATACATTATGATTTTGTAGCTGAAGCAAACCACTCGGGTTGTTATTCAATTCTTATAGAAAGTTTTTACCTTGGTAGGCTGTCCAGAAGAACTTGATATTGATAATGGAGTTTAATTAATTTCAGAAAGTATGCAATTATTTTGGAAAAAGAAAGGTATTAAGCATTACAATGTGGCTATGTATTCTCCTCAGGCATATGGTGCTGTTGAGAGAGTTAACCGTTTGCTCAAGGAAGGAATCCAGACTGCTTTAACTTGTGGTGAGAATGAGTAGGAATTTGTTCAGAGGAAAGTGTGGGCGTATCACAATACCCCTCATAGTGTTATTGGTGTGTCACCTTTTTGTCTATTGAGAGGTAAGCAATCCTGCATGTGGTTACGTCCCACATGGTTGACAGACAAAGCTGATTGTAAGACTTAGGCACAGGCGGATCTGAATAAAGTTAAATCTGATGTAAGGGCTATTCAAGAGAAAATGAAGAGGTTCCATGATTCTAAGAAGAGGAGGTTTTGTGGAAAAGTAAGTGTATGTCCCTGGGTCATGCTGATAGATATGAGGCCTGGGAAGTTCAAAGTGGATTTCAAATTTCTTAGCCCATTTAAGAGTGTTCAAAGTTACACCTTTATCTATGAAATTGGAAGATGGACTTTGGTGGGCTAAGAGGAATTTGCTTAGGTTGAATGATTTTCAAAATACTGTGTCGAGGAATAAAATACAAATTCCAGGGACTTTGTTTTTACCCCCGGTTGATATCATTTTGAAATGTAATCGTTCTGCATGTTCTTCTCAGTCACAAACCATGGCTACTAATGAGGATGTCCAGTTAGAAAATGTTATTATCAACAAAGGTCCTGGAATTGCTCCCAACAGAAATGATTCTGATTGCAATGGTACTAATAAGTGTGCCTATGGTTTTGATTACACCTCTAGAATAGGTAGGTACTCTAAAAAAACCTTAATATTTGCAAGACTTTGATATGTAATTACAATCTATTTATGTTGTTTTGCTGTTCCTTTTCTTGCTGTGTTGATATATATTTTGTTTAATTATTAAGGGGGGGAAATGTTCTCTCTTTATTATTATGTCATGCGTTCTGTATTCCTTCTTCTGGATTCTTTATTCAGTAAGCCTGTGGTTATGTTGTGCATCTTCCAAGCATGATTCCAGATTCAGTGTTCCTGCCTTGGAATCCGGTTGTCTGTTGGATAGTCAAGTGGGAACTGCAGAGCTGGAAGGACTCCGGTCGATGGACTCTACATCTTGGCTTCATACTTCCAATAAAGAGGATTTATTCCATACATTATCATTTGGATTATCAAATATTTATCTTCAATAGAGGTGCTGAAGATGGGAAGCAATGGTGATCTTTTAAAACCCATTGTCTTCAGCGTTTCAGGGACCAGGTTACTGTGAACATCACTATTTCTACAATAATTGCATTTTAGATTCACTTTGTAAGTTTAATTTAAGGAACTTTTGAATGGCTTTCATTAGTTGTTGCTGCCGCACCATTGTAACCGGATCTTATTGTCCTATTTTGCTTTCTGATATCCCGTATGGTGTGAGGGGGAGGTGCGGGGGGGGGTCTAGACCTATATTTTGGTAGGGACACTTTCTTTTTGTGAGAAAGAACATTTGGTCCCATGGTTTAGTTATTTGAGTTGACGCATTTCCTTGCAAAGGACAGCTCCGACAAGGTTTGGAATGCCCCCGGCCAACTGTAAAATATTTGTTTTTGTATCTGACTTACAGTACAAGTGGCTGTTAATACAAAGAAAATGTTTAACAGTATTTCTACGTCTAGTGTAATGGGGTAACCCAGTGCCCCTCAGAACCTGGGTGTGAAGTTTTAGAAGTAATGTTGGTTCTGTCGGGAACAGACTTGCTTTCTTGCTTTACTGAATAGAAAAACCGTATAAATATACAGAATGGATTATTCAAACATTAATAATGTTCACAGTCAATGGAGAGGAAAAAGCACAATTAATGGAGAGGAAAAAACAAACAGAGGAACACACCAATTGTGAGTATATGAAGGAATGTTCACTTTACTCCACAGGCTGCCAAGCCCACTGGGATGGGCAACTGCAGATCATAGCAGTGACGGCTACAAGAAAGTAACACCTTGATACAGTAATGATTTCACTAAGTGGTTACACTGGGCCAGGTGTTTTGTGGTTCTACACTCTACTCAGCAGTTGCCTATTAATACCCAATAAACCAGTGTCGAGTCTGAATAATTCCAATCAGATTATCACAAAGATATACATAGCAAACGCTTACGCAGGGGCTGTAAGAGAAACACGCATTGGCATAGCCAATAGGTCTCGCCTTTGGGACCTTATAAGTGTTTAGCCCATGCAGCATATTACCCTCAACTTTGGGCAATACAAGCACCAAAACATGTAATAACCATTATTATGCCAAACAGCGGCTCGGGCGAGACCTACGCGTTTTGCCAATGGGAGACGGGTGCAGAGAAAATCAAAGGAAGAAAGTGTTTGTTCATGATTCCTACCACATTCCTGGATGCATCTCATATCTTCTGCCTAGTACCCAAGGGAGTGGTCAGAGACCACCAGATACTAAGAGGCAGTTTTTTTTTATATATATATCTTTATTGGCATTTTATAATCATGCCTGACATCGTACAGTAGATATTAAATTACATATAATACAAGTTTAACACGGCTTTCCAAATTCTTCCAGCTTGGGCATTTACTGTGTATTACAAAGTATTATTGCATCACGTTTATTTAGTAGATGTCACGTAATGTGTGTGGTTAAGAGATTTCCTGATAATCGACTGCACACCCCTGTCTATCACATGGGGGCTCTGGTCTGTTATAGCCCACTTATTTCTCGTGGTAGAGATGCGCCGGCTCGTGTAATTTTTCTTATTCCCTGGGGCCTACTAACTGATGGGGAGTGCTGGGAGATTCTCTGTCAACTCCATACAACAAGTGTGCCGAAGGAATCAGTAATTAACAAAATCCTAAAAAGAACAGCCTCAAATAGTGCATGCGGGTGCTCATAAGTCTGTCAGGATTTATATAATGGATGGTTATGTTAGAGTCCACTCTTCCTGGCGGGTTAAATCTAGCCTTTATACCTGTCGGATTCGACCTCTATATCGGTATACTACTACGTTTATTGGTATTATTGTTTTTTGGGGGGGGGAGAAATTAGGGGGGTGGTCCAGATTCAGCACTTGTTGTGTCCCTGTTGCGTCGTTTGTAATGCCTCGTCCTCTCACCCCCGGTGTCCGCGCCACCTACTCCGTGGAAGACTCACTTCCATCATTTTCGCTATTAGGGCGGCTCGGGTGGTCCCAGTTAAACAATATGTCCCTCCATGCTTCATCAATTGGGCGCTCGCGCAGTCCCCTCAGTTCCTCCCTACCCAGCGCTCTACCCTCTGGAGCAGCCCACCTAGACACTTCTTGTATCCATGTGCTACTCTGTGGTCCTATGGCTGACTCGCCTCTTGGCAAGTGCCAGGGACAGCTCAATAAATGTATTCCCCACCTTATACTTGGGTGGTATGGGGTATAGGCCAAGTAAACATACCTCTGCCGAGTGATCAAGCGCACGATTTAGTGTGTCATTGATCTTAGCTAGTACTGTTGCCCAGAGTCTTTGCAGCAACGCACAGCTCCAGGTCATACGGGGAAAGTCTGCATCCAATTGGCCACACCTCAGGCAGCCTCTTAGCTCTCCTCCAAAGCCGAGCTGGAGGCGATGGGGGGTCATATACGTCATATGTACGTAATTGAATTGAAGGTATTTGAGACGGCGCTACGGGAGATCCTCTTGAGAGATTCCAATACTCTACGCCATTCTGATTCAGTAATCGTCCTATTCAGGGATCTTTCCCATCTACCCATCAATTTCTGCATGGGAGACAGAGACGCCTCGCGAAGCGATGCAAAGAAGCACTTTATTTGGTGCCCTGCTGTGCCCAGTGTAATTAGTGAGTGGAGAACCAAGTGCGTGGCAGGTTCATCTCTTCCCATTCCCCATAGTCTCCCGAATGCCCGCACCATCACCTCATATAGAAGGAACTGGCCTGGGGGAAATTCGCACCCCTCCACTAGATCAGCAAAAGGAATCAGACATTTATCTAGATATCAATCTCCCGTTGTCTCTATCCGGGAAACGACCTTTACATCGCGGTCATCACACCACAATGCCATTACAACGCGGTCGTTACAATGACCGCGTTGTTACCACGCAAAGCCATTACTACGCAAGTCATTACATCGACTTGCAGTAGATGGCGCGCTAACATTAGGAATAGTATAGTTTACTATTCCAACACCTTCCCTACTGTTACGTAGGCTGGAGTCGGAATAGTAAATTAAACATTTCTAATGTCAGCGCACCATCTACTGCAAGTCTATGTAATGACTTGCGTAGTAATGGCATGACGTGGTAACAACGCGGTCGTTGTAACGACCACGTTGTAATGGGATCGCTATGTAATGACTCGCGTTGTTACAAGTCATATACCTCTATCCCAGCCTCTGTCCAGGGCGCCAGTTGCTCCGCCCCCATGATCGCCTGCGGTTCACTGTAGAGCAACCCCACCAGTGGTAATGTCGGGGAGTATCTTGGTATGGCAATAATATGCATCTTTTCCAGCACTGTAGGGCCATGGACGGTAACGCCAAGGTATATTGGACCCTCGTGGCCTGGTTTAGCAGTTTCACCAGTAGTTGGCGTGGGGTGTTGCCCTGGCTCCGCCAGTTGGGTCACCTCCTGGTTCAGCCCTTCCAGCCACTGGGCCACCCATTGCAGCTGTCCAGCCTGCTGATAAAATTCAAATTCCGACACACCCAATCCCCCCTCGCTCATGGGGCATTGCAGGGTCCGCAGTGATACTCTGCGTCAACCGTCTGCCCAGATGAGTTCTCGTACCAGCGCATCCAGTGCCCGGAACCACCCTGCTTGCATCAACACCGGTAAATTAGTGAAGTAAAGTAGACGGGGCAGCATGGCCATTTTGGTCAGTGACACTCTGGCCATCAATGGTAGTCATAATTAATTCCAAAAGACCACACTAGAGCGGAGCGAACGAAGGGTCCT
This sequence comes from Triturus cristatus, assembly GCF_964204655.1. Lineage (NCBI taxonomy): Eukaryota > Metazoa > Chordata > Amphibia > Caudata > Salamandridae > Triturus > Triturus cristatus. The sequence goes on from NC_140584.1 coordinate 583,447,459, forward strand.
GTCCAAATTGCCCTCCCTCATGTCTTCCAGTGAGTGGAAAATCTGGATACCTAAATATTTAAAAGTGCTGGGGGTCCAATTCAATTCCACAGGGAGCTCCCCCTGGTCTAGGGGAGGGCTCAGCCACTGGGAACAGTAGTGTTTTATGCCGGTTAACCCGAAGGCCCGACAGAGACCCAAAGTTTTCCAACAGTCTGAAGGCAGTTCCTGCCTCCCTCACGGCGCCCCCCAAATATATCAACAAATTGTCTGCATATAGAGAGATCACGTATGTTCTGCCATTCAGTGTCAGTCCCAAACCCTCCCTTCCTCGGCGAAAGAGCTCAGCAAGTGGTTCTACCGCCAGTGCAAACAAGAGCGGGGATAGAGGGCACCCCTGACAAGTACCACGTGATATCTTATATTGTGGAGAAATAGTCTTACCCGTCTTGACTCTCGCTGTGGGGAGAGTGTATAACAAATAGATCCATTCCAGCCAGCCCTCCCCAACCCCATATCCCGCATGACTTTGAGCAGATAGTCACAATTCACCGTATCAAACACCTTTTCCAGGTCAACTCAAAGGAAGGCAGCTTGTGTCAACGCTTGGGCATCAGAGTGGTAGAGCACCAAGTATAATCTGCGTAGGTTATACGATGTGTTACGGGAGGGGATGAACCCTTTCTGGTCAGAGTGAAGCAGGTATCTCATATGTGGGAGCAGCCGAGTTGCTAGTATATTACTTAGCAACTTAAAATCAATATTAAGCATGGACAGGGGCCTGAAGTACTTTACTCCTGCATCCTGGTCCAAGGTATTGGGGAGTGGGATCACTAGAGCAGACCGTGTAGAGGACGGCAGGTGTCCCAGTCGGAGAGCCTCGCTATACATAGTCACCAGGCGGGGGAGCCAAACTATCCCCGTATTTCGCGTAAAACTCGGCAGGGAGGCCATCAGTACCCGGTGACTTCCCACTCGCCTTCAGTGTCATGGCACCCCTAACCTCCTGCAAAGTTACCGGGCCACCCAACTCTTCCACAATTTCTTCGTCAGCCACGCGAAGGTCTAGCTGGGCCATGAAGGTGCCAAGCTACGACCGGGAGGTACCCTGCGGGGCAGTGTATAAACTTTCACAGTATCCCTGAAAGATTATTAATCTTATCAGGGTCATATTATATCGTGCCTACATGGGTCTTAATTCGGGTTATTGGGGAGCCCCGGGATTCAGGCCTAACGAGCCATGCCAATAAGCATCCGGCCTTCCCATCCTCACTCTGCACTCTGTCCATATAAGCCCTGTAATCATGGGATCTAAGCCGTTCCAGAGCCTCGTCATATTTTTTCAAGTGGTCCGTAACTGAGTGTGCGCCTGTGTCCCCGTCCCCTGCATATTATCCAGTGTATGCATCTCTCCCTCTAGATCCAGAAGTTCTCTATGCAGCTCCCTCTGTATTCCAACTGTCTGTCCCATGCAGTGCCCCCTCAACATCACCTTAAATGCCACCCATTCTACCAATGCTGTAGGGGCTGTGCCTGTGGTCTCGGTGAAGTATGTGTCTATTATGGTGCGTAAGTATTCTGCAAACAGTGTATCTTCTAGTGCCACTGGGTTTAGCCTCCATGTAGGTATTTTGGGGGCCTCTGCCATTGGGATTAGTATGACATTAACAGGGGGCTATCGTCTGAGAATGTCCGACCAAGGTATTCCTTGTTGCTAATGGAGGTGCCTATTGCCAGGGAACACCAGAATACGGCCAATCTCGTGTGGAGGCGGTGTATGGGGGAGTAAAAGGAATATTCCCTATCCCCGCCATGCTGGAGCAGCCATGTATCTTGCCATTTCCAATGTGCCATCCACTCCCGTAGCCCACCTGCGGTCCTGTGTGCCCAAGATCCCGGGAGGGGGGTGGGATTGATACAATTGCACATCCGCAACACAGTTAAAATCTCCACCCAACATCACCAGCCCCATCCTTATGTCAGCTAGGTGAGCGGAGAGAGAGGACAAGTAAGACATCTGATCCTGGTTGGGGGCATAGCAACAGTCCAATGTAATCTCCTGACCTAGCAGGTGCCCCACTAGTAGCAGATATCTTCCCTCCTTGTCAATTAACGTGCAAGTTGCCTTAAAGGGGACCCCCAGACGGACCCATATCAGCACCCCTCAGGTATATGCTGAAAACGTAGTGGCAAAAATCTGTCCTTTCTATCTCCTTCTTAGGCTCCCCCCCCCCTGTGTGAGGTGTGAGATGCGTCTCCTGCAACAGCGTTATCTGTACTCCCTGACGTTTCAAGTAACTGTGTATATTGTGGCACTTGGACATGGATCCCATCCCTCTAATATTCCATGTAAGTAATTTCAGGTCCTGGTTCGTAACCGCCATCTCGAATAGGTCCAGGCTCCCTTCCCATTGGGGTCTCCCACCCTTGCAAGCCCCTTGAAGGATTAAAACAGAGCATTCTCGCATGCATGAGGAACATAACATAACAAACATAGAAAGTCCTAACTTGCAACTTCCGGCTCCAGGGCATTCTCGCAACGGCCATCTGCCCAAACTCCAGATGTACTGTAGTGCAAAACAACGAAGGCCCAAACCAGTCTCAGTGTGAGCCTTCAGGGGGGTCGTGGACTCTCAAGGCTGCATGCTGCGTTGAGTTCAGCAAATATATAAAACACTTTGCAACGCGTGGCGGTGTCATACGCACCGGCCCAGGATTATGACCAGCCCAGGTTGATCATCTCTCATTAAATAATGTAATCTGCCGTTTTCGGCATCACCACTGGAAGTTCCAAACTATTCCTGCCTGACCAATCCGATTCTGAGCCTTCTGTCCCTTTTAATAGATCCAGTTCCCTCCTCTTATGAGGAGCCACTCTTCTGGGCAATTTCAGCAACCGCCTGTTGCGCCACGGCCCTCTCTCATTCTATCTGCGAGGAATTTGGTTTCTTTGCCCCAATCCGCTCAGATTATCGCTGGGAGCGCTTCCTGGTGCCCCAGCTCCTTACACCCGTCTGGGTTTTGGATCTGGTCCAGTTGTCTCTGTTCGGTAGGCCTCTATCCAGTCCCAAGCCATTTTGGGATCTTCGCAAAAGTGAGTCTTGCCATCTACAACAATGCGGAGCCTGGCGGGGAACATAGGAGAATACTGGAAACCCTCCTCTCTAAGAGCTTTTGTGACCTCCAAGTATGAGGCGCGCTTCCATTGGACCTCCAGGGTATAATCAGGGAACATCGAGACCTGGGCATTATTTACTACAAAGGGGCCATCTGTGCGGGCCTTCTGTAGGAGAATGTCTCTATCCCTATAATGCAGCAGTCTGACCTCCACTGGTCGTGGAGGGCAGCCCAGCGCCAACGGGCGGGCCGGCAGTCGATGCACCCTTTCCAGAGTAAAGAACTGTGTCTGTGCTCCTGGGGCCACCAATTCCTTGAACCATGGTTCCAGATACGCCACCATGTTTCCGTCCTCAATCCCCTCCGGCAGGCCAAGGATCCGTACATTATTTCGGCAGCTGCGTCCTACTCCATCCTTCTATCGACGCTCTAGGGTCCGGACCCTGTTGGTTAACTCCTACACCTGCTGCGAAATGGCTTTGTGCGCAGGCGATAGGTCCTCGAGCCCCGATTCCACCACTTTCACCCTCTCATTAAGTTTTTGATGTTCCGAGCAGAGGAGCCCAAGGCCCACCGACACTGCGCTAATGTCCTGGTGCAGCGTGGCTTTTGTATTGGAGATGGCCTCCAGGATCTTAGACAGTTGTTGCTGGATAGGGTCCGATTTGGGCTGGGGCTCAGGGCTGCCCACGCCTGTTCCCACTGATCTTCTTCTTGTTCCGGGTTGCACCAACGTGTTTCCCCTGGGGTATACCCATCCCTGCAGCCATAGCTGAGCACTGTTTGCCCGTGGCCTCTAGTCGGCACTGCTCACAAACTCACCTATCAGATCTAGGGGAGTTGCACTTTGGTCCACCAGGCCCACACTGACGTTCACTAGGGAGCTCACACTCCAGGGGTTGGGGTGGAGGGGAGGCCCGTCCAACCCGCAAAACCCAAGAGGAGTTGTTACTGTCCCAGGTGTAATAAGAGCCTATGAGTTCAAAGAGTCTCCGTTCCCGTAAACGTTGTCCCTCCAATTCCCGGTACTCGGGGCACGATGGGGCCAGTCCTGCAGCTCCACTTTTTACAATTCCGGGGATACACTACAGTTGGGGGCTAGTATTTCACTCTTTCCACCAGAGCCTCAGGCGCCCGTAGCCCCGAAGCTCGTGCTCTGCTCACCGACTAGTGGCCCTCTCCCTTCTCATGTGATACCATCAGCTTTGTGCCGTAAGTTGAACGAGCAGTCAGCGTCTGATGGGTATAGTGCCAATATCGGCAACACTCATCACCCCTCATGCAGCATCATACCCAATAACTAAACAGACAAGACAACTGTTTTTGTGGAGAAAATTGCTGCAGGTTTATTAGCATACCAAATATGCCAACATGGTGGGTTATCTTACAGGCTATCAAAAGGCAAGCTGCCCCTCAAGGCCTACCACCTGATGGGCCAACTTGCATCGAGGCCTTAGCCAATCGATGCTTAGTGGTTATGGTGAGGGGATAGCTCCTCTCTCTTCCGGTAAACCGTCGGTCCACACCATTACTCACGCCCCCCCCCCTATGAGTGGCGGAGCGTTCAAGCGACCCCCAGTTGTACTGGTTTCCAACCGCCCGTAGGACAGACGGGGTGCCGTCGCACCTCAGTGTCCACCGCGAAGACTTCCTGGAGATATTAGGCCTCAGCACCCTTTGTGCTCTGAAGAGGGTACCCCTGAGTACCTTTCCGCCTCTGGATCGCCCTGTAACTCCGCCACAGACCTGGTTGTGGCGACTGTCGCAGCCAGGGCCCCCCACCAAGGCCGGCATTCCTACTTACATCCTGCTATTTCTAGGGCCTCTTCCCGATCCAGGAAGAACAGGTCCATGCCTATTCTGGACAGATGTACCCCATCGTCCTCGAAACACCCTGTGGATTTGGCATGTAGCAACCCATGTCTAATGACGCCAAATCCCCTCTGCTCAGTGAATTTACGCATAGCGCAGATGACCCTCCTGCACGCAGGCTCCATCGCCTCCCCCGACCGAGCTTCATGCCACGGGAGCCGGGGGGGGGGTAAGGGGGGGGTGATCTCAAACCACTAAAGTTCACCTGTCCCCAACTGGTTGCTTAATTCGCACATTGTGGTCTTCATGGTCTTCTTCTAGGGTGCATTACTTTGCCACATTGACCAGACAGTTTCACAGTTCTTTTCGATTGCTCCCTGGCGAACATAGTAATGGTGTCAAAACAAGTTTTAGGGAATATGTATATGGTGCCCATTATTAGACACTGCACCCTATCGTGGAGTGACAACTTACGCAGCCCACCCTGCTTGCTGAACCTACAGCCGGTCATAGATGCCTAGTCCCTGCTATCCACTTGTGACCCTTGATACTTACACCAGTAATGGTGTCGAACTACAAGATTCGGTGTCACATGTTTTGCTGCAGTCCCTTTGGTGGATCCGCTGGGACCCTTCTGCATCCCTGCAAATGTCTTGTCACGAACTACAGCCCTTGCCCTTCCCTCAAAGACACCTGGCAGCATGATGCCCCCGCAGCTTTGGTGAGGGGTTTTGGGCTCAGCGCACCCCAGTCTGTGTTTCTAACATTTATCCTCCCTAGAGGCTCCAGTTAATGTGAGTGGCTATCACTGTCCTGGCAAGGCATGCCAATGGCCTGTTCCCCCTTGGTGACTATCCTGCCATGGGATACGTGACATTAAGCATGGGTGTCCTCGTGTACCTGACGTATAAGAGGGGGAACAACATGTATGAATACCTGCCCTTCCTTGAGCAGTGGGAACGCCAAATCAATCCTTCTTCAATCATTGTAGCCAAATTGTGCTCTGACCCCATGTTCCCCCCAGCTAATTGCACCGCAGCCCACTAGTTAGATGGCAACATCCACAAATGCCTGGCTGCCCTGGCTATAGGGCGGGTTATTTTGTCCCACATGAGCAACTGGTAGCATGCCCTTGTATACAGAGTGCACCTGCTCTACTGCATCGACAAGACATTTGCGCAGGCAATTCTGTTGTTGCATTGTGTCGAACAAATGAATGATGTCCCTCTGGCTTGTGTGACTGTATGTCTATCGTGCATCTTCCACTGTGTGCCCTGCTATGATTTGTGTGTGAAGCCACAACTGCTGTCAGACTACTACGCCCCCTATCCGTGATACTTTATCAGGTCAAGAAGTGTCATAAAATTAAATCTACGCCTTAGATGGATGAGGGCTTCAAGGAATGCCTGCTCTCTTGAGGGAGAATGATGTACAGTTGAACTGGTGGCCATTAACGTTGCTCACGCCTGCATATACTATGCTTGGGACAGGCAAACCTTGCCCTATAGTCCCCTGTATTCTTGCTTGGCATTCTTTTATGCCCAGCTATACAAAGCGATAATGCTCTACCTGGTCATAACGACCCCAAAAGACACCTCCATCCTGCAGAGAAAAGGCGAGATAGCTAACCTGCTCCCAGCTCTGTTTAAATAACCAATTATAAGCTGAAGCACAACTGTCAGGGGCAACTATGACTTAAGCAATTCATCCCTTCTGAGTGAAGCAAGATGAATCAAGCCAGCCAACTTTTCTGTTGTACAAGTCATCCCCCACTTGACTGCCATAAGGTGCCATTGTATATTCAGCAGTGCCCTATAAAAGTAGTTTGTCATGCCACCATGTGGCCTGGCGCTTATGGCCCGCATGGTTCTGTCCCTTCTGAATATGTGTCCCTATATTGTAATCCACCCTAAACCTTACTTCCACAGCACACAAGGGCTGTTGACCTTGTAATGGTTGTAAGTTGCTTAAGGTAAAAGCCATAGCTAGTGACTGCATGGTGTGAAATTGTCCAGATGTATCCACAAAATACCTATAGCTGTAAGCCAGTACTACTGGCTTCGACGCTTCTGGTTAATTGCCTAAGACCACCAAGCCGCTATATGGCTTTGTTGCCTGGCATATCGGGTGTAACTTGATCCACTGTTTTGACAGAGTAGCCAATTAAGTGAGGAATCCTAAAGGAATGGTTGACTTCCATCAGTTTGTGATAGGGGTGTGATGTAATACCCCCGGGGACCCCTCCAACAATCTATCGTCATCTAAACGGAATATGGAAACCCTCACCCTGAAGGGCCATCTGGCAAACATCCCGGGGGAAGTGTAAAATTGTACTTTCCCACCCTTGGGCTTGTGACCGACAGCAAAGAAAGAAAAAACTTGGGCATAAGATCCCCGTTTCCTAAAGTAAACAATAGGTGGCCTGCTCCATTATCAAATGTGCTACATGCACGCTGAAATACTTACTAAAGCCCCCCTTGTCCTAATGATTCGGGCCCGCACTGTGGGGCTTCCATTGCCTTGGAATAAAACCTTTAACTGGCATCGTGCCTGGCCAATATGGACCCATACACACAAAGCATTTGCCGTAAACTTTCAGCCAAAACCAGCTTACTGGTGTGTATTGAAACCCAACTTACTGGTACTCATTTATCGACCACAGGAGGATAATGGCTGAGTGTGCCGGCGGAGCTCTGAATCTGTGACTGTGAGATCAAATACGGCCCCTGCCCGTACAATACCAATGAGTATTGCCCGTAAAATTGCTGTTGTGCTGTGCTGTGTGAGATCTCGGGATGTCGTTGGGAGCTCACTCTCTTGTTACATGCCCTCCCCTGTGTCTTCCCCCCAGGCCATGCACATCATGCACTATGCGGGAGGGTCCCTCTAATGCAGCTGGACCTGCGATGCCGTCTGCCGGTTCCAGCACAATTGTGCACCGTAAGCTGTGCTAAATTCTACACAGTGTGACCCTGTAGTACTTAGCAACCCTTTGGTCGAAGTCACCAAGGACAATGTAAGAACCTCCCAATGCCTCTGGTGTGGGGGCCATCTAAAACTTGCCAACTTGACACAGGGAATATGATAGGGCTTGTGTTCCTTTTGTCCATACCAACCTTAAATCTGCCAGGCCATGGGCAGCTGACTCAGCCAATCATATTTAGTGAATTCACGTAACTGAACATGTCGCAACCATAGTTAAATTTAATTTAAGTCCACCTGTAGAACGATGGAGGAGAGTGGCCTTTGCCCCCATTCAGCCCCGCAAACGATAGGCAGTCGAGGCGCATCCACAGTCCGCATAGTCAAGGCACCTACACTGCATCACAAATGTCATCCTCGCCAGGCTTGAACCTGCACCCACAGCTCGAGGAGACGTGCAACCCCGGAGCAGGCCTGCTCGAGGCCACATTCAACAGAATCCGCACTGCGAGTTTGCAATTTCAAGTATGTATTCTGTACAATCCCGTGTTTTAGGAAAGGATGAAAAAAGGGGGCGTGGTCGATGTAATTAAGGGCATGGCATAACATACGTACACTAAGCATTTGTGCCTAGACTAGCGAGCCGCCCGACTTGCCAGTGTCTGTTTCCTTCATTGCACTTGGATAAATAAAATAACAAGTAACATGCCTACAGCAAGTTAGCTTCGTCAATGGTCGCTAGTTGCATAATGTAAATAAGCAGTACTCGCGATACAAGTCAGGACTGGGGCTTTGTCCTTGTGATGAGGCCACCGCAATTTGCGCCACACCTTGCCACTACCAGCGCTGCCAGTGCCTGACCTTTCCCAACAACTAACCACCACACTGCACAAGTGTAACAATTCAGACTGGTCGAGCCCCCCAAGCTTTAAGAATTGTTTGGCTGGCTGGTATTAGTTGTTTTGAAATGTGTTGGATTATAAAGTGCCAGTGCTCGCATTTAAGTGCCGGGCCCGTAAAGCGCATGGTCCACTGAAGAACTGCCCCATAAGGCTTAGAATTACGATGCACTCTGAACGTTTACTGGAACGCTCAATTCGCCATCGACTGGACAGATGATTCCTCCCCACGCCATCGGGCAGACTCCAAAGGGCAAGATATTACCACTGTTCAGTTGATGGTAAAGCCAGCGTCACCTTCGCCGAAGAAGAGACCATCTTTTGATCGCTCCAAGCTACGTGACCGTAATGATGTATCCTGCAACCCGCAGCGTCAATTTAAACACACAGGAAAAGAAAGGGCAAGATGTTTTCTGCTGTCATGCCCACCACAAAGGTAAGCTAGGGCAGGGGGAGGATCGTCTCGCTCCCCCCCGCTTCCTCTAATCCCCCCGACCTCCTCTCCGGCATCCCAAACCCGGGTGGAAGAGTACTCAGAGGAGTGAGCAGACGGTCGATCGGCTCACTGAAGTGAATGGTGACGATCAGTGTAGATTGTGAGTCTACAGCTGGCGGGCGCACCAAACACTGTGCATTCGAAGGGGCCTGTGCTTGTTGAAACTTTACACAGAGGCCAGGACCGCAAAGCGACCCCCACGGGACTCCTCCCTCTAGTGATGCGCAGGATAAACAAATATAAAAAAGGGGGGGAAGCTCCTTCCAGGCATAGGGGTACCTTCCAGGTCGCAAAAACAGGTCAAACCTAGGCCACCACTACCCCCGAAAGGCGCCCAGTGCCGCTCACCTACCCATGGTGCTCCGCCCCACTCGTAGTGCACCCCTCTGAAACTGCGCCGGATCCCTTGTTGTGGGGGGATTCTCGTGCTCTGCCAAACGTGAACGTGCATGCTGCGTATTGAATTTATTCTTTGTCCCCCCCCAACCGCATCAATTTTCAGTGCAATGCAACCTTCCATGAACAGCAACTTGTAGAACTGTCACCTTAATTACTGGTAGCCTTAAACCAAAGACATCTGTAATAGTTAAAATCCCTTGCTGTCTCACATTTCTAGAAACCTTTAAATTCCTCCACCATATTAATTATACTGGTTTCAAGGAGAAAATACCCACGGGAAAGCCCACCCCTGCCAAGTGCAACTCCATAATCCGGTCTGTTCAGCACGCACCGGGCTGAGGCCACTAATTCCTGGTCACACTGACACCCCCAGGCACCATCACAAGAGACGCCTATTTAGGTCCGACGGCCTGGTGCCTGCAAACGACAGTGACACTCCCAGCCGCCAACAAAAGGAGGCCAATTGAGGCCCAGCGTGCAGCACCTTCCCCTCTTTGCCAGAGAAACGCTCCACAGCACCGTGTCACAGGCCTCGACCCCCTGACCTCGCTGGTGCGCCACAAAGCACCCTTAGTGACAGTGTTGTACTAGGGCCCAGCTCGGCTGGGAGCTCCCAGAGTGCATAGCAGATAATTTACCAGCGACTCCATGATGCTCCAAATGAGTGATAGAGCCATCCCCGGTGGATTAGCAGAGGAACCTAACTTTTAATTTTGAAACACTGTGCTCCAAACGGAGTCGGATTCACTGCCCACTGTGAAGAGAAATGCACGCGGCCTTCCCAAGGGGCAAACACGCCTCAAATCATTCAAAAATCGTGAAACATAACCGCAGTGCAGGGCAGGAGCATTGTGCACCCGAACCCCGCTACCCATGCTCATTATTTGGGAAATCGGAACACAATAAATTAATGAACAGTGTTCCAAACCGAGTAGGTAACTGTGCCGAGAAACACCCGAGGCCTCCCCCAGGACAAAGCACGCAACCACCCACTCCCGGAACCGTGCGGCATGGCCAAATACATACACAGGCAATCTTTAGCTGATCCTGAAGTACATGAGTGCCCAAACTCCCGAAAATGCACCGCCAGCCGAACTGCATACCCGCTCCGACATGGCCAAAAGAACTATACTGCGCAATGTCCTGGAAAGCAACTACGTGCGCTGTAGACTGAGATTACCAGCCCATTCTTCGAGACAAACCGAAAAGGCAGAGCTATGGCACATGATGGCAGCTCAGGGAACACCAGGACACTGAAGGGGGAGACCATCATCTCTCCTCCCCTCCAGCAATGGTTTGCTAGGGTGAGATGACCGTCGCGGACTGGTAGCACCAGCCCCCACCATGATTTCTTTTGCCAACAGGCATCAACTAATTCACAGTTAGTCCATACCTGTATGCAACCGCGAGCTCCCACCAAAGTCGGACGCATCAGCCTACTGGTATGACCAGACTAAGCCTTCCGTTCCGGCTACCGAGAACCCAGGGGGTAGTACTAACAGTATATAAACAACAATAGGTACTGTTACATTTCGAATCCCTCCTCCCCGTTGAGTGCAATTCCGGTAAATAAACATGTTGCAAGGCTGTAAAACAGCCTTGCAACATGGCTGACGCAGCCACCAGCACGGTCCCAACCCGATGCAATGAGTGGCCGGCGCCGAACAACTCCCGCCAAACACCGAGACCCCAGGCCTGGCAATGATGCAGAGCCGGGGCCGAACTCCCGGCCAGATGGGTGGAGGGGGCTTTTAATGTCCCACACCTACTGATACCAACCCGCCGCACGTGGCTTCGCCCTGGCGATACATAGGCGTCATGGTGAGGAACAAAGAGGCCGCTAGGTGGGCAGGGGAGGAACTTATACCTCTCCCCTTCCCCCACCTGGGCCGTAAATGACGAGCGGACCCCAAAGGGGTCTCACGACGCTGGGCTGTCCCATGTGCCATCTTGTAGCACTAAAGGGGCCGCCCTCTTAGGAGGTCCCCTTCGTGGATGTTGGGCAGCCCACAGAACCTAGCTGGGGAGCGCTGGGCACCTGTGGGGCAGTGGCCAGCCCCACACCGGAGGAAGAAGATGACATACTGATGGAAAACGTCCAGGCGGCTTCTCTGGGGGTGGCCGTGGAGATGGTGGGCAAGCTGCGGAGGCTAGAAGACGAGCAGGAACAGCTTAATTCTTCTCTGCTGGCACCAGTGGCGGCTCCTCCATAGGGGCGTTTGGGCGCCGCCCCCCTGCTTTCTCGCAGTGCGAGAAGGCAGAAACATAAATGGTAATAACTACCATTTATGTTTCTGCCTTCTCGCACTGCGAGAAAGCAGAAGTGCCTGATCGGGGGTGGGCGGTCCTGCTTGAGGGCAGGGGGGAGTGGCTTGCCCACTGTTGTGCATAGGGACTGTTTGGTCCCCCCTGGGGCCGATCAAACAGTCCGTATGTACAACAGTGGGCAAGCCACTCCCCCCATGCCCTCGAGCAGCACCGCCCACGGCGCCCACTCTACATAGTGAAAATGGTCCCGGCTGGGGCGCTCTCCACTGCGCCTCAGCGTTGTGATTGGCAGAGCGGAGGCAGGGAGGCTGCCTTTCATTGATGACGACATGACGACGAGAGCTTCAGGACGGCGGGAGCGGCAGTTTGGACGCATCCAGAAGCTGCGGTGTTGCAGGAAGGAGCGGGAGTTGAAACGCATCCAGAAGATGTTGCAGGACGAGGATGGTAAGTTTTATAATATTCTTTAATAATTTACCCACCCGCCTCCACCCCCCGTGACGACCCCCACCCCCATCATGCCGGCCGTTACTGTTGACAGAAGTATGAGTTGCCCAAGGCAGACCGGCTGGAAGTCTCCGCATTGGATTATCCGCTCGGCTCCACAAATGGAAAAGCACGTTCACTTTCCAAGCGCCAGAATTAATAATAACTCCTATTAGTGGGTAACGGGGAGATGCAAAGGTACATAGCAGCTCTGTGAGATATGATTGCTCCGTACTTGTGCGCTGCACTGCAATTACGGGTTTACAACGCCTCCAGCCCGAGCTGTATTTACTAGACGCTATGTTTGTAATCATGGGCGAATTATGGTATTTAACTTCTGAATGCTCCGCGCTGGAGTCGGAATATATCCTCAAGCACTCAAGGAACGTGAGAGGCCCAGATAGCCACACTGAAACAGGAGTTAAAATGTTACTTGGTGTTTTGTACTGGTCTGCTCAGGTCTCTCATGACTTGTAGATGGCAAGTATTCAAACGTTTATACAAAACTATTTTAGGCCCTCCTTAGGCCTAAAATAGTTATGCACATTCATTACTATTTTAGACCCTCCGGTGCCGTATCAATGCCAGTCAGGGCCTGCTTTAGGGCGGTGCGATCGGTGCCACCGCACCGGCTGCTGGAATCCTGGGGGCGCCGTGTTTGAAAGTTTATTATGCCTTTGAAGCACCTGCTGCAGCGTTTCTTTCACCCCGCAATTACCAGGGCTCACATAAATGTCAAGATAACTTGTGTGATTAATTATCTTCCTGGAGAGAGAGATCAGGATTTTGTATAGTTGTGGTTTTGACTTCGGTGAACTTAGTGCAGCGGGTTAATATGCCTGCTGCAGAGAACGTGTACCATGTAGATTACAGATGTAAACAGATCAGCAGGTTACTTGCAATGTATAATTTAAAGTCCTTAGTCCTAATATAGAATAGTGAGGTATTAACTTTCATCCTAGAACTGCATACACTCTGCAAAGTACAGAACATTGATCAATGTTGCAAAAAGGGTTAATTTGGCTAGAAATCGATTCTTATTATTAAAGAAAACTCCCAACTATGCTGTTTCTTTTTCGACTCTGAGTTTGTGCTTCTCCACACCAAGCACTCTTAAACTATGCTGCCTACCAGTATGGATGACATGTGACTCCTACACTTTTAGTCCTTTGGCTTACGTAACATTTCCTACACAGTGATTTACACATGTATGATTGAATGTCTGTGTGTAATATGCGTGTGATGCAAAGTGCTCAGACACCCTGCACTGGTATGAGTGGCGCTATATAACTAATTCAATGCATCTGAGAGAGTGTGGTTATGGAGACTTGGTCACTGTCTTCGCCACCCAATCTTTGGCCCTAATGGAGACCTGAGGTGACATATAGTTCATCTTTCTTTGGCAATAAGGTCGGACGGCTAACGCCAATGTTCCCTATTCTTTTAAAATAATGCAGTCAGGCTAAATGGATGGCACGGGTGCAAGCAGGAATGAAGCACGATATGGGACAGTTTTAAATGTGTTTAATTATTTCAAGTCTACATATCCTACCTACTTTTATAAATATTCTTGCTTTCTGAAATGTGGTTTAACCTGCATCCTTTGGGCCTTTTTTTTTGTTCTTCAAAATTTCCTTGGCGTGAGGGTCCTGCAGTTCCCCTTTAGTCAATCAGGCTCGCTATGACACAAAACACATTTAGACCCTTTTTTTACGCCCCACCACTTTCAAATGTCACCAGCCACCACTGGCTGGCACTCACATTGCACTTTGCGTAGGTGCAATTGTGCCTGAAGCAGATCGTAAGCGTTAGTTGCGAGGGGAAAGAAAAGCTGCTGGCGGAGCTGGAGGACTTTTTGAGCTGCACGGTGTGAGCATCTAGAAGGGCAGCCATTAAAACAAGTGGCACCGTGTGCCAGCCAGCGGCGAGCAGAGGGTGGTAAGAAAAAGTAGTGCAGTTCAAGAAACCATATGGCCCATATTGGAAGTTTCTGTGTGGCAGGGTCAGTTGCCAGGGTGGGAACGAAGCACCCACAACACGGGACAAATGTGTAGTATACACCAATGAAAATTATTAATTAAGTAAAGGCAGACCAAGCAACCTATGAAAAGTGGTGGGCGTGTCATGGGTGTGTTCCATCTTCACAGATGGAATACAGCATGCCTCGCAGAGGCTGACCTATATAAGCATTTGCAATGCAATTTGTCTCGCCTTTGGGACCTTATAAGTACTAATAAAGCTGGCATGTTTGTGCATTGTGATAAGCGACTTCCAGGGACAGACAGAGCAAGAAAAGCTGCGCGCCCCTTTCCTTTCAGAAATGCATTCTCATGCTGCATGGAATGCCTCTCGTGAGCTGGAGCTGGTGGGGCCTGAGGGGAAGGGGGAGCCTCGGAGGGAGCGTCAGCGGGGACAGACTGGAAGCAGAGAGAGAACCGTAAACAGCTACAGGTAGTTCAACAGGCACAGTGGCCCGCAGCCCAGTAGTGTGGGGGGCCCTTTGTATTCCAGTTGTTTCTTTTCTACCCGCCAAGGGAGAAGGAGGTCCAAGAAAAGCTCATCATTTTGGGCTTGGGCAGCGTTATTTATTTATTCATTTATTTATTGCAAATATATGCAATACACGAACATGTTTGACAAGTAAAGGAGTTGTTCAGCAGCAGAGACACACCAGCCTCGTTTTTCGGCTGCTGTTCACATGTGATCAGTGATTCCATTTACTGTACGAGACAGCGTATGCCTGAGGTGAGCCGAGCCGTTGTCCCATGTTGCATGCTGCGGTGAGCAGAAACCACATGTGAATGACAATTCAATAGGTCATTGAACTGAAATCCTCTCCAAGTATTTTTATTTTTGATCTTTTTGGAAAACATGAGATTGGCATAACAGCGAACGTGGGTGTCTAGGCCATTCTGAAAAATAGTGCCGATGTATAGGATAGAATAAATTAAAGTAAGATATATGGTACTACGCAAGAAACTGCAAGCCATACACAGTACCTATGTACACCTAGAAGAGAAGCCTAATGGACCATTAAAGGGGCTACCTTCTGCAACATATGATGATGTGCAATCAATTACTTATATAGCCAATGTCTTATAGAAAAATAAATCTCTATTTACAGCACATGCTTTAGAGGGCTGTGGCACTGCTTAGGTGTAGTTCATTCTATGGACTCTGACATATGCGTGTTATTTGAATTTTAGAGAAACAAAATCAGTAACCGTTCTGCGTCATTCTCAGCGGCTGTGAGAGCAGGAGAGTGATAGATGGCGACAGTGTTATCTTGAACTTCTGTGCGCAAATCTTTATTTCAAATACTAGCCGTATATGATTAATGACACCCAGCCCATCGCAGAGCAGCTCCACGCACAGCAAGCCCCTAGGCTTGCTGTTTATTTACCACCATCTACTAATTTATTCATGCTTTTCGTCTCCAGGGAGTTGCCTCTCTGTACCCGCGTTCTACTAAAGCTGTAATTGTACTGTCAAGTGCAAGCATTCGTGTCATGTTTTTGAGGTTCGTGCAATCACAATGGGATAACACGTACACGTACATGTCCTCTCCACAAAAATAAATGACGGCCCAGTGCATTAAACGCTCACTAGTGGAGTAAACTGTTTAAAGGCAGGTCCAAGTTCGAAACTAAACCCGTCCTTTAGAAATCGGTAAACTTAGAGCAATTCAATGAGGTCATAACAGCCGCTATTAATAGAAACGTTTAGAAACGGTTGAAGCGTGGTATGAAATGCTTAATAAAAAAAGTCGATGTTACCATTCTAATCTGGTAGGTATACGTGTTTTCCTAATAATCATAAAACAGCTTTATCTAATACACTATTCCGCCGCTTGTCTGCTGACAAGTGTTACACATGACGTACCAAGCTTCACACAGGAACCCTGCAAACAGAAATATGATGCATATGTAGGCAGCAGACAGTGTGGAGCAAGTGGGCCAGCAGTCTGAATGTAGAGGTGGTTGTCTTTTCTTGAAGGCGAGAGTCGAAAACATTGGACTTTCCGCTGCGTGGCACACAAGCGGCTTTCCAACCCGACACAGCAGGGAAGAGGTGAATGGACATCGGTGAACTGCATAAACGTCAGGAAAGGATGTGGGGGAAGCACAGGAGTTGACTGACACGCAAGTAAAAACAAGCCGCCCAACAGTAATAAGTCTGATTCCACTGTCATACGTCACGTTACCAACACCAACACTTACTAGTTTGGGTGTTCGAGTGTAAACATAAGGAATGGCTCGGTTTCCTTCCCTCTATCACTCCCGTGCATGTTAAGAATTCAAAATGGGGGCTTTGGGGGTGGCATTCAAAGAATGTCCACCCCCGGGCAGCTTCGAGCGTGTGGTTTCACCCAAGACCGAGCGTGTGCAGGCAGGGCGCCTGTTGGAGAACGCGGCATTTTCAAACGCGGCATTCTAATTAATGCCAGTTGGGGGTCCAGGAGGAAGGTAGGCAGGAGGCGCGCTCGTTTTGTGCCGCCCCTGTGGTTTTACTTGCGCTCTGGGAGGCTTTTAACAGGTTTTTTACGATAGCTGAAGCAGCTGATAAAGTCAGGGAGGCGCTTAGAGTGTTGTGCCAAGCAGGGAGGGATGATTTATTGGCCCCTGGTGTTTTGAATCAAGCTTGGACTGGGTTAACCCTTAAGAGGAGGGCTTCCTCTGAAGGTGTGTCTGCTGCAGTTATTGTCTGCACATTGTCAGACAGCTCTCCTGAAGTCTTTGAATACATTATCTAGGGAGGTTCCCCTGCTTACTTCCTTACAGCATTCAGCTCCTCCTGTTGTGGTGAAAGGCAGGGGGAGGGCTCGCACACGCTCAGTGAGGGGTAGCGGGGCTAGGAAACCTGCTTTTCGTAAAGGGATATCCAAGATGTCTGAAGTTGTTGACACTGTTAATAGTGAGGTGTTGGCACCATTAAGCGGCGATGTTCAGTTATGCCATTCTGGCAATGTTATGAAGAAATTTTCTGGAGAACTGTCTGTGAGACGTGATATTCTTATCTTTAATACAAAATTTTTATTATCAACAGTTGAGAATTCCGTTTCTTGTGACCGGCCTCTTTCTCCCGTCATGTCTTCCGATACCAGTAATTTATCAGCGAAGTTCACCAAATGTTCCCATTGCAAGGGTTGAAGAGAATAGTGCTCCTGTTGTGTCTTCTGGTTTGACTTCTTTGGCTTTTTCTGTCAGGGAATTAAATAAGGCTGTTTGTTCTACTTCTGATGTTGGCGTAGCAGACGTTAGCCACTTTAGGTCAGCGAGTGAGCCTCCTGGTGCGGGTGGGTGGGTTTGGATGCGGGGGGGGGAAATAAAGGCAGTCTTGCGGTGCCTGAACCTCACTTGTCTGCAAGTATTGGCGGCTTGCAGGCCAACAGATTGCAGAAGGGCATCAGATGTAGCGAGTTTCCAGCGTCTTGCTCACCTTTTCACACGGTGCCTGGTAACTTTCAAGGACCCCACCTGTCTGCCAGGTAGTAGCGGCTTGCAAGCTGACACTTCTACAATGCTGCAAAAGGGCAGCAGGTGCAACGGACAGACATTGAGCAAGCTTCAAGCGTCTTGCTCGCCTTTTTACACGCAGGAAAAAGCTGTTGAAGAGATTTTTCCAAATTCCTTGCATGATTATAGGTTCTCACAGTTTAAAAAAGCAGTGAACTGGAGGGTTTTAGATGGTGGTGTTGGGGATGGGGCTAGGCCTTCAGGTAGTGGTGTCGCGCAGAGCTCTTATGATAATGATGATGACGACTTATCAGAACTGGAGGAGGGTGAGATCCCTAATCAAGAGAACCTTTCTAATGATTGTTTTCCTTCCAAACAGGGGGGGCTTGTTAATCAGATTTCTCGAGCTCATCTTTTACAGACTCAATAATCCGAAAGGAGTTGTAAGCGTCTAGAGCGTTTTTCCAAGGCCTCGGAAGGAATACATACAAGGAAGCGTGCAGCATTGGGCAAGCCCCTTCAAACAGGTGGGCAAATTGGTGATTGTTGTTCTTTATTTAATGTTAAAAAACGTAAAGCAATCACAGTTCCTGAGTCAATCACAGGTGGTAAGGTCTGTTGTCATTGTGAATTTGCAAGTTTGCAGGAGCAGGTATCCCCTAAAACTGATACGGTTCCAGCTAAGATGTCTGGCTCATTTTCTCAGGAAGAAAAGGATGCCAAAGGAAAAACTACAGGTTTAAAGAGGTTGCCTTATATGGGGTTGTCCATGCCCTTGGGTTCACATTTAAGTAAGCATACTAAAGGTAAGATTTGGAGCAGGGAATTTGTAGATGTTTTTAAACTACTACATAGAGAACTTCAATCTAAAGAAGGTTCCAGGGAGGAGGCATGGGAGCTAGCGAGGAGACCCAGGGTTCCCACTAACATTGATTCCTGGACCTCAGCCTTTCTGATTTTTGCAAGCATTTACAGTGAAAAGTTTCCGGACCGTTCGGTCTCACTTTTAAAATATTTGGATTCTATTAGAAAGGCTCAGGCAGAATTTGGAGGCTTTGCATGGTTACACTATGACGAGGAGTTCCGAGCTCATTTAGTGTTAGTTCCCGAAAAACCCTGGGGCGAAGTAGATAACGAGTTGTGGGTCCAGTGGATGTATCCCCAGAGGCCTCCTCCTGCATTGCATACCGCCAGCGGATTAGCTGTTACCCCCCGGCCCTTTCTTAATAGACCCACTCCGGGAGGGGTGGGGTCATGGGCTAAGAACACAGCTTATGCCACGGGTGCATGCTGGAATTTCAACAGGGGCTTCTGTCAGAAGTATCCATGCAAATATAGGCACGAATGTTCAAAATGCGGCGGTAAGCATGCCGTGTTACAATGTTTTAGCGAACAAACCTCCAGCTTTTATACAAGTCAGGGCAGAGGAAGAGGCGCCCCTGTCCAGCCTCCTTTCAAAGGCAGTTACAACAATTGATATTCCAAACTTATGTAAGTGGCTTAAATTTTACCCTCTCAGGGAGAAAGCTTTAAAATTGGAGTGGGGGGTGTAAAGAAGGTTTCAAACTCGGTTATCAGGGTCCTAGGCAACGTAGGTTTGCGCAAAATTTAAAATCTGCAAAGCAATTCCCACAAGTTATTGCTAACAAGTTATACTCTGAAATTGCTGAAGGTAGGATAGCCGGCCCCTTCTTTTCTTGGCCCCTTCCCAATCTTATTGTTTCTCCTTTAGGAGTGGTTCCCAAGAAGACTCAGGGAGAATTTTGTATGATTCAACATCTGTCTTGGCCTCAAGGACTATCCGTAAACGATTTCATAACCAGAGAGGATACTGTAGTGCAATTTGCCTCAGTGGATGTAGCTCTAGATTTAATTCAAAAGGCCAGCTCAGGAGCGGAGTTGGCAAAGTGTAATATAAAATCAGCTTTTAGGTTGCTTCCGGTACATCCCCAAGACTTCGAGTTACTGGGCATTCATTTCCAAGGACATTTCTTTGTTGACAAAGTGTTACCTATGGGATGCGCAGTCTCCTGTCAACTGTTTGAAGATTTCAGTTCTTTTTTACAATGGCTTTTCTCATTCAGGTCAGGCAACATGCAAGTGTTGCATTATTTGGATGATTTTCTTTTTGTGGGTAAAAAGGGCTCACGTTTATGTGGTAAGGCCCTCAAATTTTTCCAAACTGTGATGCAGGAATTAGGTGTTCCGTTGATGACAGAGAAGACAAAGGGACCAGAGACTTGTCTAATATTTCTAGGCATAGAAATAGATACAGAAACAATGGAAGCTAGGTTACCAAAGGCCAAAGTGCAAGAAATCGTGCAGTTGCTAAATTATGCTAAGGCAGCACGAAAACTGACTCTATTTGAGATGCAACGGTTGTTGGGACATTTGAATTTTGCCTGCAGAGTAGTAAAAGCTGGGAGGTCGTTTGCAGGAGATTGGGTTTTGCCATGGCTGGCGTGTCATTACCACATCACAGGGTCAGAGTATCTCTTCACATGAGAGCGGATTTTGAGGTCTGGTTGATTTTCCTGGACAGTTTTAATGGTGTTCCTATTAGGTCCATGGACGAACAATTTTTGTGCTCTATACAGATATTTTCTGATGCTTAAGGATCTAACGGTTTTGGACTCTTCTGGGAAGGGAAATGGTGTGCTGAACCTTGGCCTCAGCACTGGGTCATTGAGAAGCGCAGTATCACATCTTTTGAATTTTTTCCCTTAATAGTAGCTTTGTCAGTCTGGGGTAAATTCCTAGCTAACAAATCTGTGCTTTTTCATGTTGATAACAGGACCGTGGTTGATCTGGTCAGTGGTACGTGGGACAATACTGCGCAAGCCTATATCTCTTGACTTATTGGAAGGGATTATAACAATGTTGCCCACACTTTGCTATTCCAAGTTTGAAGTTGCGCTCTTTACACTTTGCATGTTATGGTTATTTTTTGGTGCCTTTAGATTATCTGAACTTTTAGGAAAGCCATTTATTCAGGGTCTCACATATTCCAATGTATCTACATCGTCAGATTCACTATGAATTCATTTAGAGTCATCCAAAACAGATCAAAGAGGTAAAGGGGCTTCTGTGGTATTGCGGAAACTTAGCGGTCCACTATGCCCATGGTTCGCCTGGTTAAAATTTAAAGAATTTCCTCATTATCCTAATAGCAACTGCATTTTTCAACACCAGGATGGCTCTGACCTGACTGCTTCCAGGCTTTTGACGGTACTGAGGAAATCTTTGTTGGCATTAGGGCTAAATCCGTTAGATTTTGGTACACATTCGTTTCGCATAGGAGCTGCTTCGGAGGCCGCCAGGAGGGTTTCTCTTTACAGCAGCTGCGTAGGCTCGGCCGTTGGTCATCTAATTGTTGTTTGAAATATGTTAGAAATGTTAATGATTGTTAAACATGGAATTCGCTTTTGCTAATATGTATCTCTTTCTAGGTCCCCACATACCTTCATCACCATCCATGGCGAATGTATGGATTGTAGGACACTCTTTCGTCAGATGGGCAGCCAAACAAGCAGATAGCAGCCACTATGTTGCAAATTTAGGTTTTATTTTTGAAGACACGGACATTTTATGGTTTGGTAAGAGTGGGATAAAGTGGGGTCAACTGTTACCCAGTTTAAACGAGTTGGCTTCTTCAAAGCCTTTACCCAAGGTGTTATTAATTCATTTGGGCGAAAATTATTCATTACAGTTGTGTAGTCTGGGGCTCCTTCTGGAGGTTAAAGCTGACTTAGCCAAAATAGTGCTTTCTTGGCCTAATACGAAAATTGTTTTTACTGCACTTGTACCAAGGCGGGTTTGGAGGGGCGCCGAAAGGTTTTCTGCCATCTACAGAGCCCGGTGTAAATTTAACAGAGAACTACGCCAGTTCTGCCTCATCAAAGACATTTCATGGTTGGCACATGATGACATCAGTAAAGATGACTTTCAATTTTTCAGATCGGATGGGGTACATTTAACTTTCATTGCAAATGAATTGTACATTGTAAATATCAAAGCTAAGTTATCTTATATTTTGGGACTGCGTCCGTGGGGTTGAAGGTTTGCATAAGCGGCTTTCCTCCTTGTTTGGGGGACATATATGATATTAAAGAATTTCTGGTTATTTCTTGCAATGATGATTCTATGATATTTGGTGAAGTGCTGTAGCGCGATATCTGATTATCATTCATTTCCAAACATTTAAAAAATAATAATAATAAAAGCGGGGTGGCGGGGGGTCAGGAAAAACACCTTTACAGGGTTTTTTCCTTGTGGCAGATTGGGACGGCATTGAGGCAGGTAGGAAGGGTTGGGGCAGGCAGAATAGCTTAGGACAGAAGGGAAACAGAGATAAGGGGCTGGGGTAGAGGGTCCAGGTGGGGGAGAATTGGGGATCTATGTGGGGGAAAAATTAATGAGGGAAATCTCTTGGGGGATTAATATGGGGATATTTCATTGGGGGATCGAAATGGGGGAAATTTCATTGGGGGATCGGTTTGGGGATTTTTCTTGGGGGATCATGGAGGGGTGGCGGGGCGGGGTATTTTTCATTGAAAGTCATTAATTGCATTATGATTCTGTTTGGTTTGTTGCTAAATAAAAGCAACCTTTTAACCCCCATCGGTCTGCGATGAGATTCATTGCCCGATGGGGGTTTTGGGGTGGCATTCAAAGAATGTCCATCCCCGGGCAGCTTCGGGCGTGTGGTTTCGGCCAAGACCGAGCAAGTGAAGGCAGGGCGCCTGCTTTAGAACGTGGTGTTTTCAAACGCCGCGTTCTAATTAATGCCAGTTGGGGGTACAGGAGGAAGGTAGGCAGGAGGCGCGCTCGTTTTGTGCCCCACCCACCCTCCCTATTTTATTGCAGATTTTATATGTGCATTTTTTCCTGTTGTATTCCTTTTCTGGCTTCCTTGGGTTTTTTGTCACCCCCCTATTTCTTTCCTTTAGAGGCAGATTGGGACGGGACTGAGGCAGGTAGGAAGGGTTAGGGCAGGCAGAACAGTTTAGGACAGAAGGGAAACAGAGATAAGGGGCTGGGGTAGAGGTTTCAGGTGGGGGAGAATTGGGGATCTATGTGGGGGAAAAATTAATGAGGGAAATCTCTTGGGGGATTAATATGGGGATATTTCATTGGGGGATCGAAATGGGGGAAATTTCATTGGGGGATCGGTTTGGGGATTTTTCTTGGGGGATCATGGAGGGGTGGCGGGGCGGGGTATTTTTCATTGAAAGTCATTAATTGCATTATGATTCTGTTTGGTTTGTTGCTAAATAAAAGCAACCTTTTAACCCCCATCGGTCTGCGATGAGATTCATTGCCCGATGGGGGTTTTGGGAAGGCATTCAAAGAATGTCCATCCCCGGGCAGCTTCGGGCGTGTGGTTTCGGCCAAGACCGAGCAAGTGAAGGCAGGGCGCCTGCTTTAGAACGTGGTGTTTTCAAACGCCGCGTTCTAATTAATGCCAGTTGGGGGTACAGGAGGAAGGTAGGCAGGAGGCGCGCTCGTTTTGTGCCCCACCCACCCTCCCTATTTTATTGCAGATTTTATATGTGCATTTTTTCCTGTTGTATTCCTTTTCTGGCTTCCTTGGGTTTTTTGTCACCCCCCTATTTCTTTCCTTTAGAGGCAGATTGGGACGGGACTGAGGCAGGTAGGAAGGGTTAGGGCAGGCAGAATAGTTTAGGACAGAAGGGAAACAGAGATAAGGGGCTGGGGTAGAGGTTTCAGGTGGGGGAGAATTGGGGATCTATTTGGGGGAAATATTCATGGGGGAAATCTCTTGGGGGATCAATATGGGGAAATTTCATTGGGGGATCGATACAGGGGAAATTTCATTAGGGGATCGATATGGGGGAAATTTCATTGGGGGATCGGTTTGGGGATTTTTCTTGGGGGATCATGGAGGGGTGGCGGGGGCGGGGTATTTTTCATTGAAAGTCATTGATTGCATTATGATTCTGTTTGGTTTGTTGCTAAATAAAAGCAACCTTTTAACCCCCATCGGTCTGCGATGTGATTCATTGCCCGAAGCCCATCTGTACAGCTTCTGACCAATAGGATGCGACAACGGCACTGCCCCCTGTAGTTGAAGATCGGCGGATTCCTCTACTTGCATTCGTAAGCCCCGGCCGGTCAAAAGACAAGCACCACCGCTCCAAGGACAGGATGAAGGTAGATAATAACGCATTTTAAAGCACAACCACGACGTATCCTACTCACCATGGCTCCATCTACAGGGAAAAGGGCCTCCTTCTTCCCGTCCAATGCTGATAATGCTCCCCAGTCTATGGCAAACCGGAAATGCGTGTGGTATTTGCAAACACTGGCCTGGGCCTACGGCAAGCCGGACATGCGTGTGGTGTTTTGTCACGCATGTGTACGATGTAAGGCATCGCGCGCATGTGAAACAAATAGTGTGAATGCACCCACGAATCAAATAGCAACCAGGCACTGAAAATGCAATAGGATGCCTATTTACGAGAGTCCTATTGCATTTTTAACAGAAGTGCAGACGTAAAAGAGGGCACGAACAGGAGGGGGTGGGAAGGTGTTGGTGTTCGATGAAGTCAGGGAGAGGCAGGGGAGCAAAACAGTTTATGAAGTAAAGGGGCCGAGAGCCTCGGAAGGGAAAAAATTACGACATGCCCATCAGGAGGCGGGATTACCAAGCCAAGCACCAATCATATTGCAGAAAATATGATGCAAGCCAATCAAAAATAAGGCTGGAAAGTGGGCGAGCTCCCCCACTAT
Organism: Triturus cristatus; assembly: GCF_964204655.1. Classification (NCBI taxonomy): domain Eukaryota; kingdom Metazoa; phylum Chordata; class Amphibia; order Caudata; family Salamandridae; genus Triturus; species Triturus cristatus. Next base: position 583,472,046 of record NC_140584.1, read on the forward strand.
ACAGTATACAGCATCTCTCGACGAGCCTAGCCCAGACCTAAAAGGAACACTCCTATTTCTGACACTACATATGCTAGTAGGTTAAGGCTAAAAACTGCTGTCACACTAGATTACAGCAGTCCACCTATAGAATGTCAATATTTGTCAAAAACTGCAGAATGCGAAAGAGGATACTACACAGACTCAAAGCAGCCCTGGGAATTTTTTCAGACCAGCCCCCGGGAGAATTAGTGGGGGGGGCGCAAGTGTGAAGTACTGCTACTTTTGTTACTGGGGGCTGATATTGCAGCCCCATGGCAAAACCAGCCCCCAGTAACAAAACCAGCCCCCACTGCTGCAAAACCAACCTCCACCCTTCCAGCCTCCCAGGGAAACGCCTCAAAGTGCAGAGGTAACGCATCATAAATTCCCTCCATTAGAGTTCTGTCCATTTGTCAAATGTAATGGGTCCAGTCATGATGGATATCCACTGCTTTGAGCAACGCTGAGTGTCATTTATTGAAAGTTAGACTACTTGTACATCAGAGACTCAACAATTAAATTGGGTATAGGATTTGGCCTGACGGTCAGAGCAGTCGACCTTGGAGTTTGGGAACCAGGTTCGAGTCTTGGCAGAGACGCTCAACATCCTGTGATTCTGGGCAAATCACTCAATCTCCCTGTGCCGTACAAAAATGAACGTGTCCATCTGTAATGCAACTGGTGCTCATGTAAAGCGCTCTGATACATTCGGGGTCTAGTTCGCACTATATAAAACTCCGAAAAATAAAAATAAACAAATCACTTATTGTAGCACTATAAGCAGCATTTCAATTTGCATGCACTCACCTCTTGCTACAGGGGGCTAAGTAACCGGCACAGTGCGATCCAGTCTTTGTTAGACAAATAGGAAAGTATGTCCCACTATAAACAACTGAATATAAAACAGCAATTGACACATAGTAGAATAACCATCAGGAATAATATAACGTTGTTGCAATTGTTGAAAGATGGTGTGCAGGGTCATGTCATTTTAAGAAAAAACACATCTGATGTTCAGTTCATCATATCATTGTTTGACAGATGTTGAATAACTCATGCATGAATACTAACTCTCGTCATTGCACTCCTGGCCATAAGTTGGTTTTGCAATCACATTGCAGCCTGATCACCTTCTCTTATAACCAAGCATTTCTATGTTATGCACTAATACACATTTAATGCTGGCCTTGAGGCAAGGCAGTGCATAAGAAAATGTTCTGGTGCTGCACCATCAGATTGTAAGATAAAAACATCAGGTTGGGGCATCGCAGATGGCGCAATCAATTCTTAAGAAATACATGAAGTTGGTTTCAATAGAAATCCTTGGCCAGGTCTCCATTAGGCATTATGTACCTAGAAATTAATCACCTAGCACCCCTCTTCAGCACTTTACTTTCAAGAAGGCTCTTATGAGTTGTAAAATTGGTGTTTCTAACCAGCTTCCGCCGCTCGCATTGCGAAGTGGTGAGGCAGGCGGAGGGGGAATACAAAGAAAAAAATTACCAAAGGCAGAATTAAACATATATAAAATTGCACTTACCTGCCACTCCGACGGCCGCCGCCTTGCTTCCGATCCTCGCCTCTCGGACGTCCAGGAACTGCTGCACCCTGCACAGGCTCCCATATGCCAGTCCCAGCGCCTCTCTCATGCTGGAAATACTATTGAGCTGCGCTGGGATTGGTCTGAGCGCCCTGGTTTGGCGCTCAGACAGGGACTGGGAGCCTGTGTTGGTTCTCCACCCGGCTGTACAATAGAGACTGGTGGAGAAAGGCTAAGTGTGCATGACGGTTTGGCCGGCCCCAGATAGCCGGCCAAACCGCCAGGCACACTTAGCAGTGCCCATCACTCCCCACTCCTCCTTGGTCCTGCAGTGTCAATATGGATCTCCCGCCCCTCCCTCGGCTGGCAGCCTGCAGGACGAAAAATAAAATGATAATAAAATTGTTTAATTATTTTATTATTCTTGTTTGCCTCTGCTGGCTTTCAGCAGGGGGGGGCCACACTCCTCTGCCATAACGGAGGAGCCGCCCCTGGACAATGAAACCCAGACTTTGGGAAACTGACACAGCCAATGAAACTCATTGGAACATGGACATTGGAACACAAACTGAGAAATTAACCTAGAGAAGCAGTACTTCACACCCCAGTACAGTGAGGCACGGCCACTGGGACCCTGACACTAGAGGCAAACACAAGGACACAGCCAATGGTGCATGAAGAAGGCCTCAGCAAAACAAATGCTGTAGCAAGGCTAAGGACATCGAGTTCAGGACATTGGGCTATGGACACAGATGCTAGAGCATGGGCGTGTAAACAGATTGCAAGGTGAGGGTCTTGTGACACAGATGTTGACATTCTGATACTGACAGTAAGACAGGGCATGGGCTCTAGATCTCAAATAGTGGGACACAGCTACTGAGTAGTATACATGGCCAATACTGATTGGGCACTGGTAAGTGAGCTTATGCAGCCTGAGAAAATACATTTCTGCTGACATTCTGGCACATGCACAGCGGGGCATAAACACTGGGGCTTAGACCCTTGGACACATAGAAAGGTGCGTAAGCACTGTAACAGTGATAATGCAACGCGAGCACTGGGACAAGGACACTAAAACACGATCACTAAGAAAAGGACCCCGATTCAGACACTTGGACCAGGTCATCGATACTCTGGGCAGGACACACTGGTAAAGATACTGGGACACTGACAATGGGAACACATACACTGCATGAAGATCACTGATACTGGGGCAATTGTGTTTATTTATAGTTTAAAGAGGAACCAACGAACATCGGTGAATATTCAGTGATCCTCCATCACCTACCATCTGCTGTATTAAGAGCCTGCAGCATTGACAAAAGAACCTCTGTCTTCTGCCTGACGCCTCGACCACCCTCGGGGCGGAATTTCCACAATGAGAATGCTCATGGTGGAGATACCGCCACGAGTGAGAAGACTACCCCACAACTGCAGGACCCCTGCGACGGGTGCGGAGGCCATTTGCTGAATCAGCTATGTATATATGTATGTGTGTGGTGTTTGTACAGTGCAAACCTAGCCTAAGGTAGCGGAGTGCTGTACAGGGTCAAAGTCAAGGATACAGTCATTTTTTTAGTTGTTAACAAACTTTATTCAGTTACAGCTCATCAATCAGGTGCCATACCAAGGATGAAACAGTGCCCACTTATGGTTGAATTAATTAGTGACATTTACGTTAACGATTATACATTCCTATAAACATCGTCTCGTCTAACGCCTCCGCTTCGTAAAGTGCTCCTGTATTCATCTATCTTAACAACAGTCCCAGGAGAATTGTGATCTATATCTCTATCTTGGGAGTCAATTTCATAAGCATCTGTGCTAGTCCTCAGTCAAGGATGCAGTCATGAAGTGATTTGAGAAGTAGCTGCTTTGTGGCCGGTTCCTGTATCATTTTATAGTGTTCTTTAAAAAGGTGCCTCTACAGCTCTTTCCTGAATTAAAGCTGAGTTTAGGCAGTCCCGTTTCATACAGGGTGTTGTTTCAGGTCCTTTGTGCATGGATGCAAAAGGCATGTTGCCTTTATTTGTTCTTTGCACTTGTTTGTGTCCTCTCGTGGTGTCCTGGCTGAGGTGTGGTGAAAGCCTCCAGAGATGGAGAGCTTGTCAGTCAGGTAGGCAGGGTGGAAATGGTACAGCTGATTTTTAAGTTCATGTGGTCCAGCAACGGGAGCCAGTAGAGTTCCACCAGGATGGGGTGGTGTGAGCATATTTCTTCAGTACTTGGATGAGACATGATGCAGCTTGTAAGAGGTCCCTAATGGGGTCCACTGTGGAGTCAGGGAGGTCATGGATGAGGTTTCCATCTTCCAGAGAAAGAGAACTTGAACTTCCGTTCTGAAGTCGCTTTCTGGTAAGAGTTGTTTTACTTTCTTCAGTAAACAACTGTTAACAGGCTGATTTTGTTTTCTTGGCAGTGGCTTCTTTGAGGGTGAGGTGGGTGTTCAGGGTGAATCGAAGTGACTTGGCACTGGGTGAGAGCTGGAGGTTGAAGCCATCAATGATATTGGGCCAGGTCTGTACTATTTTTTGCTTGCTCTTTGCAAATGTCAGGAATTCTTTCTTAGAGGCTCTATAAATCCAAAGGTAAGTGCACACATACGTGCACACGAAACATACCTGCTTACATTTTACATTTGTAGAAAGTACAATGAAAAGCTATAAGCCATTGTAATAAATGTGAATGGATACCTTACCTTCTGTGCCACAAGGTCCCCGGGTGCCACTTCCACCTCCCTAGGGCTTGAATTTTTTATCCTATACTACCCCAAATGATGTGCTGGCTTCTCTTTCTGTCTGTCCAGTGGAATCTGATATTAAGACAAACATTACCATGACTTCGTAATGTAAAATAAATCAGAAACATGCTGATGTAAATCATGCCATAAACTCATGCTAACTACGCATGAATAACACTGTAACATTATACGTTATCTTTATACTAAATGTTTTAGAGTCACCACATGCAGCACAATAACATTTATGTATAAAATAAATTCACACGTCTTATAGACATACTCATTTTTTTAAAACATTGTTTAGACGTCTATGCAATGCATAAGTATAATTATTATCAGGTGCAACTGTACCTTTGATGGAAATCTATTCTGCAGAGCATTAGTTGTCACAACCAGTATATCAGGTGCTTTAGCATCATAAGGAAGAGCACACTAAAGCATGTCTGGAAACTATGCATTAGAGTTTTCAGTATACCCTAAAATTGTAAATGTGGCTCCATAATCAGCATATGTATACATATGGCTCAGTGAATACAGCAACAACAGATTTTAACCAACTATGCTTGAAAAGTTTGGTAATTGCTGTCAACATGTTGTCCTTGCCACATCTGTAATAATCCCTGGCAAAATGATGGCCCTGTTTCAGCGGTGTCAGTCTCTGGGAAGATGCCGGCCCTGATACAGTGGCGTTAATCCTTGACAACATGCTACCCTGATACAATAGTGGGAATCTATGGCATATGGTTGGCAGACATTTTATGATATTGTCAAAGCACAAATGTAAATCATTTTGAATGCATTACAGTTTAGACAGGATCAGAGAAGAGAAAAAACAGTGTAAGTGAACTTCTGGTTTGGGGGAGAGTGTTGGACAAGGCGACATCTGTTTCATTTATAAATGCTTGTTTAATTGTTTAACACCCTCTAAAATGTAACATACTTTACATCAGGACTTTGTTATGCTTTATGCTACAGCACGTCAAAGAGAAAATTAGGATTAGAAACAAGATTAGTACGACACCGCATTACACAGTCCAATGTGTCACTGTACTAATGTTACCTCTTTGTATGGCCGTATGATGCCATTCATTTCCAGTGACCCCTTGCAAGGCTAGTTCACTACATATATGCCTGGCAATAAATAATACTTCTCTGAATAACTGTTGTACTTACCCCTTGCTGCTGCTCATGCGCATTCGGCTTCTCTGCTAACTTTGGGTAGATCTCCACCAAGATTTGCTACACGAGGGGAGTCATTGAGCACCACTTGTTCTTTTGTATGCCAGATCCAGCAGCAGCGCCTGTAAACCCACTTGCGCCATACATCTGTTGCAATGGCTTCCCAGATCATTCTTCTTTGCATGAGTGCCGACCTGTACATTAAATAAAAAAGCTACATGTATGATACCAATGTATGAGTTATCACAGCTTATAAAGCACATTTTAGAAGGCGTGGCTGGGCGCGCTTGCATGATGGCCGCGAGTGAGTGAAGCTCCAGCCGCCCGGTGCCGTTATCCTGGCACTTTCTCCTGGCTGGGCTTCTTCCAGGCTCTGGGCACTGGCGGGGGTGAGGCCCGTGTCCCCCTCGGCACCATGGAGCACGAGCTGACTGGCGCGGCTGCCGGGAGCTCCGGTCTTGCCGCATGAGAGTCGCGGCCGGCAGACACAGTGCGGTGGGCGTGTGCCGCGGCTGGCCGCATCAACAAATTTAGCCCGCCGCTCGCCACGAGGGCCCCAGCCCGCACGGGCTGAAGCGCCGGCGAAGGAAGAGGCGGGGCGCCCCCGGAACCTCTGCGGACTCCTGAGGTGCTGCAGCGACCCTGTCCAGGTGCCTGAAGTGACCCGGTGAGTGGACGGGCAGAGCGCTGGGAGGCGATTCCCTCCGGGGGGCTCCGCAGGACAGTCAGATGCAGTGAGGCGGTCGAATGGTTAAAGCGGACCTCCCCACATACAACTGTGGAGTGGTGGACCTGATACCGAACACTGGGGTGGCCCTCGCTGGGGCAGAGTGCGCAGTGACCTGCTGAGCCTGTGCGGGGGACTGGAGTCCTGGAGCTTGATGGGTGATCGATAGCCATCCTGGTGCCGGACAGCGCAAGGAGCAGAGGTGGAGGAGGGGGAGACCGCCTGGCATTGATGCGAGGGGAGCGCCTGGACTCCAGTCGCAAACCGAAGGTGCTCGCGCGTGGTGGTAGCGCCAAGAACCATACATGCAGTAAGGCACCGAGAGACTAGGAGCGGCACGGACGGACCGGTAGGCGCTGGAGATGACGGGCGCTACACGAGGTGCCTTGGCATAGCTGGCGCCGGGGAGCCGTTTGGGGTGTGTCGACACCGGTACTGCGGCTGCAGCGCTGAAGTGGTGCCCAACAGTGGGCGATTGCACAGGAGCAGCCGCCAAGGGGTGAGGCGACGGATACCCGCCAACCCTAACTGCCAGGGTGACATCGATGCTTAGGTGGAGGAGGGGTGACCGAAAAGGGTTTCAGACACAGCGGAGGAGTGGCGAGTGGCAGCTGCTGTGGTCCCGTGGCATCAGTGAGTAGCGGGGGACTGGCGTCTCCTGGTGTGTGGCGGCGGACTCTGCGGAGAGGACTTTGGCTTTCCCTCTCTGTTCCCCGCTCCCGCGGCGGTGCAGAAGGCCTACGGTGTCGGCTCTCTGTTGTGGTGGTGAGCTGAGGGTCTGGGCCCGGACCGCCTGCCTGGTGTTGCAGTTCCCGGCAGATGCCTACGGCTCAGCAACTGGCCATGGGCCGGCTACGGAACGCGCCAAAGGAAGGCCGGACACTGTCAGCGGGCTCGGGTCCCATGGCGGAGAGTCGCGGTGAGGACGTGGAGCCCCAGGCGGCGGCGCTGGTGGCGAAATTGGACACGGTGCTTGCCGCGGTGGAGCGGATCGGCTCTACGCTGGAGCAGATGAAGGCCCCCCTAGAATCCCGAATCGACAAGGTCACGGTGGACTTCACCCTCCTTCATGCGGACCACCGCAAGTTAGCGGATGCGGTGGCTCAACAGGGCCAGGCCCTTCAAGATGTCCAACCAGTGGTGAACAACCACACTGTAACCCTACAGGACTTAATAGATCGTGTCCACACCTTGGAGGATCGGGCCGAAGATGCCGAAGGGCGCTCCCGGCGCAGTAATATCAGGGTGGTAGGACTGCCGGAGGGCGAGGAGGGACGACAGCCAGAGCAATACGTCGAGGGATGGCTTCGAGATCTGCTTGGTCCGGGGGTGCTCTCTCCGCAGTTTGTGGTGGAGCGGGCCCACAGGGTCCCAGCACAACGGCCCAGACCGGGGGCTCGGCCCAGTCCCTTCTTGTTCAAACTCCTCAATTACCGGGACAGAGATGTGGTGCTCCGCGAGACCAGGAAGTTGGGCGCAATCACAGTGGGAAGTGGGCAGGTGATGTTCTTCCCGGACTACCCGGCGGTGGTGCAAAAGCGGCAGAGCAACTATCTGGCGGTGAAGCGCCGACTACGTGACCTGGAGATCCCATACTCCCTGTTATTTCCGTCACGCCTCAGAGTGGTCACAAAGGAGGGGACCCACTTCTTCGATGCCCCGTCAGAAGTCTGGGACTGGCTGGAGGAGACGGGGCGGAGTGGTGGGCAGAGGCCACTGGATTCGGAACCTGGCAATCATCGGGGGAAGAGGCCCCGGCGGAGGAGACGGAGAGGGTCCCGAAGAGATGCGGGAATGGGCCCGGGGGTGGCTCCTAGACCAGAGCGGATACGCCTGGAGCACCAGGGAGCGCTGGCGGCGGTGGCAACCCTCGGATCTCCAGGTGGTCAGGGAGAAGCAGACACTCACAGGCATAGTGATCCTGAGACCAGCGGCTCGTCCTCTCTGTCCACCACGCTCTCCGAGGACCAACTAATGCCACTGGTGACCCCCCAGACTTCCGAGCAGATCATGTGAGCCGGGAGCGATGTGGGGACAGCACCCACTGACATGCACGTTACCAAGAGACAGACGATGAGTTTCGGTGGTCGACTGCTTAAAGGCTCTGATGTACAAAGTGGGGAAGTGCTGTGTGATGGCGGCGATGTGTCTAGCTGGCAGTTGTGTGAGTGCGGGGGGATGGGAGGCCCGGGTCCCCCTGGGAGGGGGGATGGCATGCCAGATGGAATCTGCAACGGGAAGCGTAGATAGCAGTGGTTAAGTCACCCGCCCATACCTGTCCGAGCCCATGCCACAGGAGACATCCACAGAGCGCGCGAGGGCACCGTGGTAGAGGAGCAGCTTGCGGCAGCTAAAGCCACAATAAGCACCCGTTAGCCACTACCTGGCTTAGTTTTACTCCATAAGCGTTAGCTTACAGTTTGGACGAATGCCCGCACAGGGGTTTGCCCTGATAGTTATACTGGTTTTGTTGTTCAGTTCGTGTGCTTGGCACCGCGTAAATGTTTCTTTGTTTTGTTTATTAATGCAGCGCCCCAGCTTGACATATAGAGCTCCTGTACCCCATGTTGGTTGGGTGCACCCCGGCCCCGCCACCTATACAGACTATAATTATTCCAAATGGCCACCACCAATATAATCACATGGAATATTCAGGCATGCACACGCCAGCGCGTAGATATTAAATTTTCGCTTATCTGCAGAGACACAAGGCGGCCATAGCCCTCCTCCAGGAGACTCACATGACACAGCAGAAATAATCCGGTTGCGCACCCACTGGAGGGGTCAGTTATTCGGAACCACATATTCAGCGTGCGCCAGGGGCTCATTGGTCTGGGTGAGGGTGGGCACCCCGTTCACATGTATGGAGGTACTGGTCGACCCGGCCGGGAGATACACATTAGTACACGGGCGACTTAATGGGCAGCGCATACTGCTAGGCTCATTGTACGCCCCGAATGTTGAGCAGCCGTCACTCCTTGCCCGTCTGTCCACAGTGTTAGCGCTGTATGCGGGTCTCCCTTGGCTGCTGGGTGGGGATTTCAACGCGGTCCTCGACGTGCACCTTGATCGGTCCTTTCCGCCCCTCCGTAGTACACAAGTGGGCTCGAACGCACAGGCTCTGACAGACTGGATGTCGCGCTGGGCTTTGCTCGATGTATGGCGCAACCTACACCCCGACGACTGCGTCTACTCGTACTACTCGGCAGTACACGACCTCCATGTGCGTCTTGACAGGGTGGTGAGCTCCTATCCTTTACTTCCCCTGTTAGATCAGAGTGAATATTTAGGTCGGACACACTCCGATAACAACCCCCTCAGGTTGTGCCTCTGGTGGAACCCTGGCCGTCCCCCAATCCCCACGTGGCGCCTCCAGTCGGTAGCTCTGGAGGACATGGAATTTCGAGCCTCCTTAGGCACCGCGATAGAGAAGTTCTTTGACCTGAACGAGGGCACCACGAGCAGTGAACTGATAGAGTGGGATGCAATATTCGCAAGCAACTCGCATTGTCACTTGCTGCCTTGGAATCTCGCCTACTTTCGTGCGAACGACTTGGGGAGGGCAGCGGTCGTGATTCAGACCAGCTGCTGAGACTCCGGGCGCGCCATGCCGAACTGCTGGAGCGCCCGCGCTGTCACAATTATGCGGCCCATTCGGCTCGAGTTCATGCCACGTCAGATAGGGCAGGGAGGCTACTGGCCTGGCTGCTCCGGCAGGAGACTGTTCACACTCCGATCGGCACTATACGTGGGCCTGACGGGTCGTTGGTGTACACGCAGTGGGAGATCCACCAGGTAATGACGGCGCATTACGCGTCTCTATATCGGTCGACGGGATGTCGGCAAGCACATGACTAAGACCAGTTCTTGGAGGCTGCTTGCCTGCCCACGGTCCCAGATGAACACCAGGAGTCACTCAAGAGTCACCTGACTGCGGACGAGATCAGGGATGCGGTTCCCTCTCTGGCCGCTGGGAAGGCGCCGGGCCCCGATGGGCTCCTGGCGGAATATTATAAAACCTATCGGGAAACACTGATACCCAAACTGCACACTCTTTATCTGGCCGCACCCAGCTGGGGTCTTACCGCCCCTTCGCCCTGCTTAATGCGGATTATAAAATTCTAGCGAAGGTGTTGGCAGAGCGCCTGACGCCAGTGGTACCGGCGCTGGTGCATGTAGACCAAAATGGCTTTGTACCTAAGCACAGTACCTCTCTTAACTTGCGGCGGTTTTTTCGAGTGGCGACAGACAGTGTACAGCGGTGGCCCAGGGCAGGCTGCCTAGTTTTACACCTTGAAAAGGCCTTTGACTGCCTGGAGTGGGGATATTTCGTAGCGGCATTGTCGCACTTCGGGTTGGGCCTCGGCTTCCTCCAGCTGGCAGCCCTTCTGTACAAGGACCTCACGGTGAGAGTTAGAACTGGGCCGTACATATCTGATGCCATCCCCATTGGCCGCGACACCAGGCAGGGATGTCCGCTTTCGCCCCTCCTGTTTGCGCTCGCGATGGAGCCGCTGGCGGCCACACTTTGCAGGGAACTGACTGACGGCATTCCCCTAGGCGATGCAACACACCAAGTGTCACTCTATGCGGACGACCTGCTGGTCTTTGTCAGGGATGTGTTTCACATTCCTGTTGACCTGGAGCGCATCCTGCTGCAATTCGAGGCCCTCTCAGGTCTCCGGGTGAATGCTGCTAAGTCCTGCCTATATGCGTTTAGGGCCGACACTCAAGATCTGAGTTATCACCTTGGGGGAGTGCAGGTGCAACGGCGGCCGGACACCTTTCGCTATCTGGGTATCCAAATATACCGCCAACCGGCGGATCTTGTGGAGGGCAACTTGGGGAGAGCCATATCTGCAGTCCGGGCTCAGATGAAGTTCTGCGGTACACTTCCTCTCTCGGTCACCGGCCGAATAGCATTAGTTAAAATGGTGATTTTGCCCCGTCTTCTATATTATTTTGCCAACCTGCCCGTTTATGTCCCGGCGTCCTTCTTCGCAGGATTGGCGCGATCCCTCCGGGACTTCTTGTGGGGTGCCACGCGTCACAGGGTCGAGTTGCCCAAACTGTACCTTCCCACTGGCCAAGGGGGACTTGCAATGCCGTGTTTTGAGCACTACTATCTGGCTGCGCAGATTCAGTGGATAGCCCGCTGGCTGGCAGATAGAGGCCGCGAGGATACCGCGACTGTGGCAACCCCCCCCCTTTCATTGGCGGACATCCTTGGGCTCTTTCATCCGGCTGCGGGGGTGGCGAGGCCTGAGCCTCTGCTACTAGCGGTGGCCTACAAATGCTATCGCCGGAGTCTCCGTCTTACCCGGTCTCAGACCCCCTATGCCCCGTCTATACTGCTTGAGGGCTCCCCTAGTGGACAGGGGGTGCTTAGTGCTTCGGAGCTAGAAGACTAAAGCGCGGCAGATGTACACACCTTAGGGGACCTCTACAGAGATGGGGCTCTTCTTTCATTTACCACCCTGGCGGAGGAAACGGGGTTAGCTCCGGGCCACTTTCTCCGCCACCGGGCTCTGGTGGCGACACTCGCGGGCTGCTGGGGAGACCTAAGGGAGGAGCCAGAACAACATCTAATGGTACAATACCTTCATGTTATGGGGCGGGGGAGACACCTGGTTAAATGGTTTGCGGCGTCTCTGCGAGCGCACACGGCGCTGAGTTTGGCGCCGCTGCGTGGTAAGTGGGAGGCAGATCTGGCTCGATCTGTGACTGACAAGGAATGGGATGGGGTACTGCAGGGCCCGAAGAGAGTTCCCAGGAACTTACGCTTCCGCCAAATACAATTCTTCATATTACACAGAGCATATCTCACGCCCGCCTCTATTAATAGATACTTTCACCGTGCGGATGCATGCTGCCCCCGTTGTGCGGAACTGGATGTTGGCCTGATCCATATGCTGTGGAGCTGCCCTGTGCTGAGCACATACTGGCAGGCAGTACAGGAGGCACTCTGCGAGTGCACAGGTCGTGATATCCCATTCAAGTGGTCAGCCTACCTATTACACCTTTTCCACAGAACACCCTCCACAAAGGTCACCTCTAGATTCATAGACCTGGGGATTGTGGTGGTGAAGCGGCTTCTTACCAAACGTTGGAGGACGGCTGACCCACCACACATGAGGGCATGGCACGGCTCCTTCCTGGTCTGGGCCAGGGCGGAGGGCGTGGCCCTCCGGAGGGAAGAGACACTGAGCCTCAGGATGACACTCATTGCGGCCCAGTGGGAGGCGTTGTTGCAGATCATGCTACGGTTAGGGGAGGATGGCACAGAGGACTGTCAGGGGCGCACTGAGGGAGCCGTTCCGGGGGGTGGGGAGCTGGTATGTCCAGCAGAGTGCCATGACATACGGCAGCGTAGATTTAGTCAGAGTGGCGAGGTATAAGGGCTAACGCAACGCAGTCTGTACAGCGACCCGAGTGAGGGGTGCGGGGCTGGGGGGGGGCGACCTGCGGGGTATTGGGTGGATGATACTTGGACAAAGGCCGGACGCTGCTGCTGTTATCATTGTTGTTGTTTTGCAGGGGTAATAGTTACCCAACTGTTTAGTCCCTGTCATTTATATATATATTTGCTATTTGTTTATGGAGAAACACTAGGGGAGAATGGGTGCAATAGCAAAACTTTCACCTTAGGGTTACTCCTTATGGGGTAAGGCCTCAGGACATACAACGGTTCAATGGTTGGCGCCACTGTCACGGGGGCCTTCATTGCGATAGGGAACCGAGAGGTGCACCCATTCCTACAGTTATCTGTATGCCAGTATGAATACTTAGCTATGATTTAAATGTCGCTGCACATTATTCTGTTTCATGATGTGATGTATAAAGCACATTTTAGAAAATAAAATTACACATTTTATCTACATAATAATTTTTTTAAAGTGCTCCAATGTATGTAAACATGCCCATCCTAAGGAGTATTTTCTTAAACATCCTAGCCTGTGTACCATAATGTCTGGGTTTAAAAGACCACACATGATCCTTTAAGCATTTGACTGTAGTGTTACTCTGTGAATTGAAGGGTTCTGTTATTGTATTGAGTCGCTCGACATCACTGGACTTTTCTAAGCCGTTGTCATGTGCTGTGTTCTATCGCATCAACTTATTTCTTTATAATCTATCATAGGGTGTAATTTTCTTCAGAATTTAAGTTTCTAAAGATTTGTACCTCAGCAAACAAATGATTTACGTCTTGACTACCATATAAACTGTGTCATTCAAAATAATGCACACATAATATGGTGGATGAAACATCCACATACTGATGGGTGGACGTTGCTCTCATTGGAAGGTGAAATTAACTTCTTATTTCTTTGTGTAAGTAAGACATCTTGTATAGATCACACAATTTCTAAATCAGAACTTCCTAAGTGCATACTTAGCTATACATTGTACTTTGGCTGGGACATCTCTATGTTAACATATTGTTTATGTTATACATAAAAATTATAATAACCAACTGACTTCCGTGTCACGCAGGTGTTAAAGTTTTGTTTGTATTTCCTACTTCTACGTGTTGTGCTATTCCTGACCTCCACAGCTTTGCTGGGTGTTATTAACTAGCAAAAAAAAAACCTTAGCTCAGATCATTAAAACACTTTTGATAGCTTAGACCCACATGTTCAACATATAAAAACCTGGGACTCTTGAGAAGTTCTCCTAGGGTCGATGGTGGCAAGGGAAGTGACCTTTTCTGGAAGCAGGCTTTGTAATTTATAAGTGATTTAAGTGCACTGGTTGATGGTGGAGTACCGATGGACGACCTTAGAAGAATCAATCGTTCCTTTCACCAATAATGGCGCATGTCTTACAGATAAGGAAGACAATATCCGACATCCATGGCAGGTGAGTATGTCATCCTCCAAAAAGCATCAGTCATCGAAACCCATCAGTGTGATAATGTTTAATGCCTGACATCATGGCTTATATGACATCTGACACTGACGGCACCAGCCGCCATCAGCAACCAAATATTCACCAGGGACAAAGGGCATCTCTGCCATGATGGACTACATTAGCCATAATGACACACTATGTTAGCAAAGGTAGATGCAACATGGTGGATAGTGGACAGCAACACCATGAATATCAAAATAGTTGTAAACTTCATTGTGAATGTCAAAAAATACTTGTAAATTACACTGGATGGCAGATTGTGTATTATATTTTTGGCAAAGAATTCAGCGCTGTACACTCATAATTTTCTCACACTGAAAAGTTATTTTGTTATGTTTTTGTTAACTGAACCGCAAATATTTTTTTCACAGACACATACAGCATCGTGTACGTCAATGGCGAAGAAGGCTTTGTAGGATAGGTAGCAACTGAGTATACAGGGCAAGTCCAGATCTCAACACCCAGCAGGAAAGACACATCATTGACAAATACAGATTGGACTGCAACTCACAATTTCAAAATGACTTTTACATCACAACAGCTTTCATACGAATTTCAAAAATCATGTCAGTGTTGCAATTCTGTGCAGCCGGTTCTTTCCAGGAAACTGTTGCATAAACAAATGGCATGTCACAATCAACATTTTCAGCTGTCCTCTCTCCTCGATATTGTGTTACATCATATGTAGAAGCATATGTATGTATCCGTAGATTTGCTATCACTAAACAACACATTGTCAGACATGTATGCTTTGAGGCATGTGACTGGTGCTATTGATTGCACCAATGCAGCCCACCTGGGAGCAGGTGTAGAGCAACTGGAACCCCTTTCACTCTGTCAGCCTGCAGGTGGTTTGCTTTGGCTGTATCTGCACAGGGTTCCCTGGATCCCGCCATGATTCCATGATGCTTTGCAACAGCAGTGCACCACACCAGAGGACAGACCTTGCAGCAGCCAGAGCCAGGCGTATTGCTCAGTTCATATCTATAAATGCTTTTGGGAGAAATAATGGATGTTTTAAGTTGAATGACAACTGGTTTTTCACACGTTTGATTCGGGGGGTTTCAATATCTCAGTAGATCCTGGTTATTGATAGTCATGAGCATCCTAGAGATACCAGGCAAGGCCCAGTCCAATGAGGCACGTCTGCACCAGGGGACATCTTGAAAAGACCTTTGGTTGCTTGAAGGCTTCCTTCAGATGCCTTGATCACCCCGGTGGTGCCCTATTATATGCTCCTGGGAGGTCTACAAGATTATAGAACTCTTCTGTATGTTTCACAACATTACAGATTGAAAGAACATCCCACTCATCGTGAATGATTATTAGCAGCCACAGCACAATGGTAATGTTGGCGGCGGATGACAGGAAGACAACAGTGGGAAAGAAGATGGAGTAGAAGTGAGGAGAGAACTGATTGACAACATCTTTGCTTTAAGGCAGGTTTATGCATATGAAGGCTATTACTGGCTCTGATGCTGTAGTAACAGAACAGGACACAATCTCAGTCTTCCAGGAATGCTTTCCATGTGGTATAATAGACTTCTATGTGTACATATGTGTGTTGTTTAGCTAACACATGTAGATATACCAGATGAGCTTTGCATTTATTTCACACTTGCAAATGGCTTATTAGATTTCTTAGATGTGACGAAAGGTAAGGTTACCAATATTTAATGTGTATGTAACATCTCAATGTTTTAGTCTTGTAATCTTATTGTCCATGTACATGCCTATTAATATACCTTTTCATCCTGTCTTGTTCAGCATCACTACTGAGTCATCACTGGAATCTTCGACAGACACTAAAATTGGAGATATCAGCACTGCAAGGCGCCTAAACATTGATTGGTTGATTGATTACCATTGTATATGGATGTGAGATGCCAACTCTAAGTCATGTGATG
The DNA here is from genome assembly GCF_964204655.1 of Triturus cristatus. Lineage (NCBI taxonomy): Eukaryota > Metazoa > Chordata > Amphibia > Caudata > Salamandridae > Triturus > Triturus cristatus. The sequence goes on from NC_140584.1 coordinate 583,488,071, forward strand.
AATCCAAAGCTAAAGGGCTGTTGTAATTTGTAACCAATAGATATGTAATGAATCTCTATTCAGGGAGCAGAGCCTTAATGTTACTCATTTATACAACATCCACAGGGAATTTGAGGACTTCCTGGCTCTTTTCGCACATTACTAACTGGACCTGAGTGAGGACTGTAGGTTATTCTCAAATACTGGTTGCAGAGGAATGTAACAGTGCCATGATTTCAATAATTGATATGTTACTTTTTTGTTACAAATGCCAGCTTTAAAATCCAAGTTGATTTCTACTTTGGCCAATATTGTGTTATGTACAAATTTTTATATATATATATATGATGTGTTTTTCATGTGTGGCGATGTTTAACATTTAAAACTGGCACAACACAGTTCAAAACAACATGTTTGTTATTACTTTTATTTTATTTACATGACACATTACTAATGTTTCCTAATAAACTAGGCTATGTAATGGAGTTACCCTTAACATTTGTCTGTTTCTACATCGTAGAGTGAAATCATTGTATGACATCACTATTTTCATAACAATATTAATACACTTGTGAGATAACTATGTGAGCAAGTTTACCCCAAGAGGATGCAGATTTTAGTGTTGCTTGACAATACATTGTAGAACGGGAATTGTTACATGTGGTGCCATTAATTACTTCATAAACATTGTACATGCTCACTTACATCATTACTGCTTAGTTATTGTAATCAGTTAAACATAATCTATAACTAAATTCAGCACGTAAGGATGTTTAAGACTGATATATAGATGGCAGTGAGGCCAAATGTGTCAGTTATACTGCAATGACCATTTATAAATCAACCGTTATAAAAACAAAACATTTGTCGTTACATAGTGTGTCATGATATAACACCAATATGTAAAATTCTTGGTGTTTTAGTTAAGGTTTTGTGACAAACCTATAATCAAAAAAGAGGCACTGTTCCGGCAGAGGGGTACAGTGGGTCACCCACTCGCTATGAGGAAAAAATGAAGGAGTAAGGAAGAAGGGGAGAGAAGAAAAGTGTAGATCCTCCTAGGTGTTGGCACCCACTTATCAGAGGGGAGAACTAGTCTTGCCTCTTGTTGCCCTCACACACCCCGAAAGATGTCATGCTTCATCATGAAATTTCAGGCCGACGTATGGACGGGGCAGGTGAAACTGAGCCGGCACCCGAGTACATTTCCCGGTAAGGTGCAGGCGTCCTACATATTTAGCCTATGAAGCAACTCTCCTTTAAATTATAGGGTTTGTTCAGGAGCGGTCATGACTATTTAGTCTGTAGCCACACTGTAGGGAAAACAGTTCTTTGGCCCGCCCTGACACCATTAGAGGGTATTTACCCCTTCACATTTTAACATGCACATCACCTCACCTTATTTTGTTTTGGTCCTGAAGAAGCGCCATGGATCCTTGAGACCATACAGGCGAGAAACATGTCGACCTTCTTACCATTCTAGTTACCTGGGCACATTAAGCCTAGTGTGGTAAAACACAACCTATGGGTTTTTTACTCTATCAGGGGTACCACCACATTAAACACTGTTTGGTAACCCTAAGATAGTTTTAACTCACGTTTCACGCATTACACCACCCTCCAAGAGGACTCACCCCACACACCCGCATGCATCAAACGGCTGTTCTCCAAAAAGATCTCCACCAAAGTGAACCTTTAGGAGGACCCATAGTGCATTGCAGTGCCGGCCCGACGAGGAGCAAATGCTCGATGATGAAGGAAGACATCCTTCGGGGTGTGTGAGGGCAACAAGAGGCAAGACTAGTTCTCCCCTCTCATAAGTGGGTGCCAACACCTAGGATGATCTTCTCTCCCCCTCTTCCTTACTCCTTCATTTTTTCCTCATAGCGAGTGGGTGACACACTGTACCCCTCTGCCGGAACAGTGCCCCTTTTTTGGTTATACGTTCCATGTGAGGAGCACGGGCACTGGATCATAACTGGCTCCTGGTCCCCCCTCCTTTGTATTGATATAGTTTGTGACAAACCTATCAATAAGCCGGTTTGTGCTTCATAGGTAACACTCATTGTGCAGATGTATGTCAATTAACTTCAAAGTAAGGTCCTCATCGAAAGCAAACTGGACAATGGAATCACCCTCTATGCCAGAATCAGCACACAACTGACTACATACCTCCAAACCATACAGAGCTCAGCAGCCATGCCCACACTCAAACTTCCACAACATATGCATATCGTCCCACACCTCAGGGAGCTCCAGTGGCTGCCGTAGGCAACCAAAATTGCTTCAAACTCCTCACACACACCTTCAGAGCCTTACACAACAGAGATCCAGCCTACGACAACAACTGCATTGCTTTCCAGAAACCCACCAAACACCTTCTCTCAGCAGGTATCTCCACACCAAATTCCAGCAATTGCAAGTTTTTTCCTGTAATTGGTAATGCTGCTGTGGTCTGGGCTGTGCTGCCACCCACAACCCTGTCAGCATGATAGAGAGGTCCAATGTCTTCTGGCCTAGAATTATCAGGTTTGGTGTTTGAAGACCCGATAATTCTATGTCTGAAGACACTTGGAACTTCAGATGGCAGAATTTCACCTGGATTTGTCTCTCAGGGTGAAATTCCACCACTTTTAATGAGAGCATAATGGGGACGACCCTTGTTTCATCTGCTGAAAAGGACTCCCTTTCTTGATCTTTCAGCCCCAGATAAATCTTGCTTTTAAGATCCAGCCTTGCCTAAGACCTATTGTGGGCCTACCAGAACTTATAGTAGCTTACATCCTGCCCGTTTCTCGCCATTGGGTGGCCATATTGTCACTCTCATTTGCTTACTTCTTATTCAATGGCTTTCCTTGTCAATCTTGTGTCTGTCCTTCCCTGGAGCAAAGCCTTCTTAATATTCTATTTATTAACTGAATTGTGACCTTCCACTGATCACTTTTAGGAAACTATTGTTTTTCTTTTTGGTTAAGAACTCTATAACAGTGCATGTGTTTTACAGCTCTGTTGCTCTTGTGTTCCTTGCTCCCTTCTCTCTCCAAATACCCGCCAACCCTACCCCATGCTCTGTGTTTGCCTTTGCCAAAACTAGTATCTCGCAAAGGCTAAATTTATTGCCTTTGTCAATGCTTGTTTCTTTATTTTTGACAATTCCAGGACATCCTAGTGAAGAGCGGTATATATGGACATTGAGCACTCAGCCTTCCACTCCATTTCACCATCAACACTGGAGGGTTTACGTAGCCTCAGAGACAGGACAGGCTGGGCTTAGTGCCTTCAGTCACTTCCCTAATAAGCATTAGCAATGCAAATACATCTGTCTTTTGAATGAAAGTGCCTTGTGTGCCATTGATGGGTATAGCCACTCACATGCATTCTATCTCTCAACTTGGCACTCATGCATAAATTCATCCATCCAGTGACTCATCCTTGCAATCACCCTCTGGCACAACATCAATAAAACATACACAGATTCTACAACAAATACAAGATAAATTAAAAGAATACAAGAATGAATTAGGAAACTTGCAGTGTTCTAAACAAAGCAGGCATTTGCCTGCAATAACAAAACTAAACATAAAGGCTAGTGTGCATCATGCAATGATATTATAACACATTTAGAACCAAACTGTTGTCCATCTTGGAATGGTAAAACAATGATACACTATGGACAACAGCAGTACATAATGGTCTCCTAGTTCAGAGGAAGTGGCCACATGGGATGTGGTGCACTGCAGATGAAATGAGCGGCAAGCAAACTGACGTTAGCACTGTCTGGAGAGCTGTAGTATCCTCCTAAGAAACATTCAAATAATAAGAGGAGAAGCAAAGAAATGAAAGGGGAACTATAAAAACGAAAGGACTGGCCAGTTAGCCTTGACACTGAAGCACGCTCGTTTTCAAGTGGATGTAAACATTTGATCAGAAAATGCCATCATTCACAGGGCAAAAGAGCCAATGACTGATGTGGACTGACCCATTACCCCATGCAGTATACTGTCTTGGATGGAAGCAGAGTGTAAATGACACCCAGACAGACCAATGGAAGAAAAGAGCGGACACAAAAGCCCTCTATGTATCTCTATGAACATATATTTATATATATCTGAATTAATGTATTATTTAATGATTTTTTGTTAATACAAGATACTGGCAGACTGCCAAGAGATTCTAGCAAGAATTATTACAGATCAAATCTTCTTCCCCTGCGGTTTCTCAGAGGTGGCAACCATCACCAAAATCCTTCCCCAAAACGGTAATCTGTAACAAAATACCCATCAGTAGGCTTTAATACAGAGAAATAACAATCCAACCTTAAATGACTATTGACATTAACCTATGTTTTTCACAATTAATATGTAAGGGCAAATGTGTTTATCATAATTTTTCCTAATAAACAGATCCGACTTATGGCACTGGGATTATTTTTTCGAGTGAACCAATCAGGCCTCTAGCTCTTATCAGTGACTTGTCACAATAACCTACTGAGGCCTCCTGTACTGAGCTTAAGCTTTCCCACAAGAGAACCACCAGTCATAGAGTCATAAAATTACAGCGCATACAACATCACAGTTACAAGACAAAAACTATCTATTAATAGGGCCTAACAAGGATTCTGAGGCAAATCTTTTATACCCACGGTTTGTCAGATGGAGTAACCAGCACACAAACCAATAGCTATCACGGTAATCTGTGAGATTTCTTGTTACAAAAACATATCTGTAGACTTCCATACAGAGTAATAACAATTCACCCATAAATGCCTATTGACTTTAACATATGCTTTTCAAAATTAATATACCCAGCATACTGCTTTTATCATATGTTTTCATAATAAACAATCAGAACTATAGTCTGTATCGTTGGCTTGTCAACATAACCAACAGAAGCCCACTGTACTGAGAGTAATCTTTTCACAGGGCTGTCATCTGGCATACAGTCATAAAACAACCAATGTATACAAAACTGCAGTTGGCAACCCAAATATGTTGTCTCTTAAAAGATCCTAACAAAGATTATTATTTGTTTGGGTGGATTACCAACACTAAAACCCTTGATTTATACGGTACAAAATACCTACCATCAGGGTTTAGCTCAGTATATTAACAATCCCTCCTTAAAAGCCTAATGTCTTTACACATGTTTTTCACGATAAGTAGGTCAGGCCTACTGGCTTTGTCATAATATTTAATTAGATCAAACCTATTAAATCTGGCATGACTTTTCACAATGAACCTTTTGAAGCATTTACCCATTAACTTCGGCTTTACACTTTACCCAACACCAGACTATTCAAGTGCACATAAACTGGCAACCATCAAGCAAACAGTTCTATAATTACAAATATGAAAAATATAGCTTGCAAAATAATATACAGCCCATCTCAAAATGTCCTAAGAAGAATCATCACAGTGAAATCCCCAGGCTTTATAAGAGTGAAGGCCAACTCCAAAACCGTTGCCTACTATGGTAATTTGTGAGATTTCATGTAACAAAATATCTGTCTGCAGCCGTAACACAATATAATAACAACCATCTGTTAAAGGCTTACTGGCTTTAACCCTTTTACTGCGGCCGCAATTCCGCCGCGGTGCGGCGGCGTTGATGAGTGGGCGGGGCCACGTCGGCCAACGGAGGTAGTGCGCGCAACGGCCGCTGGCCGACAGAAGCACGCAACGGGTTAACAAAAGCTTTTCACGGGGAACAACCTTTACAACGCAACTTTTACAACGCACTACACTTACAACGCATTTTTTACAACGCAAAATCCATTACAACGCATTCCATTACATAAACAACCGCAATGGAGCGCACACCGCTAGCTCCTCCTCCGGGTCGCCCCATGGGAAGCTGGTGCATGAAGTTTTTAAGTGGTTCACCCCAGTGGGTGCAAGTAAGTACTTGTTGATGATCTCTAGACCCGATACATGTCCCGGGTTTTAAAATATCGCCCGAGACATGGCTCGGGTTTCGGGATAACTTCCCTCCTCAGTAGAGAAAATAGTTAGGGGTGGAAGAGAGGGCCGCCAAGCAACCGTCAAGGGCCTCAGTGCCCACACAGGCACGCAGGTGCGTCGTCCAGGAGCTCGTCAGCTCAAAGCTCGAGGGAGCCCTTTTTATAAACAACCGCAATGGAGCGCACACCGCTAGCTCCTCCTCCGGGTCGCCCCATGGGAAGCTGGTGCATGAAGTTTTTAAGTGGTTCACCCCAGTGGGTGCAAGTAAGTACTTGTTGATGATCTCTAGACCCGATACATGTCCCGGGTTTTAAAATATCGCCCGAGACATGGCTCGGGTTTCGGGATAACTTCCCTCCTCAGTAGAGAAAATAGTTAGGGGTGGAAGAGAGGGCCGCCAAGCAACCGTCAAGGGCCTCAGTGCCCACAAGGGCACGCAGGTGCGTCGTCCAGGAGCTCGTCAGCTCAAAGCTCGAGGGAGCCCTTTTTATAAACAACCGCAATGGAGCGCACACCGCTAGCTCCTCCTCCGGGTCGCCCCATGGGAAGCTGGTGCATGAAGTTTTTAAGTGGTCGCTGCTACTTCATTCTCCAGAATCCTATGGGGCTACTTGCTAGTATGACGAGCGGTGTGCGACCCACTTGGTTGTATTTAAAAAAGCTCCCTCGAGCTATTGGCTGACGAGTCAGGATCCCGCACCCGCGCGCCGTGAAAGGTATTAAACCTTATATATTTGGCAGTCTACTTGGCACCCCGCATACAGACCTGCTCCCTGCTGACGAGAGGCAACTACCTCGAAACACGTGTCCAGGGATGGCATTTTATTTTACACTCGTAGCATAGGTGTACTCGCCGCTGCTACTTCATTCTCTAGAATCCTATGGGGCTACTTGCTAGTATGACGAGCGGTGTGCGACCCACTTGGTTGCATTCCATTACATAGCATGACACTACAACGCATTTTTAAAAACTACCTTTACAACGCATTCCATTACAACGCATACTACCTTTACAACGCATACCATTACAACGCATAATATTACACTACACTATCCAACACTTACCCTACTGTTGCACCCCCTGGAGTTAGAATAGTAATTTTTACCCCTATACTATCCAACACTTACCCTACTGTTGCACCCCCTGGAGTTAGAATAGTAATTTTTACCCCTATACTATCCAACACTTACCCTACTGTTGCACCCCCTGGAGTTAGAATAGTAATTTTTACCCCTATACTATCCAACACTTACCCTACTGTTGCACCCCCTGGAGTTAGAATAGTAATTTTTACCCCTATACTATCCAACACTTACCCTACTGTTGCACCCCCTGGAGTTAGAATAGTAATTTTTACCCCTATACTATCCAACACTTACCCTACTGTTGCACCCCCTGGAGTTAGAATAGTAATTTTTACCCCTATACTATCCAACACTTACCCTACTGTTGCACCCCCTGGAGTTAGAATAGTAATTTTTACCCCTATACTATCCAACACTTTCCCTACTGTTGCACCCCCTGGAGTTAGAATAGTAATTTTTACCCCTATACTATCCAACACTTACCCTACTGTTGCACCCCCTGGAGTTAGAATAGCAATTTTTACCCCTATACTATCCAACACTTACCCTACTGTTGCACCCCCTGGAGTTAGAATAGTAATTTTTACCCCTATACTATCCAACACTTACCCTACTGTTGCACCCCCTGGAGTTAGAATAGTAATTTTTACCCCTATACTATCCAACACTTACCCTACTGTTGCACCCCCTGGAGTTAGAATAGTAATTTTTACCCCTATACTATCCAACACTTACCCTACTGTTGCACCCCCTGGAGTTAGAAAAGTAATTTTTACCCCTATACTATCTAATACTTACCTTAAATGCAATTTAATATTATGCGTTGTAATGGTATGCGTTGTAAAGGTAGTATGCGTTGTAATGGAATGTGTTGTAAAGGTAGTTTTTAAAAATGCGTTGTAGTGTCATGCTATGTAATGGAATGCGTTGTATTGGATTTTGCGTTGTAAAAAATGCGTTGTAAGTGCATGCGTTGTAAAAGTGTGCGTTGTAACGACATACATCCGCTTTTCACAATTGATAAGCTATGCCACCTGCCTTAGTTATAGCATTTCATATTAAGCAGACCAGACCTATGGCATCAGGCATAACGTTCCCCAGAGTACAGTCATAAAAATAGAAAGGTTAAAAAAATTATCGTTGGCTAGGCAAAATACTATCTGTCCTAAGAAGGTCTAACAAGGACTTTCCCAGAATAAACCTATATCCGCGGTTTGTCACACAGGGTCATCAATACCAAAACCCTTGCCTCCTACGGAGATCTGTGGGATTCCTTGGAAAAAATATCTACCTGTAGTCTTTACAATAGAGTAATAACAACCCACACCTAAATGCCTATTGACTTTAACACATGCCTTTCTCAATAAATACGTCAGACCTAGTGCCTTTATCATTACATTTCATAATAAACAGATCAGTCCTATAGCCATGATCAGTAGCTTGCCACCATAACCAATTCAGTCCTGCTGTACCGAGTATAACATTTTCCAAACACCAAAAAGTGCAATACAAGCAGTCTTTTTAGTGGAAGCACACACATTTGGCTCAATCAACTCCAACAGCATTACAGTGCCACGTGTGTGCCCCTGAAAGTTCAAGCTCAAGCAGCCATAATGATGCAGGTCCAGGCAGCTGGATAAGAATAAACAAAATAGCTGTGTGGAGGGGAAGTACTTTTTTTCTGCGGAAGCACACAACATCTGCCCAATCAAGAGATGACCTCCTGGCTACCAACAAGTAAGTGGCACCAGATCTCCTCTCTGTAGTACTCCTTAAAACGGATTTTTGGGTTAATCACATTACATCTGGCAACAGATGTGCTGTCAAGCCAGATCTAAAAAGAGAAACATTGTTCGTTTTCACCAAGTGTAGCTGATTGTGCTTTCCTTTTTTTTTTATTTAGGGTTGTCCACCCCGTGGGTCAAGTACAGGTTCCTCGTTTTCTCTATCTCTATTATTAGCATTTTGTATTTTGGTTATTTATTTATTTTTGTTACCTATATAGCATCCCTTCCTGCAAGCTTTCAAAGCGCTGTATGTTCTAACAACTTATAATTCATGTCATGAACTAACATCAACCTTTATAAGATCTGTAGAGAAGTGAATACTTGGGAGAGGTGAGATGGAAAGGAAGGTAAGTCTCTAGTATTAGGCGTGGGGTGGGTGGGGTGGGACTGGGATGCCTCTAGCTGCCCTCCAGGACATCCTGCACATTATGGACAAGAGCAGTGCAGAAGGGTGGCAGTGGACTGTCCATAAAGGCGCATGTGGTGGCCACCTATAGCACTAAGTTTAGTGGAGTGTCAAATTCAAGGTAAATCACCCGCCTCAAAGTCTTGCCTTCCCTATTGATCTGCATTGCACTTACAGTGCTGAGTGCATGCACACGTGCATATGTAACACACAATAGGCCATCTGGTTGTAAAGTACAAAAAGTGAGTAAGTGACCCTATTTACTTTCATCACACTTTTATCTAAAGAATTTTACAAGCCACATGGTACTAAAATAAGAACAATTATTTACCCCACAATTAAAATATGAAGGGATTTATAGTGTCTTTTTAAATTGTACTTATGATTACCTATGCACAGATACCAGTAGAGCAGCCCGAATATTTGGTGCAATGAGAGGGGAAAAAAGCTATATTCGAAGGGGGTAGTAAGGAAGAACAAAAGACAGAGAAAAGTACAGCCTACAGAAATAAAACAAGCGAGATTAGGGGATGCAGAAATAATGGATGTATTTAAAAACTACAAATAACACATAAAAAGTGAAACCCGAAACAAGCACTGACATACCCAATAATTTAGGCTTAAATATAGTGAAAAAGATTTACAAAGCCTAATGACAAACAGAATATGTACAGCATGAGGAGCAGAAATTGAAGAGCCATTCACATACAGGACTAGGCCAACTCTCACAGGAGCAGTGAAAGATTTTCCCGCAAACAAGAAAGTAGACTACAGTAGGAGCAGCACATAATATGACAAGTGTATTAGTAAAGTGCATGTATCACCCAAGGTGCTGAGTAACAGATGTTTATTGTTCTCCAACTCAGTGGTTCTCATTTTATCGACCTCAGATAGAGAAAAGGCTGAGTGGACCCACCGGGATGTGAACCTGTGACCACGAGGTCAAACACAGGCCCCTATAGTGGATGCATTTGTCCACTGAGCCACCAGACCGGGCACAAGTTTCCCCCCACATGTAGCACAAGCAACATCAGTTCAAGCTTTCCTCACACACCAGGCAGGTAGATCACAGCAGCACATGAAGTGCAAAAAATCCTCAAAAACAAAGAGGTACATCATAGGCAGTGCAACAGAAACAGTGCAAGGTTAATCTGCTACCATACAGATATACCACAGCAGCAGGAAAGCAAGGTTCAATCCGTGTAGGATAGGCACAACACACGTAGTAGAAGTGAAAGATGTCCTTCCACATCAAGTAGAATAACATCAGGAACAGTATAAACTTCACACACCCACAGAACAGGTACAGGAGGGCATCAGCAGGAACAAACACAGGGGCATATTTACGAGAAAACTGTTGGAGCGTGGCGTTAAGCAAAGATTGCTAACGCCATGCTCTGACAGTTTCCAAACGCAGTAATGTGTAGTATTTACAAGAATGGGGCACACCTCTGCGTTTCCTCTAGCGCTGGCGCTAAATGTAGCTGCCTAGCGCCAGCGCAGGCACCCATGCAGCATGGTGCAAAGGTGCCTGCGTTCCAGGGAATGATCGATCAGGTGCCGGAAGGTGTCCCTTCCTGGACATAAACAATCAGTAATGGCGATTAGCAACTTCTATGTGTGCTGCTTTATGCAGCACACATAGAAGTTGCAACTCGTCATGGTTTATGTGCAGGAAGGGACACCTTCCTGTACATGAACAATCACTAGTGGCTATTTGCTGTTTCAATGTGTGCTGCAGAATGCAGCAAAAACAAGGAGAAATTAATCATTTCTCCTCGTTTCGCCAGGTTAAGACCAAGTTTTTGCTGGTCTTATTTTTGGCGCTGCTCCATATTTACCCCACCCTTGTAAATAGGGGGCAGCGCCAAAAAGCAATGGGTGTTGCGGTGGAACGCCCATCGCAACACCCATTGCCTGCCCCTTTTACGCTAAGTGCTGCCTGAAAGGGGGCCTTATTCACAAGGTGGCGTTAAGCCACATTCACTGGCTGAATGCTGCCTTGTAAATAAGGTGAGGGGCTCATCGCCACCAGAACGTCACAGAAAGTGACATTCTGGTGGCAATAAGCTCTTGTAAATATGCCCCACAGTCTCTCTTTCTCTCTCTCTCTGTCTCCTCATCTACAAGCATATATATGGCGACTGCCACTGGGTAGTTATAGTTAGGACCACGTTTCCATAGGAAGTTGATATTTTGTTTTGCTTATAACTTTAGTACCATTTGAGGATTCTTCACAAAACTTTCTAAAATAAGTCTGATCCACCTCAGCTCCTTTCTGGAAAGTTTTGGGGTGATCCTTTAGGACTGACAAAAGTGTATTCTCAAAACGTGCTTTCCCCATACCATTTTCCCTAGTAAAATTAGACTCAGCAGTGGAACGGAATTGTACCAAATTTAACAGGAAGCTAGATCTTGGTCCGTAAGCCGTTTTGTTTTGTCATTTGGTGTAAATCTGTTCATTCAATTTTGAGAAATGAAGGCCCAAAGTTTTTGTAAATGTCACTTTGCCAGGAATCTGCATATCCAACAGATCTATAGATAACAGGAATGGCTGTCACCACATCAACAAAGATATGGCAGCAACCATTATAGGGCCCTGGTACTGAGTTCCCTGCCCTGAAGAAAATAGAAAGAAACAAATTGGGGGCAGGATAAAGATACCCTGCCCCCATTTGCCTCTTGGCAGGTCCCATTTGAAAACAAAATGGCAGACTCCTGTGCTTTATAAAAATAACCCCCCCCCCACTCCCCCCCGGCGGGCAAGGGTCCGGGGCAGAGGGGGGTCAGTGCAATATTGTTTTGGGGCCTGGGGACTCTCTTGCATTGTGACTGATGACATTTTGTCTGATTCCATGTGCCCATTTGCCTGAAATGAAATGCCATGTGTGGTAGGCGAACACTTTTTTTCTTCCTATTCTTTTTACATTTGTTAATTTATCCTTGCATGTTTAAGGTATTTCTTCAGGTGACAGTAATTCAAAGCCACTGGTACCTTTTCCTTGTGCAAATACGAATCATATTTTGCTGAGAAGCGAATTAATACTAAAAAAGTGTTTCTACATCTACTGTAAGTACACATGCGTTCTAGGAAACGCACCCATATTTTTCTATTATAATAATATGCAGTGTTTATTTTTTAATGTACCCTGTAATTGTAAAACGATGGCAGAGACGTTTAGGCAATATGTGTTCTTTCATATCTTCTCTTTATTTTTGTGGCAAATACTTTCAATAGAAATAAACAAAAAGTCATACACTGTGACAAGGCCAGGACTATTGGCTTTGCTACTGTTTTATTCATTGAAATTGGAAGATAAAGCCTAGTTTTATGATATTTTGCTGTCTTGTACGTTTTTTGTTTGAGAATGCTATATTTGTTTTATTTATTTTTTATTCCCTTCTTTCTTTCCTTCATGTTCTCTTTTATTGTTGCAGCTCATCCTTAAACGGAATACTGAGCTGTCTTTCTGAACATTTTTATTGCTCGGCTTCCTGTTGGAACGGAATTATGTCAGCAACTCTGAAGAACAGTGTGGCAGGTATGTTAAAGCAATGCATGCAATTATAGCATAACATGTCTCTACTGAGTGAACATAAAAAGTGTATGATTAACAACGGGTTTCAGATCCTGTGTGGCGTCAGGTATCAGCAAAAAGAAAGGAAGGATTTTGAAGCTGTTTTGTCCTGCAGCTTAGCGCCCTCTGCTGTTAGATTATGTGAACAGCGATATAAAAAAAAGAATATTCCAAAATAGGTCACGGAATATGTGCCATCAGAGAGCACCAGACTGCAGGACAAAACAACTGTAGAAACTATCACCTCCCTATGCATACGGCTAAATTGAAATTGCAGGCACAAATGGCTGGACTTCCTACCACAGATTATAATTCATAAAACATGAATTTGCATTCGTGAAGACTTTTACACATGCATAATATAACCTCATAATCCAGTAGCACTAGTAATAATGGACCTGAGTTTGTTGTCAAAAGTTGCTAATAACACTGCTTCGCAAATTTCTTTCTTTATGTTTTCAAAACATTCTTTTTGCTGTTCACCTTATGCAAAATGTGTGTCTTTCTTGAGCAAAGTCTCAAAAGTTAAATTTTGTCTGAAAGATTTTCTACAAATTTAGAATAATATTCAATCAACCCAATAAAGGATATAAACTGATCCTTATCGGTGGGGGAAGGTGTAATCTCAACTGCTCTAAGTAGGTTTCTATTTGGTTTGATACCCCGGGCGGAAATGATGTATCACAAATGTTCTATTTCTTCCACCAAAACCGGACATTTTTCCTTCTGAAGTGTCAAACCCACCTCAGAAATTCTGCCCAACACTTGTTTTAAAACCACATTGTTTTTCGCTATAGACTTTCCAAAGATCAAGATGTTGTCTCGGAAACAGACTACATTGCCTAACCCTCTAAAAACCTCATTCACCATGCGTTTAAAAAAATGTCGCAGCTGATGATAAGCCGAAAGGCATGTGAGTAAACTGGAAAGTTCCTGCGGTGGAAATAAATGCTGTCAAAGGATTAGACTCATTGTGAAGCTTTATTTGGTGGTAGGCACTCATCAGGTCTAACTTCGAAAAGTACCTATCATCCTTCAACATGGAGACCAATTCACCAATATTGGGGAAGGGGAAAGTATCTGCTATCACACATTGGTTGAGGGACCTTAGGTCAACACAAAACCTAAGCCTACCATGCGACATCCAACTTGAAGCTTTTATAGGCTCTATGATGCCTCCATCCAACATTTGTTTTATCAACGTTTTGACCTCATCAGAACCACAATTGTCACTCTCCTATTGTGTTATATGGGCACTGCATACCTCTTCAACACAATTTTGTGGACATACCCTTTGAGTTTGTCCCAGTTTATCCCTAAAAACTGGATTAACACTATCCAATATGTCAGTTAACCTCTCCTCCTCAACCACCATGACCTGTGTTGGAACCCTGGGATTCACTATGACATGGAGGTCATGTTGGTGTACCCATCCCAAAATTGGAGGTCCCTGCTGTGCCATGTACACCTTACCCCCTGAATGGACCTACCTGAAAATTCAGTATAAGCATCCATGTTCTCTAAAATATCAATAGATTCACCTTGGTATCCTCCTGGAGAAATATCTTTTGGTTTCAAAGCTATGCCTCCCCACTCACGCTCAAACATTTTCTTTGGACTTATAGTGTGCATAGATCCAGTATCCACCACGAGCTCGGTGGGAATGATGGAGCAAGGACTCGTAGAAAAGAGACTTGCTCTGAAGCGATCCGCTCCTTTAACTTACTAACATATAACTAAAAGTATTTTGTATAAAACTAATGCGCACCACACAAACACGCGGGTTAGTGAAGCTTGCTTATGTGTTTACTAACGTTAACAACACAAACGAAAGACTAAAACCGCTTTAAACGGAAAATCTTTATTGCCCATGCGTCAACTGCCTCTCCATAGCATGACGAGCTAATGCTTGGAGGGAAATTCTTGCACCGGAGCAGAAGACACTAAAATGGAGTCTTAAAGACTCGCATGCATGGCATCTGCTTGGCTGAAACGAAAACAAGCTATTTTACTAGCATTAATGCGGGGAAAGTATTAATAAGTAAAGGGGAATAGAGTAGAGATCAGTGGTATACAGTGAAACCATTTTATTTGTGAAAGTAACATCTGTCTTTTGACTTTATCACTAGTGTGTATTTGGGCCTCTTCTGAATAACCGGACTGAATGAAGTGATGCAATGCCTGTGCATGCTCACTGAGTGAAGCCATGAAGGACATGACTAAGGTGTTGAATGGAAGCCAAATTGAAGTGCTACAAGCCTGGGAATGGATGGTGCAGAGTTCAGCAAAGATATATTCTATTCATCATAGTTTCATTAATGTTTCAAAATGGATACATGTAGTGGATGGGAATAAAATTTTGAATAAATATTAAGGGGATGGGTTTGTGAACAATGGTTTAACTGAATTAAATGACATGTAAGCATGGTGTGATGATCTTTCCCCTTGCCTGACCAATTAGATTTCGTATTTTTACGATATTGAAACTTTAGTGGGTGGTACATGAAGAACGAAAGGTATAATTGAGATAGTTTTTAGTTAGTTAGTCAGATGGGGTCTTGCAGAGCTCGGGGTGCTGTCTGTGGAGCGGCAGATGCTGATGCTGGGAGAGACACTGTGAGATGCTGATGAAGAAGCCGAATGCAGAACTTTCTATCCTAATTTAATTGGGTTAGATAAGAAGATCGCTGAAGAATCTCAAGGAGGAAGAGAGTGTCAGAGAGGGGTGCGGCGCAACCGTCGGTATTAGAGAGGTCAACTATCCTGTCCTGAATCCTGTCCTGAAGTCTTTGTCGCCTGAACTATCCCAGGGGCCCCTTACCAGCCCTTTGGCCAGGGGGTTGGTCTTCACACCATTCTTGGTAATTATATTTTCACGTTATTCGTAGATGTTCGTTTCTCTCTGTCCTCTCCCTTTCTGAGCATTGATCATTGCGTGTGTTTGATGATTAATTAATTGAATTTTCTCTCCTAAGAATGATGGCGACTGCACTGTGTATTTGAGATGGCTCATATGCGTTTTGAAATTTAGATAAAGATTTAAAACTTCCAGAGTCTGTGGTTATTTACTTTAAATGAAAGAGAGTTAGTGTTAATTTTCACCATCAACTAGTTCAACTAATGGTCCATCGACCAGAGGAAAGAACTTTTTGATCAGTGAAAGGTTAGTTAGGAGTAAGAAATAACTAATCCTAAATTGTGAAAATCCGAAACTTTGACTCCAGCGGTTTACTCAATTGCGTGTGTTTATGGGCCCAGGTGAGTATATGGTAGTGGAGTATCTGTTGGTACGCCGCTGGATCAGGAACACCCATTGATTGCACAAATTGCTTTGGGACTTTTCTTTCTCTTGTATTCCTCCAATGTCATATCTTCTTTTCCCACACTGAGCATATTGTCCTGATGATTACCTTCATCACTTGAAGCTTCAAAGACAACTGACACCTTGCCCTGACCCTTAGTCTTACACATCCTTGCATAATGACCTATGTGGCTACACTTTATGCACTCTTTATTGGTCGCAAAACAAAAATTAGAATCTGACATGTGACTAGTACTCCCACATCAGTTGCAAATAAATACACCCGGCTCACACTGTTCAACCTTTCTCCCCATTCTTGTTTTATTTTTCAATGTGGCCAGAGCCCCAGATTCTACTTCCCCAGTCTCGCCCACATCAGATACCTTAGTCACATCATGAGTTTGATTTTGTTTTCCAACTCTCGCATACATAATTCAAATTGCTCCACAACATTGGCCATGTCAATAGCTGCCTTCAAAGTGGGGTTCTTGGCCGCCCAAAGCCTTTCCTGAATTTTCTTATTTTTGCATTGGACAATTAATTGATCATGAATGAGTTTATCAGTCATGCCCCCAAATTTACATCTGGTTCACAATTCTCTTAGCCCAGTAACAAACTCATCAATAGATTCTTCAGCTTTTTGGTGTGACCAAATTCTCATTTTTGGCATATCTGAGCTCTAATCTGCAAACTGCCTCTTTGCATTCATCTGACATTGGTTGACCATTTGCTTGCAAAGCTTGAGGCAAATGTCTAAAAACATGCTGCCCTTCTTTGCCTAATATACTTAATAACAACACTTTTTTCTGCTTTGGACTGATACATGAGCTGCTGTCATGAACCAAAGTAGTTAGAAAATGGTATTATAACCCGTGCACCGCACTAACTATGATATGCCAGCCTAAAATGTGGATTATGAGAAACAAAAAACACATAAAACTAATGTGTACTTATCTAGGGTTTTAAAAATAGTATTTTTAAGGTGTGCATATCACTGCTGCTTGGCACGCCGCACAACTGTGTCCAAAAAGTGTACCTTAAAGTTTAATGGTGTGCGCATCACCTTATGAGAAGCTGCTTCAACAAACCTGATTCTCATTCAACGCTTCGATCGTCTCAACACTACACAGTTTACGTGTGCACATCACCATACTCATGTGCGTTGACAAACCCTGAGATGACCTCAATAGAGATGACCATCTTTACGTCGCCCAGTAGGTAACTGCAGCAGTGTAGGTATCTCTTAAGATGGCCACTGCAGAGTCGCTGTGCAACCCAAGCAAAGATGGCAGCTGCACGTTTGGATGTCCCTGCAGCAGACGCACCATGTAAATTCACACAGCAACTTCACTAAGATGGCTGCCCCTCGCATCATTATGTTGCCCAATAGAAAATAGCCACACCCGTGACGCACTCTTTCACCACGTCATCATCTTCCAGTACGTGCAGGCTCACAATACTTAGTACAATCCTTAACTGTATAATCAGCACACTTCCCTTACTTGTTGAACCACTGCTTTGATGTGTGGATGGTGCCGTGGGCTATACTCTGTCAGTGGAATAATTCTCTTCAATGTCCAAGCTTGCACGTCACCGGATCCCATCCGCCTCTCTTTCCGCTCGTAAAGAAGAAGATACGAGTCAAGCAACTGCATATAAGTTTCTTCACATTTATAGTCAAAGCAAACAAAAGCTGAAATACACTTCCTGGCTGGTCAGGAGGCAACTGACTCATCATAGAAGGCTCACCTTTAAACAACTACATGGAATCTGACACATGTCAGATTCCATGTATGTATGTAGGGAATTTATAGAGCGCTGGAATCACCCCCGAAGGGGTATCTCCGTGCTAACATAGAAACAGGTCAGTCAGGCACAGATTCCCATAGCTCAAGCCTTGAATAATTCCGTCTTCAGACGTTTTCTGAAGCGGGGAAGACTGGGACATTCACGTAAGTCCTCTGGTAGAGAGTTCCAGTATATGGGTGCCAGATAGGCAACAGTTTTGCCTCCGGATTGTTTTTTCTTAAAACGAGGGACAACCAACAACTTTTTGCCTTCCGATCTGAGACACTGGTTCCGGCAGTACAGTTTGAACTTGTCCGCCATATAACTCAGGCTAGTGCCATAAAGAGCTCTGTGAGCAAAGCAACAGAGCTTAAACTTTATTCTCTGGTGTATTGGAAGCCAATGGAGAGTTTTCAATAATGGCCCAGGGGAGGTGCAGGGTAGCTTGTTAAGAGCTAGGCGTGCAGCCACATTCTGAACGATCTGCAGTCTGCTAAGAAAAGACTTGGTCGCCGATGCCAATAAAGCATTACAATAGTCCAGGCAACCTATAATCAAAGCCTGAATTAAGGTTCTGCGTACAGTTTGGGGTAGCCACAAGAACACTCTGCGGAGCAGGCTCAAGGTGTGATAGCAGGTCCCGGTAGTGGTCATAACTTGATCCTTCATCGATAACTGTGCATCCAACCGGACCCCTAGATTTTTTGCTACCGAAGTTGGTAAAGGGGCAGGGCCTAACACTGTCAGCCACAAGTCAGGGGACCAGTAAGTTAATACAGCACCAAACAGCAGGAATTCAGTTTTGGCCGCATTTAACTGCAGAAAGTGTTCAGTCATCCATTCTGCTATGGCAGACATGCCATTAGCAAAGCGCTGATCGACGAACTCCATGTCCTTATCAAAGGACAGGAGTAATTGTGTGTCATCAGCATAAGAGAATGGCGTAAAGCCGTACTGTTGGGTGACTTTAGCCAGGGGGGCCACATAGATGTTAAACAAAGTAGGGCTCAGACAGGACCCCTGGGGCACCCCCTTGCTAAGCTTCATAGTTTGGGATCGAAAAGGGCCTAAATTAATGGATTGCGTGCGATGATCAAGAAAGCTGACCAACCAATCGAGAACTACCCCCTACAGACCGTCCTCTCTCAGTCGAAATATCAGTTTCTGATGAGAGACCATGTCGAAGGCTGCTGTTAGATCCAACAAAACCAACATCACTCCTTTGTTATCACCCACGGACATTTTAATATAATCCGTGACCCCGATGAGAGTTGTCTCGGTGGAGTAGTTGGATCTAAACCCCGACTGTGAATGATCAAGGATACCATTGGCCTCAAGATAGTCCATTAATTGAGTATTAACATAGCTCTCCGCCAATTTGCCCATAAGCGGGAGGAGCAAAATAGGACTGTAATTGGAGAGCACTTCAGCCAATACCTGATCTTTCTTCTTGATAGGTAGTACTTGGGCAACTTTTCAATCTAAAGGCACATTGCCTTCACTCAATGATGAATTTAAGATCTCAGCCATTGGGGCGGCGAGAAGAGGGGTGAGGAGAGCAAATTTGTGGACGGGCATTATATCCAAAGGAGATCCTGATTTCGGCTTTTTTAACATAACTTCCACTTTAGAGACCACAGTATCCTTAAAATGTGTCAAACCTTCATCTGAGCCTGTTGGGCGGAGCTAAATCGGATATAGTAAGTGACACCTGGCCAATGTTTTGAGGGAATTGTTGATAAATCTGGTTGATTTTATCGTTGACGTATGCAGCAATATTGTCACACAGACCCTGGGATGGAGTGACCAGCTGTGCGCATGCTGTTGGCTTGGTAAAGGAATTCAACATTTTGTAGAGATCCTTTGCCGAATTTCCTGCCTGATTGAGTTTATTTAAGACCTGATCTTTTCGGGCCCTTTTTAGGTCTCGCCTGATCCAGCGCATGCGCTGGTCTGGCCGAGACATTTAGTGTACGGGTTTTCAAAGTGCTGCCACACGACCTAGCGCTTGCGTTCACGCGAGCGTGCACGCGCACAGCCGGCAGCTTTCAGTGCCCGAGGCGCCATCTGGCGCTTGTGCTGTGAGCGCCGCGCGGCCGTGTCACTTTCACGGCCGCGTGGCCATTGCTTGTTAAGTTAAACGTTCCATCAGGGCCGGTTTGTTTTTCTGCCTGCAGACACAGAGTTGTTATCTATTGTAAAATCAGAGGATTTTAGCTTTCCGAGAGTTTGACGTGTGAGTATTTATTTTCTTGTCTAGGCACTTACTTGCTAATTGGAATTACTGCTGCCAGTTGGTGCGCTCCGTAGCAGTTGGGAAAAGGTTTGTTGTTTTTCTTGGTCTAAATAATGGTGTTTGAGTTAAAGGTTAAAGCACGAACTGGGACGTTAGCTGTTGCACTTCTATTTCACACGCTTCAAATCACATATTTTGTAGCACCCGCGATTAATCACTCACGTTTTACATAGCGATCTGCAATCATTCTTCCCGCTTTCGGCTGGCTTTCTGGAACGCTGTTATTACGTTTGGGCTCATTACGTATAAATAGACTTCCGATTCCATTTCCCTTGTCAATAAAGTTGTTGAGCAAAGATTTCTGGTTCATGTAGTTTTTAAAGCGTGTGTGCACTTTTTTATTGTCATTGCCTGAAACAAGTGTAGAAGGCATTCTGGAAAGCTGGCAGTTCGTCTAAGCTTATTTCGTTTTTGTGAACTTCCTAATCCATATTGCCGTTGCCTTTATCAAGTTCATTATTTCATCATGTTTAAAAGACATTCTTGGAAAGCTGTCAGTTTGTCTCCGTTTATTTCCTTTTAGTGGACTTCCTAATCCATGCCCCTTGTCAGTGAAGCTGTTACACAAAGGATGCTGGTTCATGTAGTTTGTCCATAAAGCGTGTTGGCGCTTTATTGATGCCGCGAACAAGTTCTTTATTTCATTGTGCTCAAAAGGCAGTGACTGTGATGCACATTTAACAGTGGTCCTTTCTCCATACTATCGCGAGCATTATAAACACCTTAACCTGATTATTTAGCGCACACTTTCTTCTCATAGGTTGAAAACAACCTGTGTAAAATGGAGTTTAAATACATATGTGCCGTGCGTAATCCTCAGATTGGCAGCACTTGAGGGCCAACAAAGGACAGTGAGTCATAAGAAGAAAGAAGGAAAACTCAGGACAATCATGTATAAGAAATGAAACACATCACAAAGGATAGACAAGTCAAAACAGTGATAAACGCAAAATAACAGGCAACTAATCAAAGCAAGCATTGGCATAGCCAATAGGTCTCGCTTTTGGGACCTTATAAGTATTTAGTTATGCAGCAGAATATCCTTGGTGCAATAACACCAACTGTTGCATGGCTAAACACTTATAAGGTCCCAAATGCGAGACCTATTGGCTATGCCAATGCTTGTTAATTCTTATGATAAGTATTGAGGCCAGTTTAAATTTAAGTTTTTCTGTTTCCAGCTGGGATTTACGCCAGGATTTTTCTAGATGTTTACATCTGGATTTTTCACTGCATAAGTCAATCGTATACCATTCTTCACTTTTTTTTACGGGAGTTACTGAGTTGATGTGTCATGGGAGCCAACCTGCCAATCATATCACACATGGTATCATTGAAAACCCTGAGTTTTGTGGTACTGTCCATATGCTCATTGAAAGCTGGGGGTACATATATTTTACTTAATGATTAGGATGTGACTCTGTGCCAATGCCTTTTGAGCCCATGCGCAGGGCATCCGGCCATTAGGGGTTTAGTACTGCTGTTGATCCTAAAAGGACTCATAAAGTGATCTGACCATATCAGTGGGCAAGCGGGGTCAGCAACAATATATGAGGATGTGGAAAGTATAATATCCAAAGTGTGACCAGCTGAGTGTGTGGGTCCAGAATTGATCTTATTAAAGCCTAAGGTGGCCATGTCAGCTAAAAAGCTCGCAGCCTCTACATTCTCACTTTCTTCGCTATGGACATTAAAGTCACCAAGCAACAGGAAGTGCTTAGATGTAATTATGTAAGGGCCAATTTTCTCCATCATTTTTAGGTTAAAGTCTTTTAATGGCCCTGGCGGGCGATAAATAGGAGAGCCCTTTAAAGTTTCTTGGGGTGTCAACTTGATTTTAAATATGAGCATTTGCATAGTATTATCCAAGATGGATCAAGTCTAAGCATCCGATAGTGCTCTGGGAGGGCGAGGGCAATATCAGGTGGGTTTAAACCAAGTTTCTGTTAAAAAACCGAGATCTGGGCATTCCGAACTCACCAGATCCCAGAGTTCGGTGGCATGTTTTGGTAATGAACGTACATTCGCCAAAAAACCCTTCCAGGAACAAACCTGGTTTGAAGAGTGGGGCCAAGCAGAAATATTGTTCGTCCCACCCCTCTCTGACATACTTTTCCTGCTAACATTGTTGCCCTGTGAGCCTGGTGAGGTATCCGTGCAAGTAAAATGACAATGTGAGCAGGCAAAAGGACCTTCCAAATTAGCAATTGTATGATCATACAGACATAATAACAGATCATGTCTCAGCTGAAAAAGTTGAGAGGACGTATAGGTAAGCCTGGGGGCGGTATCAACCTGAAAAGCAGCAGAGTTTCTGGCTCCTGGCGACATTCCTGCACGGACGGGCGCAAACGGGCTTGTCTTTGGCGTGCTGTGCAAGCATGTTAATTAAATGCCCCCACTCCCACTCACGCTGGAAGTAAAGGATCAGGAGGAGGAGCCACGTCCCTCCACACAATCGGCACCAAAAGCTTCGGTGGACCAGGGACAGGCGCTCAAATAAAAGTGCGAGTGCAAGGTGAGTTTCCAATAATTAAAAGCAATGCCTCATAGGAACAATGTGTAGAATAAAAAAAATCTGCAAATTTAAAAGTTCACCTTAAATGCCTATTTTTAAAAGGAGCATATCACTGTGCCTGCAGTCGCGCTATTCTCTATTGCCGATGACAGATTCCATCTAGCACATGAAACTGGCTGAATGCAACAGATAGCTTCCAGGTGCTTCAAGACAGAGAGCTAGCTCTTACTTCTAAGTCAGATTCAGGTGATTCCCTTCACCTCTGGGAAGCTGGTTGTCAGACAAACACCAGCTCTGGTTGAAGAGCAGCCCTCAGGGCATTCTGTAGTGCACTCCATTCCTTTATAAAGGAGATCTTGTAATTAGAACAACAAATGGGTCAGCATCTCTCGCTTTTATCCAGTCAAAACAGAAAGGCGATGTAGAATCACTGTCTATACTTTCATAACCGGTTCGGGGTGGTTCTTCGTTCATGTGTCTTCTTCGGGGAACAACCTTTACAACGCAACTTTTACAACGCACTACACTTACAACGCAATTTTTACAACGCAACATCCACTACAACGCATTCCATTACATCGCATGACACTACAACGCATTTTTAAAAACTACCTTTACAACGCATTCCATTACATCGCATACTACCTTTACAACGCATACCATTACAACGCATAATATTACACTACACTAGCCAACACTAACCCTACTGTTGCACCCCCTGGAGTTAGAATAGTAATTTGTACCCCTATACTATCCAACACTTACCCTACTGTTGCACCCCCTGGAGTTAGAATAGTAATTTTTACCCCTATACTATCCAACACTTACCCTACTGTTGCACCCCCTGGAGTTAGAATAGTAATTTTTACCCCTATACTATCCAACACTTACCCTACTGTTGCACCCCCTGGAGTTAGAATAGTAATTTTTACCCCTATACTATCCAACACTTACCCTACTGTTGCACCCCCTGGAGTAAGAATAGTAATTTTTACCCCTATACTATCCAACACTTACCCTACTGTTGCACCCCCTGGAGTTAGAATAGTAATTTTTACCCCTATACTATCCAACACTTACCCTACTGTTGCACCCCCTGGAGTAAGAATAGTAATTTTTACCCCTATACTATCCAACACTTACCCTACTGTTGCACCCCCTGGAGTTAGAATAGTAATTTTTACCCCTATACTATCCAACACTTACCCTACTGTTGCACCCCCTGGAGTTAGAATAGTAATTTTTACCCCTATACTATCCAACACTTACCCTACTGTTGCACCCCCTGGAGTAAGAATAGTAATTTTTACCCCTATACTATCCAACACTTACCCTACTGTTGCACCCCCTGGAGTTAGAATAGTAATTTTTACCCCTATACTATCCAACACTTACCCTACTGTTGCACCCCCTGGAGTAAGAATAGTAATTTTTACCCCTATACTATCCAACACTTACCCTACTGTTGCACCCCCTGGAGTTAGAATAGTAATTTTTACCCCTATACTATCCAACACTTACCCTACTGTTGCGCCCCCTGGAGTTAGAATAGTAATTTTTACCCCTATACTATCCAACACTTACCCTACTGTTGCACCCCCTGGAGTTAGAATAGTAATTTTTACCCCTATACTATCCAATACTTACCTTAAATGCAATGTAATATTATGCGTTGTAATTGTATGCGTTGTAAAGGTAGTATGCGATGTAATGGAATGCGTTGTAAAAGTAGTTTTTAAAAATGCGTTGTAGTGTCATGCAATGTGTTGGAATGCGTTGTAGTGGATGTTGCGTTGTAAAAATTGCGTTGTAAGTGCATGGGTTGTAAAAGTATGCATTGTAACGTCATACATCCGTCTTCTTCAGTCTGTTCTCAAAACACAGTGTTTACACAGTGATGCTCCTCACAGCAAAGCAGTCTCCAGCCTGGCTACGCAGGCACAAAGAGGTGTGAGCTTGCTGCACCTGGCTATTAACAACCACACTGAACAGAGATCAGGAAAGGGTCAAAAGGCTGCCCTCGCCAAGAGAACTCTTCACAATCTGAACAACTGATCAACAAAGCAATGGCAGCTGCTCACCAATAAAACTGGTGGCCCAAATATTCGAGGCACTGATTAAAACCAGCAGTGCCCTTAGGCTCAACGCCAAAGCTCTCAGTCGTGGTCAATTTTAAACAATGTTTATAACGGGCATGATTGAGATCCCTGGAGTTGAGGCTGAAGGCACTAAGAGTTTCTCAAAATGCTTGTCAGTGAGTTAAATTCACTGTAAATAAAGATTTGAATGTTGCTTACCTAGTGACTTGGTGCCTAGTGCTCCTCTTCATCTCGTCGCAAATCTGTGGCTCCAGCACAGGCTCCCAGAGCCTCAGCCAACTCCCCTCTACCAATCCAGACTCTGCTCTCATGCTGCTCAGTCAGCATGAGAGCAGCACTAGGATTGGCGGGAGCGGGCTGGCTTGGCGCTCTCTCGGGCACTAGGGGCCTGAGCCTGCTCTCTACCTAGATGTCTCGGACAGCTGGATGGAGAGAATCAAAGTGTGCATGTCAGGCTGGCCGTAGTAAGACAGCCGGCCAAAGTGACATGCACACTCTAATCTGGAGTGAGCACCACTCCTCTGCTGCCATTCAGCAGCAATGGCACCGCCCTTAAACGCGGCTCTGTCTGAGAGGAGCAGTGAAAAATAAAAAGTTAATAAATTCATTTTATTCCCATTTTATTTTTCACCTTTTCTGCTCTTGCAGCAGGGGGTGAAGCTCCTGTGCCCTAATGGAGTGGCCGCCGCTGCAACAAAGACTGCAGTACCACCCTTCATTCTCATCATCTACCAAATGGCAGTGCTCAGGAAGATAATTTTAGCAGGCCTTCTTAGCAAAATAACAATCAAACTTTTAAAAGGAGCCCTGTCTCAGTGTTTGATCTCCTCCCTCCAGTTTCAGGAATGTCAGCAATACACACTGTCTGAAAAATTCACCTCCATCTTGCACAGATGGAAAGGCCAGGGGCTTCCAATATGGGACTCACATGTCTCCATTGCTCTGGTTCACTTATACACACAATGCATTCACGTACACGCTACACACACATACACACACGCATAAAATGCACTGGCTTGGGTTAGCAACTTTACACAGGTAGGCCAGCAGGCCTCCACTCCAGTGACAGAGATGAGAAGGTATGGCCCCAACTACGGGTTCACAAAACACAATAGGCTTCTACCACCGCTGTACATGCTACACCCATGACAGGGGTAATAGTCCACTGTAAAACAAATGAGGTTACGCTTTGTGCTTCCCTCCAGGTCCAAACCTTCACTCATGTCAAGAGATAGGCAAAGGCTTTAGCACTCAACTTAGAACAGTGTGAGGATGGGGCCAAAGTAAAAAAAAACAGGATACCAGATACTGGCACTTGTGCAGAGGAACACAACTGTACACAATGGACGCAACATTCCCACTTCAGCACCTGTCATACGATTCATAGCCCTTTTTATTTCTGCGATCGATATGGGTTACTTAAGTGGTGCCATGTCCTCTAGCTGTAGGTAAGCTGGTATACCTTCATTGGATTCCATGGATCTCAATAAGTATTATTTTACATAGAACTCTGTCAACATATCTAAAATGCCTTCTGTGTCATAGTATCAATCTCCACCCTCTCTGTCTATACTCACTATATTGTTTGATACCTAAATTTGTATTAATCTACTAAGAGTCTTACCTGGGCACTTTCCTCTCAAATATGCTTGCCTAGATATTTAACTTTGCGATCACCATTAACCCTGAAATTTAGAAGCATTGCATTAAGTTCCCAAAGTGTTTACTCATACCCAGAAGCTGCATATTGGCCCTCCAAGTCCTGAATATTAATTTCAAGCTAATCATTTAGTTCAGAATACATTTTCACACCCCAGTAGGTTTGGCAATGCAAATAACTTTAATGTATGGTTTTAAGACCATCAAGACTATACTTGTGGCTGGAATCGGAATATACATTGAGTTGGAATTTCTCAAGGTTGGCAGATTACACTTTGGGCTTAAACATTACATCCCACGTGACCTCAGAGGTAAACCTCAAGTTTAAATTTTTACACAAATGGTTTGGCACAGTAAGAGTAGTAATCACTGGACAACAGTTAGAACGGTTCCTAGTAAAAGGTGGATCCCATCTGTCCAAGTGCAGACATCACAAGTGATCAACTACTTGTCAATTCAAGACATCGTGATTTGGATGGAGGATTAGATAGTGAAGTCCTTAGTTTTCAGAACTCTATGACACTAGATAGCCACCAGTTCATTCTGCTCCATCATATATGCCAAATGGCTCTGGTAGCTGCCAATAGGAGCCTTGGAGTTGTATGGACCTGTCTAGAAAACAATCCAATACTCTGTTGAGGTTGCCCCCACAGAGATATCTGCATCAACGTAAGTCGAGAATATTCTGAAAATACATCGTGAAAAAACTGAGTGCGGTACATGTTGGTGTTGGTTTGAATGATTAGTTGGTTCGAGTGATTAGCACTCTCCCGTAGTTTCCTGAATTATAAGATAGCAACCTTACTATCAGCAACTGTTAATGTTAATGTTAATTGGGATTTGTAAAGCGCCTAATCACCGGCAGGTCTCTAAGTGCTGACAGAGAGTAGCTATGGCCCACCCCAATGAGTGATTGTTAGCCCCAGGTCAACGCGTGCATTATGTCCAGGTCTCTGTAAAGAAGAGGGTTTCCAGTTTTTTCCAAAAAGGAAGGAGGGCTTCTTCTTAACGAAGGTTTCCTGGTAACTTATTCCACAGCTGCGGGATCAAGACCGAGAAGGCTCGACCCCCTTTGGTCTTTGTGTTGAACCATGGAACTGCCAGCCGGCCTGCCCCGGATGACCGGAGGGTATGTCTAGGGACGTATCTCCCTAAGCACTCCTAGATGTAACCTGATGCCTGTCCATGAAGGGCCTTATGAGCAATGCAGAGTCCCTTAAACCTGGCTCGCTGTTTGACAGGGAGCCAATGTAGCTGTTGCAACAGAGGTGTGGCCTGTGCCCATCTAGGGAGCTTGAAGATGAGTCTGGCTGCATCATTTATCGCTGCTTGCAGCTTGTCTAGCAGCTTTTTGGGTAGTCCAATATATAGCGCATTGCCATAATGTAGGCGGGACACGATTAGTGCGGTCACCACCGTCCGCAGGGTGGAAAATGAGAGGAGGGGTGATAATTTACTCAACTGCCTCAGCAGACCCACGCAGGTCCCAACCACAGAGGACACTTGGTTAGACAATGTGAGTTTGTCATCTATTTTAATGCCTAAGCTTTTTACAACGGGCTGGAGTAGGTGTGTCGCCCAGCTCCGGTGGCCAGAAGAGGTCAGTCTATGGGTTGCTTCTTGTGGTGATGGCTAGGACCTCAGTTTTGTCCCGATTAACTTTAAGTGAATTAGCTGTCATCCAGTTGACCACGTATCTAAGGATATTTTGCATGCGTGAGGTGTTGTCAGTTTGCAGGATTAGTTAAGTGTTGTCGGCATAGTTGAACACCTGGCAGTCAGTACGGGCCAGGGCCCCCACCTAAGGTCTGAGATAGATATTGAACAGAAGCGGCGATAGTGCCGACCCTTGTAGGACTCCGCAGGTTAATGTCCCTTTATTGGACATGCAGTCACCCATCTGGATCCTTTGAGTCCGGTCTGTCAGGAAGGAGGTCATCCATTGATGTTCCATTGCACTGATGCCTATGTCCCTGATTTGTGCCAAGAGTTGGCTGTGGTTGACCGTGTCGAACGCCGCCGAGAGGTCTAGTAGGACCAGAGCACATAGCTTCTTGCTGTCGTCCGTGAGCCTGAGTTCATCCAGCACCGACAGCATCACCGCCATAAATAGGGACAGGGTTTTTAGGACATGCTGTTCCACTATTTTAGCCAAGAAAGGAAGTTGGGATATGAGCCTATAAATCTTCATGTTAGTGGCATCTGCTCCCGCCTTTTTCAGTAAGGGGATTACTCTGGCTTCCTTGAAGTTCATGGGGACCCTCCAGTTTCCGGCGATAGATTGATCAGAGCGAGGATCTCTCCCTCAATCGCTGAAAGAGCCATCTTGAATATCCTTGGTGGACATGGGTCTGCTGGTGAGCCTGACTTAATTCGGGCAGTAATGTGGGACAAGGAGTCATGGTCTACCTTTAGAAAGGAGGTGAGCGGCTCCTTCATGTCACATTGTGGCTGTTGCAGAACCAGGGGGCTCTGACTGGTGGGGGTGTTAAGTATGTCTTTTAGGATGTCCTTTACTTTATCTAGGAAAAAGTTCAGGAACCTGTTGCAGTGTTCCTGGCTGATGACTGCTTCCTGCGCCTGCTTTTGAGTTCCTTCAGATTTCTAAAGTTTTTTTTTGTATGTTATCTGCCTCTGTGGTCCTGGCCTCATAGTACTCGGCCTTTCTTGTTAAAATGGCTTTTTTTGTATGTGGCTTGCCTGGCCCTGTATTCTTTGGTCGCCTCAGGGTCTTATGACTTGCACCGCTGCCTTTTGTGCTGGCATAGGGTCTGTTTCTGATCCCTTAGTTTCCGTGTGAACCAGGGGGCTCCCTTGCCCTTATTCCCCACTCTTTCTCTATGAGCCAGTGCCACCCTATAAATGGCTGCTCTCAACTGGTTGGTGATGGATTGACTCTTCTAATCGCGATCCTCTGGCAGTAATCTCCTAGTCTGCCTGCCTCATTTTTGCTCCAACTTCGTACCATTCTCCATTCCGAAGGGGGTTGTGTGGGCCGCCTACCTTGGGGAATCTGGAGGCTGATCAGGTAGTGGTCCGACCAACTACAAGGTCTGATATTCGTCAGTTTAGCCGGTGGCTGAGTGGACCAAATGAGGTGCAGGGTATGTCCTTTCTTATGGGAGGGGGAGTCCACGAGCTGCTTCAGCCCCAGTGTGGTCATGGTTCCCTCTAACTGCCTGGCCTGTGACTCTCTAGATATCTGGTCCCAGTGGTAGTTGAAGTCTCCCACCACCAGGAGTTGCTGGTACCAGGAGTGTAGGTCGGTGACTATTTCAGTGAGACGGTAGTTGAACCAGGGGGTTGATCGAGGGGGACGATACACCACCATTAATGCCAGGCATGATGGATGATGTGCCAAAGGTCAGTTTCTTTTTAAATCAGTATATCCACCTGTTAAGATCAAGCCAACACTGCACAGGTTTTCAGCACAGCAGGATTTATTTGTTAGAGACATCGCTATCACAACCAGAATGATGCCCAGCGTCCGGCAACTTCCTGTGCCATTCAACCGTCCATATGTTCTGTTATGTTATTTAGCACGCAACTCACCGGGAGGTTATCCTGGACATTCGTGGGTAATGTAATGATGACCAAAATTTAACAACACATCGTCTCCTTGTATAGTAAATATTTGTAATATTAAATATTTTAAAAAACAACCAAACATAACCTCATACCAAGAGATGCAGGAGATTAATTCATCCCCTGAAAAATCCTTCATCCAGTAGTTTCTACTCTGACAGGTCTTTCACTTTGTCTGAACCAAACACTTTCCAGAACCTATCTGGCGACGGATTTATTTGTCTTCTCGTATATTCACAGGCAATACCCCCTGATGAAGGGCAAATGCCCGAAATGTATTGGGGACCATGTTAATTATGTGAAGCTCAATGGCTATAAACAAAGATAACGTGAAACTAACATTATAAAAAAGAAAAAGAAGAAAATAAAGTAATCTGAAGAAAAAGAATGAGAAATAAAGCATCAAAGCAAAGTTTGTGGGAACCAGTAATTTGTTGAAAGATTTACAATTTTTGACATATCTAGGAGTGCCGGAAGGGTTCGTTCTTCCCCTGTCGGAGAACGCTTCCTAACACTCTTGGGTCTAGAACAGGTAGGCTTTTGTGTGCTACATGTCAGAAGTTTCATTGCAATAAATAAAGTGAAGGATCCAGTCCTTGAATTTGGGAAGCAGGCCTTTCCCCATCTCATTACTACGCTTCTCTTTGCCAATAACATTTGCATCATCTGTGTATCTTCTCACTTGGCTCATCTCTTTTACATGTCTTAGGAACAGCGTAATGGAGGTAGGCCTAATTCCGAATGGGATCATTTTCCCAATTTCAGCAAAGATGTTGCAACCCTATGCTAGATGTTTGTCGGCCCCTGCAGAAAGACATCTACTCTTCCTCACTTTGCCCTCTACCCTTCTGGGTGAGTGGGACTATCGGGCTGGATGTACATAGGCTGTATCTTTACAGTAGCAATTGCTCACTTTACCCTTAACCCTTCTGGGCGAGTGGGACTATTTTGCTTTGATGTGCATAGGCTGCTTCTAAACAGTAGCAATGCAACATTCCCAGACACATTTCTAGACTCCATTTCAAACCTTATGACACTACACTCCAACCAATGCATCATTGGTGACCTAAACATATGGTTTGAGAGAGGTAATATGCTGCATCCAAGAACAATCATCACTGGCCTAGACAAGCGGAACCTACATCAGATAGTCCACAAACCCAAAACACGTTGCTTGACACATCCTAGATGTCATTTTTACAAATCCAGAATGACTTGTCTTTCACAGGATTACTCCGGTCACATGGTTAGACCACCATCTGGTAGCTTTCCAACACAAAACACCACAAATCAACATACCTGAGGCCGCCATACATGCATCCACTTATCGCCGTGGAACAAACTCAATTTTGAATACTTGGAAACACAACTAACTTCCAACTCTGATTTAAACATAATAAATTTCATTCAAAAGCTTTAGGAGGGACCTAATGTTTCATGGAGAGTTTGCTGTCTAGGAGGATGCAGAAGTTGCGCGCATGGTCTTTCGGCATGGGTCTGAGTTCCGACGACCACCAGGAGTTGTTCCAGAGGAAGGTGTGTTTGCCGAAGATGAGAACTTCTATGTTGAGCTTTAGGCAGTTGTACTTCATTCTTGCTCAAACGTTCTTCAGGCAATTGTAGAAGTTAGACTTCATTGAGGTGGGGAGTGCAGAGAGCAATTGGACAGGCTGTGTGTCGTCGGCATAGGAGATGATGTGGGTGTTGTGCAATCTGACGATGTCTGCGAGTGTTGTCATGTATTGATTAGTCCCAAACATAATAGCAACAGATAACTATCTTATCTTCAGAAGACTACAGAGCTGGTTCTTTCCTACATGACCACCACACTCAAACACAAAGGTACAGCAAAATCATGCAAATTGAGTTTTCCTATTGACTTGTATTGAAGGAGACAAAATTTTAGGTGTGAGACAGCTGTAGTGAGCCACAAGGGCTCACAGTCACAGTTAGTGATGTTGCCATACATCCGCTTGGTCGGGCGCGGCCGAACACATAAGTAAAGGGGGCTGCACCGCTCGTGGACAGTCCCGTAGCAGTTATAGTGTAATACCAATTTAGGTCACACACACTGGCAATCTGTAATCCAGTGTGTCCCATTCCCTACCTCACCCGTTTACAACAGCTAAAATAAAACCATTTTTGGCTTTCAAAAAGAGGAGTCTCCTGCTGGAATCGGGTCCATTGGTATGTATGCAAGGGCCAATGTGGCCCTCAATCGCAAGGCAGGCCAAACTTTTTGACCCAGTGGAAAATGTTTGCGAGTACCCATGATCTAGACCAGTGATCCTCAAAGTATGCATGCGGCCCTCCTGATCTTTTTATTTGGCACCGTGAGCAGCAGCAGCACTGGGCTGCTATTCACTGGACTCAGCACTAACATTAAAACGATGTTAAATATACAAGCAAGCCTTTATTTAAAGGTCAATTAAAAAGTTATAGAAAGGAAGTGACCAGGATGTCCTGCACCAAAAGTGTAAAAATTGTAAGGTTTCTTCAAAAGTTCAAAAAGTGTATTTCATTAACATGCAGAACCATTTCACCTTAGTATATCAGATTATATCAGTGCGTTGAGAAGCCTTTTTTTAAGTGATAGTTTCAAATATGAATATAGATCATGCATTCTTCCTCCATACTGACAACAGTGCCAATAGTGTGAACTAAGAGGTATGGCAGGAAACCAGGGTTCGAGCCTCGAGGTTGCGTCCACATCCTGTGATTCTGGGCAAATCACTTAATCTCCCCGTGCCAGAATGTGTAATGTAAATACGGTGATATGTAAAGCGCTCCAATACCTTTGGGTCGAGTTCGCGCTATATAAATATGCAGAAAAAAAAAAACAGGAGAAGGTTTTGTGCAGCGCACATTCTGAAGTCATGTATTACGTGATAATAAAAGAAAGTGTAATGAAACAATTGCCTAGGATCACACAATTTGGTAAAGTCTGGAATCTGGGATTAATTCAAGGTTTTCTGGTTTCACATTGTGCTTCGCTTCCCCTATATGCACAACGGCCACCACTGCCTCATGTAACGTAACTTTTGTTTTAGTGTTTTGAGTGTCTGCCATTTATTGCAATTTTTTTACCTCTACGTGTACTTTGTATGCTCTTGTAACCTGCACACGTCACTTTTTCCTTTTGTAACGTATCGTTTGCTACCTCTTGTATTTTATTTGCTCTTGATACTTGCACAATTGTCACTATTGCCTCATGTAACGTAACGTTTGTTTTTGTAATATGCTCACTTGTAATTTTTCTCCTTATGTATCATTACTTTGCCTATTGTGAAGCGCTCTGACACCTTCGGGTAAAGTCCGCGCAATATAAAAACGCATTAAATAAATAAATAAATAAATATAAAATACCCACCTTAACGCAAGCCTCCCACCCCCACCCCTTCCCCCACACCCCTACCTCACTCGTTTACAACAGCTAAAATAAAACCATTTTTGGCTTTCAAAAAGAGGAGTCTCCTGCTGGAATCGGGTCCATTGGTATGTATGCAAGGGCCAATGTGGCCCTCAATCGCAAGGCAGGCCAAACTTTTTGACCCAGTGGAAAATGTTTGCGAGTACCCATGATCTAGACAAGTGATACTCAAAGTATGCATGCGGCCCTCCTGATATTTTCATTTGGCACAGTGAGCAGCAGCAGCACTGGGCTGCTATTCACTGGACTCAGCACTAACATTAAAACGATGTTAAATATACAAGCAAGCCTTTATTTAAAGGTCAATTAAAAAGTTATAGAAAGGAAGTGACCAGGATGTCCTGCACCAAAAGTGTAAAAATTGTGAGGTTTCTTCAAAAGTTCAAAAAGTGTATTTCATTAACATGCAGAACCATTTCACCTTAGTATATCAGATTATATCAGTGAATTGAGAAGCCTTTTTTTAAGTGATAGTTTCAAATATGAATATAGATTATGCATTCTTCCTCCATACTGACAACAGTGCCAATAGTGTGAACTAAGAGGTATGGCAGGAAACCAGGGTTTGAGCCTCGAGGTTGCGTCCACATCCTGTGATTCTGGACAAATCACTTAATCTCCCCGTGCCAGAATGTGTAATGTAAATACGGTGATATGTAAAGCGCTCCAATACCTTCGGGTCGAGTTCGCGCTATATAAATATGCAAAAAAAAAAAAAACAGGAGAAGGTTTTGTGCAGCGCACATTCTGAAGTCATGTATTACGTGATAATAAAAGAAAGTGAAATGAAACAATTGCCTAGGATCACACAATTTGGTAAAGTCTGGAATCTGGGATTAATTCAAGGTTTTCTGGCTTCACATTGTGCTTCGCTTCCCCTATATGCACAACGGCCACCACTGCCTCATGTAACGTAACTTTTGTTCTAGTGTTTTGAGTGTCTGCCATTTATTGCAATTTTTTTACCTCTACGTGTACTTTGTTTGCTCTTGCAACCTGCACACGTCACTTTTTCCTTTTGTAACGTATCCTTTGCTACCTCTTGTATTTTATTTGCTCTTGATACTTGCACAATTGTCACTATTGCCTCATGTAACGTAACGTTTGTTTTTGTAACATGCTCACTTGTAATTTTTCTCCTTATGTATCATTACTTTGCCTATTGTGAAGCGCTCTGACACCTTCGGGTAAAGTCCGCGCTATATAAAAACGCATTAAAAAAAAATTTAAAAAAATATAAAATACCCACCTTAACGCAAGCCTCCCACCCCCACCCCTGATCACCACCTTGCTGGAATTGATGCGGCCCTCGGTCAGATCATAGACAAATCTTTGCGGCCCTTGGGAAAATGTTTGCGAGTACCCATGATCTAGAGTAGACTCTTCCCCCTCCTTTACCCTATTCAATCAAACTAAGACTCACATGTCCACCGCTCAAATTAACAACATATGTTTCCGTATACTAATTCACCACTAATCCTTTGGGTAACAAAGTAGCCCATTATTCGATGAAAAGCGCTTCAACGCCTCGTCAGGGGTAGTAAGCGCTATATAAATACAATTACAATCACAATAGGGCACAGCAATGACATATCCCGTTTGCTAAAATAGCACATCCGGCTCGTATTGTAAACCGGTCAGTTTTCTGATGTTTTACAGCTGTTTCACGACCAGTACTAGAACACACACACACATTACTTATTAAAACAGGCGTATAAACCAACGTCTAAAAAACACGATCTTTACTTTTGTAATGTATTTATATAGGACTTAGGACCCCACCACCCCCCTCCCGAGGAGGCGTTGTCGTGTTCATAGAAGTAGAACTAGGCCTACGGAGGTCGGAGAAACGCGGTCTTTTTTAAAACTGAAATGTAAAGTGGAACAGATTTAACATAAAATAATTGTGCATGCTAAAAAAAAGGATTTCAATGTTTTGTCTAGCCCATTGTGAGGTGCAGATCTTCTCCGACCCTTTCTACACGCTGTTCAAACGTCCACAGTCATGATGGCGCCCGTCGATGATGCGTTCCGAAATCTGTCAGCATTCTAGTTTTCCAGTCGCAAGACTTCTGTGACTGGGCGCTTTTTTCCTCGCGTGCCATGTACATGCTGTACGTCTCTTTGGACGTTATGTACCATGGCCGTACGTGCTTTACGTCTCTCCCTGCACTGACCTCTTTTTCCGCCACCTGGTTTTTTTCGTCTGCTTGTTCCTGATATCCACGCTATGGCTCCCAACGCGTCCCCCTCGGAGCGACTTCAGGATTCTGTGCGGGAAGGCATTAGAGCCATACTATTGGGTCCGCCCGGGGCCGGCAAAGGGACTCAGGTAAATGCATAATATCGTGGTGGAAAAGTTGTGGTTCCGCTTAACTGCTAACCTCGTGTGGAGCGGAAATAATTCCTTCTACTGTAACCGTGTCGTTCAGAAAGACTTCAGTGGAAAGCAGAGTCAAGGGTGCCTATGATGACATTGGCATCCTGAGTGTCCTTTATTCTGGCAGCGTATTTGCGTTCAATGTGACTTTTTTTTATAGAGGGTAAGGTTGTGTGATTTCGAAACTTGCCCCTTCCCCTACTTCACAGACTGAATGGTTCCTACACCACAAGACCACTAGATCATGTCATTAACCCCTTCTCCGTCTTCCTCGATTACTTGCTTTCACTCTGCAAGGACTGTGACAAGAAAGACCTGAAGTCGTAGTAATGATGTTGACTGTTAAGTAACAG
Organism: Triturus cristatus; assembly: GCF_964204655.1. Taxonomy (NCBI): domain Eukaryota; kingdom Metazoa; phylum Chordata; class Amphibia; order Caudata; family Salamandridae; genus Triturus; species Triturus cristatus. Next base: position 583,524,276 of record NC_140584.1, read on the forward strand.
AGGGATGTACGCCGTAATTCCAACATTATGTGATTAAAAAGATAGAAGTTTCAGAAATAGAAATTAGCAGTGCTGGAAATGGAGCAACATTTCCCTTAGAATCCTATGAATGAGGATCAAGGGATGGCAGCAAAAAAATAAGGGGCTGTGGGGTGGAGAAGGGGCCTTATTAGGAGCAGACATACTTTTTATTTTTTTAATGCCGATCGGGAGAAATTGAAAATACAGTTTGTCATTGAAAATCTGTTATAGGTTACTTATTTGTTCTTTCGCAGAAGCGTGTAACACGCCCCCGTAGGTGTAGCACCCCCAGCCCTTCAAGGGAGCCCCACTCTGTGGGGGGGTTTCACATTGTACACGGGGACCCCCATCATTTTGCGCTACGCACTTTCTGACAAGTACCCTGCATTTTAAAATATCTTTCAAGTTGAGGCGCCTGCTTCAAAGATCTTTGTATAACTAGCAGTTTCCAGGTTATAGTAACAGTAAGGTGCCTGGAGTTGCTGGAGAAATCTGTGCCCTGTCTAGTCTTACATTTAACAATTTATCATTGCATAGTTCGTGTGCTTGCTGCACAGCCTGTGCTGTGCACAGGGCCATTGAAAGTATGTCATTTTTGCAGCTGTGGCGTTTTCTCATAATTATATATTTGAAATATTTGCCACGTAAATCATCTGCTGTGTAATCTGCAGATTTTAACAATAAATATTTTGTTTCTAGCTCAAACAGATTCAAATGTACTAAAAATGCAGTGACGTGTTTTGCCACATGGTTGAAGGCCCTTCAGAAAGGTTGACTGGTCACCTTGATGTTGCTTATTTTTGTATTTGTTTGTCAAACTGGTACCAAGAGGTGAAACCTTGCCCACATAGTATTAACATGAAAAAATGAGGTAATGCTAACTCAAAATGTTACGCTTTATGCCACATAATTTCCAGTTTCCTGTCACGTAATTTAGTTATCCCTGCAGCCAGGCGCGCAACGCCCTAAGGGCTGAAAGGTACATCAAAATAATGAGCTGGCAACCCTAATCATAAGACTGGAAGTTTGTTGCAGGATCAGTACATTATTTCCTTGATCCCTGATTAATGCCATAATAGCAATAGTTTAACTTATATCTGAAACCCTACTCCGCTGTCAATAACATGCTGAGTTCCTTCAAGTGTCTGGGAATGCACCCTGCATTCACACAACTCACTCCTCATTCTCCATGTTCACCCTGCACTCACAGCGGTTACAATGCACTCACACTAATCACCATTCACCCGTTCACCCTGCACTCACAGTGCACTCTACTCACCCTGCACTCATGTGACACTTCATTCACCTGTCCCCCTCACTGCGCAATCTGCAATCTAACTCAAACAAGCCCATCCCTAACCATGCATTTGTTTGTCCCACTTGGCACTTACATCCGCACCCAAATTCATATGGTCACCTCACTCACCCTGCAGTCTCTCCTCTTACCCTACTCTCAAACTGTCGCATCGCTATCCGTGCACTCACATGGGCACTTCTGCCTCCTACACAGCGCAGAGGGTTAATGTGCCCGCTACAAAGAGCGTGTCCCATGCATATCACAAACTATGAGTAGCGCTATTAAAAGAAAATTGAGCTTTTGTCAGAAAGGTGCTATAGAGAGATGAGGTGCATTGTTGGTAAGTGGTAGTGAGGGAATTCATGGAGGAGGAGGAAATGGGGGAGGGAGCGCCAAAAAAGACTCCCGCACCGTGTGGAACCAGTGTTAAGGCCAGCCCTGGCTGGGAGTGTTAGTGATCACCTCAATAATATGTACCAAATTTGGGATCCTGATGGATCCACCTGTCTTTAGAGTGGTTAATTAGTATAATGATATCACAGAAAAAGTCATGGCCTTTTAAACTCGCAATGATATCACAGAAATTGAAATCACATAAACCAGACCAAATCGTAGTTACCAGCTTATAATAATTAAAGCTGGTGAGACAGCTCACTGGTTTAGTATTTTTACTGAGCAGAAGTTTGACCTTGTGAGCCAGTTATTTTATTTGAACCATCCCAAGACAATAGCTGTGACAAATTCAATATAAGAAGAAATGTAATTTGTAGTGTTCTGTGACTAGCATCTCCTAGTAACCCTACTCTTTAGCCCTCCACCTGCCCCTCAGTCCCCATGAACCTCCTGCCCCCAAAAACTGTCTCTGCGCTGACAGTTATTGTTTTGTTTGTGCACCCTGCACACATCTGATTGGAGCTCTGTAAATCTACCAGTCTCTAGTTCTCAAGAATGACCAAGGTTTTGACTCGGTGTGCTGTAGAGTGCACCATTTCCAATAGACTTTGTGAAATAAAAAAAAATGTATGGGGCACTCCCAACCACCGTTGAAAGTGGTCATTAAACAATATTAACTATTCACAAATGCCATTTGTCTAAAGGGCTCATTTTCCTGTACTCTTTCTACATAACTACTGCTAACATTTCAGAGTAGGCTACTCTTTGGCTTGCTGTGGGAATCTATGGGCTTCTTTATTTGTACTTGTACTAAAGCATGGTACAGAAGTGAGTTTGGGCCCTCATGGACTAGAAATGTATTCAACGCCTAAAACGGTCTATAGCTCTGGGAAGAATTCCGCATTAAGACACGTTCAACAGTAAGTAGAAAGTGCTAGGCCCCGCCTTGACATGTTACGATAGCAACCTCAGTCCTAGGACGGTAAGAACCCACATGTCGATTTAAGTTATGGTGATCATTTAAAATGAAGCAAGTTACATTCAATATGCAGTAAAACGCTACCCACACAGTAATGGAAAAGAGACAATATCTGTGTCTTTGTCAAACTCTCTCCACGCAGTCTTGTTTGTGTTCACACCTCTCTGTTTTTTTTGTGTTTTTTTTCTTGTAGCGCATCTGCTGTTGCAAGTCCCATGCTGAAAAAGATTTTTCCTTTCCTATTCATTGTATTGTTAGAATTAAATGGACATGCAATCTCCATAGAAATCTCCTCTGTTCTACTCGTTCAGCCTTAGTAGGGCCCTCCACCCTTTAGTTCCCCAGGCTGAGCTAACCCCCCCCCCCCCGCCCATAAGTCAACCTAGAATGCCGCACTCCAATTTTTGTTTAGCATGTCTGCTTCTATCTGCTCCTCCATTGGTCTGCTACTCTTTCAGAGCCTCCTTAGCCAGCCACACTGCCAAGTCTTCAAAACCTGCTTCCCGAGTCAAAGCCCTCAACCTATTCCCATACTTCTGTATGCTTTTCTGTGATAAATGTTTTGTTTGGCTAAATTTTACTCATTTGGTGAATCATGGTCCAAGGAGTATTTGTGAAGGGCGGGACAGATGTTATAAATAGCAGGTACAGCCTGCCTGAAACTATTTTTTTAAAATAAACTTCGATGCAGCATTGGGGTGCGGCATTGGGGTATCTTAAAGCATCAGCCTTCCCTAGGCTCGATCTATCTGGGCATGGCACCTGTGTTTTATTAAGTTGAATGCAGACTAGAGACTGCTGGTGCTTGGGGAGCCTGCACCAATGACTGTTGTGCTGATTGCTCCAGGATTCTGCTAAGTCCTGAGACATAAGCTGCCCCACCTCCAACAGGGTTATTTGCACCAGAGACCAACATAGAAGATCTAGTCAGTCAAACGTCTGTTATTGTCAGGTCAGCTGTGCCTCTTCGGCAAAGCCCAGAGACATACGCTGAGTCACCCCAGACAGGCATGTGGGCACCAGAGGCTCACTGAGAAGATTTGCTTGATAAAATGTCAGTTATTGCCTGCTCAGCTGAGCCTTAGATTATACCACCTTCTGTTTACAGCTGCATATGTGCTGACTTCAGACCAGTGCCTTCTTTAAAAAGTTGGAACGAATGGCGTGAAAAATCAGTAGTTGGTAGGAATTGTTGAACAGTGGGAGTCTACTACCTAAATCTGTAGAGTTGGCAAGTATGCTACACAACCCAGTTGATGTTTTATATTGTATAGCTTCCTAAGACCTTCACTTAAAATATGATTAGATCACCCCATCCCAACTTTTTAACATCAGAAGTTTACATGCTGGAAGCTGTATTTAATAATTTTTCGGCCCTGCATAAGAGTTCCTTTAGCCGTCGCTCTGCTCATTTTGGAAGCACATACTCGTGCTTGTGGCGGCATCCACCTTGCGGGAGCGCGCAGGGGTGCGCCACAAGCACGAGTATGTGCTTCCAAAAAGAGCTGACTGCACACGCACGCTGACATTCTAACGTGCCGCAAGTGCACGCATGCACTACTTGCATCTTCAAATGGCACTTGCTTTAACAAATCTCATCAAAGATCGCTCCCACCACTGGTGCGAGCACATCTACAGGGAGAATATTTGAATGTGCTTTACTTAAACAAAACCTGTTCATTCAACGATGGCTCTGTGGATGTGCAAGCATCAGCCAGAGCTCTCTTTGAGTGCACTTTTGAATAGTTAACAAAATGCAACTTAAGGACAGCCACTGCAGATACTCTTGCATACATGGAAACTATCTAGGACAGCAACAAGCACCTGTAAAGAAACTAGTTTTTGCATGCTTGTTTTATACTCCGACTTTTGAAGATGACTGCCGGGAGTTCAGGTATTGTTGCAAGATTTGCTGCTGCTTCCGAGTAAACAACCAGAGTGGTCTAGTCTGTGGCTGAGATGCATTTTTAGAGTCCTCCAATTCAATCTCTTTATTAGTTTAAAATGAGCAGTAAACAGTTAGTGTAGACTCGTACTAGGGTTCGCCTGCAACCTGAGTCAGAATAGAATAGAATATCATATCTCCTCAGAATTACAAACGTGCATAGATGGTGCCTTGAGCATGCCAATGCACAACATTGATGCCATTATTACACACACTATTAGAGGGCATGATTCACTGTACATTTCCACTGCTGCTCTGATCCTTGACACACATTTTTTTTTTTTTAATAATTAGAAAGGAAACACCAGAGCAACACTACAGAAACAGTGGGAAATGATCTTGCACAGGCAACGTTTGTTTGATTATATGAATTAACCCTATTTTAAAATACGGTGTATAGCACTGTACCAAAAGAAACACCAGTGCAACACTAAACAAGCATTGGCATAGCCAATAGGTCTCGCTTTTGGGACCTTATAAGTATTTAGTTATGCAGCACAATATCCTTGGTGCAACAACATCAACTTGTGCATGGCTAAACACTTATAAGGTCCCAAAGGCGAGACTTATTGGCTTTGCCAATGCTTTTTGTATGTGGGTTTTCTGTTGAGCAAAGCTAGCCAACTGGCAATGGAGCTCTGTAGAGGTCAAAAACCAGAATAAAGTAAGCGAGTGATAGAGGTCGCTGGGTTTTGGCTATTAATGCTATGTGATGCAGTGTTCTTCAAATTGGTGTCTTTTCAAATGGGAGTGGTCTTCATGGATACAGGCATTTTCCAGATCCTTGGTGCATAGATGGAAAATGCCTGCTGCTTGGTTACAGAAGCACAAAAAGGAAAAGTCCGATGGTATCCTGGCTGACTGTGTGCTGAGAACCACCACCGATTATGAACCTGTCTGCAAGATCAGCAGGGGTGCTGATTGTGATAGCTCTGTAAATGATGTAGCTGCTTAGATGATGTGGGTCGGCAAATGGAGTTCCATCAGGTTGGGGTTGATTTGATCATATTTCTTCAGGCCCTGCATGAGACGCGGTGTGGCATGTAGGATGCTCATAAGGCGTGCTAGTTTATACTTTGGGGGCCATGGAGTAGGGTGTTACCACCATCCACATGCAAGACTCACGTTGAAGTACTGAAGATATTTTCTCGAAGCTAAGGTTTCAATTTCTTTAGGAGTGAGAGCTGGTACCAGGCAGGTTATTTATTTTTTGTGCATCGTGCTCCTTAAAAATCAGGTTGGTGACCAGGGTGAATCCAGGTGACTTGGTATTCAGTTAAATTAGGGGTTCAAAAAGGGATTTAATTTAAGGCAGGTTTGTACTATTATTTGTTTGCTGTTCATGGCAAATAGCAGAAATTCTCTTTTGTTTGGGTTGAGCTTCAGGTAGGCACAGAACATTCAGGTCTGGATGATGTGCAGGAACTATTAGAGGTGTTGGATATCTGAAGCAGAAGACTTTCATGTAGAGTTGTGTATCATCGATATATTGGTGACTCTTGATGCTGTTATCTGTGAGAGAAGCACTGAGAGGATCCATCTAGAGGTTGAAGAGGACAGGACAGTATGGACGCCTAAGAGATCTTTGGGGACCTGGAGGTGCTCATGTGAACAAACTGGTGTCAGTTGGATAAGTAGGAGGCGAACCAGCGAAGGACATTGATGGCTGGATGGTTGACTGTGTCCCAGGCAGCTGAGAGATACAGCAGTATTGGGAGGCAGGAGACATTTTTACGTTTATGGAATTAAATGCACAAACAGGAAAAAATGTAATTCTGTTACAAAGAGAGGAGTGGTTCAAGGTGTTGCACAATTATATGAAAGAAACTCCTTCATAAGAGCATGGATAGGATGTAAATTGTTGAAATGAAAGAGGTGTTAAGTGACATATCTGAGTGGCTAGCGCATGTCCTTGTGAGTTAATCCTACATTTCAGATCAGTCCTGCAAATTGGGAGGGTAGTAGAGCATTGTTTGGAAAAAGCAGCATAGATGATGGAGTCAGGACAATGAGCGAGAGGTGAAGGGTGCAAGTAAAAGTACCAGCTTATGAGGACCTGCCCTAAAGCATTAGCTCATGCTTTCCTAGCCATCAGTCCCTGTAACTTTATCCTCTGTTGAGGTATCCTTTGTCTCGATGCCTTGGTTGGATATGATCGTGCATGGAGCTTGGTTAGTGTGAATAGTGCTCCCTTCCAAAGGTTCTGAATGCACATATATGAAGGATTCCTTAAAACCATATAGGATGAGCTGGAAACAGCAATATTTCTAGGTGGGAATTTTGTTACTTGAGTAATTAAACCATTTACTTGACCTGCATTTGCAACAAACATTTTTGTTTGGTAGGGGAAGACTTCTTTCACATATTTTAGATAACACATTTTCCATACATTGCTCATATTCTTAAAGTACCTTATTCTTCACATACCATTAAAGGAATATCACAAGTCCTTAGTATATTTTTATCCCAGTCATCAACGTCAGCCAAGGAGCTCTAAATTAATTCAACTCGGCCCTTAAATGGTAAGCGCCCACCCCAACTGGTCATCCCAGAACTCTTTGAGATAAGGAGCACTCGTAGCCCAAACAATGAGTGCACACCGCACCAGTACAGCAGCATACTCAATCAGATAATACGACAATCACACAAGAACTAAGATGTGTGCTCTAACATAGACAAGCAGAAGACACTCGCTAGGAATGTTTGACAGATTCATTAAGGAAGTGCAAGAACAGGATAGGACCCTACCAGGAGTAAAGGTAGCTCACCCCATGTCTCAGCAGTCAAACGCTTAACAGATCGTAGATACACTCTTCTGCATCTTATAGTGCATGATTTTCAGATCTTCACACCTGCTGGAAAGAATTCTTACTTGGTGGGGAAGCTCAGATTGCATTTAATAAGCAGCATATCTCCCAGTGTCAAAACAGGCTATTTTGTTCCCTTCCAGCTTGGTGCACTATTATTTGAAAGTGGATTAATTGGGGGGTGGGGTAGGGGGTTGATTTGAAGAATCCCTACCAGTGTACACCCTGAACGTATATTCATATCTAGTAGCCTTTTCACACCACATATGCAGCTTAATGCCATAACATTCTCTCTGGCTGGGAATGTATTGTCTGAAAAACACATGGCCATTGAACAGAGCCAGAGACTCGTTCATCTTTATATCTCTCCCTGGACATAGATCTCTCAGAAACGATCACCTAAATGGTCAAGGATAGGCTGACTCTTGAAGAGACGATCACAGTCAGGGTTATCTTGTGGCAATGTTGTAGCATTCTACACAAAATGCAGCATCTGTAGAAACACGATCTCGACTCATTGTTGCTGGAAATATAGCAGTTGCCATCCAGGGACTAGCAGACAAGTATAAAGACAGTGATGTCTTTCTCATCAATCTCATTAACAAAGTTAAACCCCAGAACTGTTTAAACTCATAGAGATTTGTGGGAGTTCACTGGGTAGTGCTAGAGTGGGACTTAAGTGTGACACTGTTATCCCTCAAAAAATGTCCTGCATACAGATTAGTATGTTCAACAATATTGTCCAAAAACACAATCAATAAATAGTTGTAAGATATTGATATGCTAAAAGTTCTCGGTATTGACTCTTCACCCAGTAACACTACTAAATGCAGGTACAACAGGATGCCCCATATTAGGGGCAACCCAGAGTTCAGCACTTCAAAGGGGAAGCCTTCCAACTTCTGGCTGCAATCCAGCTTGCTACACTTCTGGCATATCAGTGTACTCCTCTAAAAGAAGCACTTCATCAGCACTAATAGTGGATTCACCATGAGACAATTCCTGTTGGACAGAAAATTCACTGCCAGAATCTTCAACTTGGTCCTCTGCCTCAGATGCAAAGTCATTCTCATAGCCATGTTCTGAGGCGGATTCAAAAAGCTAACAAACAACCTACTGGGCTGTCTGCCTGCGGGTATCCATAGTGCTTACTAATAAAACAAACAGACAAGACCATAGTCTGCAACACTATGTCAAATTAGAACTCAACAAACTATGGCTGTATCAAACAGTAAATATAACTATTGACGTATCTGGAAAAAAAAACTATCACTGCAAACCACACAATGAACTTTACACTCACGAAAAGATACTCTAATTTCTCACACACAGCCGTACTGAGGATCAACTGCACTTACTCTGCACAGACACCTCATGCACAAACGCTTTCCAACTAGAAAGGAAAGACAAAAAATATTATTCACAAGACAACATAATACAGATCTTGCACAAATCCAAAAGTGAATGTGAAACACAATAAAACAAGCTAAATCTACTACAATTATTACAACAGTTAAAAAAACAAAACATTAGGCTTGGCAACGATGCTCGTTTGAAGTAAACATTACTAAAGTTTCCTTACCAAACACATGCAACTACAGAAAATGCAGCTCTACCAGTGCCTAAACAGCAAGCAGGAATCTCCACCAAGGAAATCAAAAGCTTCGCAATACACGAACGAGTAAATGCAAGACCTATTGGCATTGCCAATGCAAGAGTTAGAGCTATTGGCATTGTAAATGACCATGTCTTTTACCCGTGTATTTTGGTGTGGAGTTGGTGTATGTGGAGTGGATGTGTGTGGTGTGGGGGTGATGGGAGATGGGCGAGTCGTGACATGACTAGAGATGGGGCAAGCACAAGAATGGGCAAAGAAGGTGGTGTTGAGGAGGGACAACGAGCAAGCAAGGATGCAGGAGGGGACACAAAGCACAAACTATAGGGGAGCAAGCTGCATCAACTATGGCAGAAGGAAAACATTGATGCAAGTGCTCTTTTTCTCTCTTTATTTTCTGATATGTGATGAAAAATGGTTCGCTGCATTAAAGTCTACTGCTCAAGATCAGGGCCACTAGTATTAAGAGATGCCATAACGATTCTTAGGTCTCGCCTGACCCAGCGCATGCGCTGGTCTGGCGTGACTTTTAGTAAGGACTTCAAAAAATGCTACCATGGCCAGCCTACAGCTTGCGTGCATGTGCGCGGGCGCGCGCTTACAAGCAGAGGCGCCATATGGCTTTCCTCGTCATGCTCATTAAGCGCATTGCTCGCCGCGCTTGATCGCTATCACTTTCACTTTAGCGGCCGCTTTGCTGTTCTCAGTATCCAGTATTTTCATGCACATATGCAGGGATTTACTTCATGGATCTGAAAGCAGAGCACTGTTTTTACAGCTCTCATACTGGATGGGAACAAAAGTAACTATTGCATTAAGAAGGGAAGGGAACTTTGCAACTACCTCAAACTATTCAGTGTGTGTTCTTGTTATTGTCCTTGACTTGCTCTGGTGTACGGGGGACGTGCTGCGAGCTTTTCACGCCGCCTTCCGGAATTCTCCAGTCAACTCCAAGAACCCAGCAGCAAAGGTATTTGGCGGTCCATTCACGTGTGCGTGTGCTTTCTGCTTCCTCCTCTGAATGCGTCTATTTATAGCCTGCATTCTTTTCGGGTTGTCTCTGATAAATGAAGTGTTGCCAAAAGAAAGTGAGTGACGTTTCAAGGAAATATGGTATTTAAAATGCTTTACCAGTAGCGACTGTTACTGTGACCAAGAACTCGAAAAATCAGCTACTTGTCTTTTGCATTAACTACATCATCATCTAGTTCTCACATAGTGCTAATATAACCAATTCTTGACAATGAAGCGCTCTCATACGATTCAGAGAAGCCCGTTGAGTTGGCATACAGGGGCCATCGTTTGTCTTCTGAATACCAGTAGATTGTTTTACCTATGGATAAAGGCAGAATTTACATGCCTACCATGCAATTATGTCTGCCATGAACTTTGCTTTTTAATTGTTTTTATTTTTTAGTGTAAATACGTCAGGTCTCTTGTAAACCATCATCATGCGAGCACAGATTAGCTGTCAGATTATGTAATCTAAAGTACCTTAAAATAATAATGGGTAGGATCATGCAATTTTTCAAAACCGCTTTAACTTCTTTTGGGGTTCCCATATGTGACAGTGGAAGTTGTTTAAAGTAACTGTATCTTCTAATGTTTTTCTTGGTGATGTCTATTTGGATGTATACATCTTCCTGCAGATCCCTCACCTTAATTAACCTTTCAGAATTTTGACTGGTCCAAAAAATGTTTCCCACCGATATCTCTCCAGTGCTCCCAGGTGGCACCTTGCTGCTTTAGTCGTGACTGTGCCTCCGTATATGGAAACCCCAGAGTAGGTATCAGTCAGTGCACTGGAATTAGTTCCTGTTTTTCTGCACTTTATCGGCCTGCTCAGGAGACTGCTCCGTGTTCACCAATATAATTCCTCAACCCTTCCACAGCTACAAGGACCAATATCTCCTCCTAAGGCACTTAGGGAGCTACCAAAAACTCTCTCTCACTTCCAAGTACGTCACCTGCCAGGCAGCTATTTCCCAAAAGATCTTCCCAAAATGAAAGGCAGAAAGATCACCATAGAAAAAAGAAGGCCTCTTCCACAAGGAAACTGTTCTGCCCTGGGACTGTTGATTTTCAGCTCCGCTTTGGAAGCTGGACTCCTTATGTTGTCAAACATGAGCCCAACTTTTTAAAAGGTGGCATCATATTTTCTGGGTCAGTCCTGTGACGCCGTACAGATTGAGGTGTTTCGGCTAGCTACTTTGGACTTGATCAGGGTTGTTCCGGCAATCTCTGCGCTGCCCCTCAGGATTGGAGCACATTCTTGCGGCTTGGTTACTCTGATGGCTCAGACATGTACAACTTCTGATGCTGCAAATTCACTGGCTCTGACCCAAAAAGAAGTCGATGCCTGCCATTCCCAGTTCGGTTGGAACATCCATCGGTGCTGATGCATTCATAGAACAAAGGAGCCAAAGACCGTGCCACTCACAAACGCTTTGTGTGAGGAAATTATTCCTCTTGCAGGAGCCAGCTAAGCCGAATTTCACTGATGTTCCTTTGGCAGAGCACTTTCCTAGGGCACAGAGATGCGTGCAGATGGAGAAGTTGTTCTGCTGCAATTGCAAGACTCTCCAAAATACAGTTGTGTAGAATGTTGATACCCCATTATAATATTGGTGTTGCTTACAAATTTTATGTGGCCTTGACACTTCACAGGAAGGAGAAATCTCGTAGCCCTTTAGGCCTACTTAAGAAGAGGTTTCTTGGAATTGACCATACTGTCTGCCGAGGCAAAATCTAACATTTTGATTGGAATGTTGCAACCCTCCTTCTCCATGACTGTGCCCTTGATTCCATTCTATGGGCCCTTACTTAGATCCTGTCATGGATGCTTGAAAGAAACCCTTTTCTGGCACAGCGGGCCAAAGACAGAGATGCCATTGGCTTGCTCCGGGTGAAGTGCAGCATAGACCCCTTTTTTGGGGGGCATCTTTGCTTGGTGCTTGGGCTCAGCTGTAATGCTACGCTTGCAAGCTTGGATGCGTTCCAGTGGCTTCTTCAAGTACTTCCAAGCCACACTCATTAACATGCCCTTCAATGGTGAGAGATGGCAGATTCCTCTCTGGGATGCTTTAAAAAAACTGTTGAGCTGAGGGTTGTGTGCTGAGCTTAACCTTACCAGTAGGGCAATTCCACCACTAATGTAGAAGGTCTGTGGCTACTCCAGAAAAGTAGAGTGCCAGCAGAGACCGCCTTCTCAGCCTGCCCCAACGCTGCATGTGCGACTTGAGTCGTCACAAACCTGTAAAAATTAATGTTGCTGCGGTAACGATGTGGAACCCACCAGTCTCCTTCTCTGAGGCCTTTGAAGGCCGTGCTGAGGGAGGTAGGGTAATCCCAAGGATGTAAGGAAAGTCGTAGAGATGATGCAATCACATTTTATAAGATGGCCCAAACAGAAAACATTTTGGACTGTGTACTTGACGTCTGACTTGAAGATAATTGCCACAAGATAGCCAGTATCATAGGTGAAGAGCTCAGCCCTACCAGAGGCTACCTCTCTTCGACAGAGATCTAAGCCATGCCTTGGAAGTTGCTTTTATAGACTGTGGGATCATTGAATCCTGCAGTAGATTCTCGAATCCCAGGACACTTTATTCACTCTGTAGCCTACTACTCAGATGGGGCAAAGGTCACAGATTTTGGGCTGTCCACAGGCAGACAGGATTGACTGGGCTGGTGATTGGCAGGAAGGGGGTGGTGATGCTTTCTTTGATCTGATAGATAATAGATTAAGCGTCTTCACAAGATCAGAGCAGTGTTATCCTCAAGAATCGATGAGGTAATGTGCCCCTAACAGAATTAAAACCATTAGAAAGTAGGCAGTATTGAATAAGTCATGAGACTAAAGAAGTCACAAGATCAGGGAAAGGTAGAAACCATGGAGGTTTATTGAATAGATTTTAAAAGCGCAGTACAGAAGGCAAAAATAACAGTGACATGCATGGTAAATCATTATAGGCAATTATCATAAGGCTTCTTAATCCGAAGCGGTAAAGAGTCTGACATGAAGTCGAATCCCAGAGCAAAAATATTCTAATTCCCAAGTAAGAGACAGACTAACAAACGTCTGATCTCTAAATCTGGGCAAACCAAACGTGGCTCGCCTCTCAGAAGGAGCCCTTGTATGACAAAATACACAGTGAAGTTGTCACCTTAAGATAATTGAATTGACAAATAAGAATACCAAAAATAATGCAGCATTATCCAACTGCATGCACGAAGTGTATCTTGATACAACCCCCTTGTTTTTTAACCTAATATCGGGTATCTCAATACAAATCTAGTAACAAAACTATGACTGTCTTCTGTGATGAATAGGCTTACAGTGGCTAAAGCGTAAGGTCCTTGAATTTGTTGCAGAGAAAGGAAAGCTTCCACCGGAAGTCTTCAAGAACAGCCTGTCAATATAGAAGTGCACATTTTGCTGTGTGTGATGAGCAGACAATAAAAACTCACATCATTTCTGAGTTAGAATTAAAGTTAAACATTAGGCCTAGTTTAGAAACGCAGGATAATACAGTTATACAAAGTACAGTGTTTAGTGTTTTCTTTTAAATTATTTAGAATCCGGGGTAACATCTGGGCAATACACATGACAGCCACAATCTTGGGTGGCAACACTCCTGTCTCGTACTGTGGATGACATCCTGGGAGGCAATGGCCTGAGCCATTGATGACCTGTAATGCCCAGGACAAGAGGCAAATATGATTTTGGTGAGTACCTATCAAAAGTCATGAGACCACAAACGTTACTTAGGTTAGTTCAAGGCATTTATGATACGAAGCCAACAGCGGCATATGCCTTCTCCATCATCCACTGCTGGCTTTGCTGCTTGAAAAACCCCTTGACTTTCCACCACACCTCCTTTTCCCCCCCCTTCCCTTAGTCCTCATCTAGTGGGGAGATGGTTGCCCAATTTTTCCATCTATAAGTTGGTGATCACAACAAATTGCTAGGTCCTTAGTCTACGGCCTACGTTTAATGCCCCTTTCTCAGGACCAATCGTCTTTCACTAGGACATGTTTTCTGTAGCACCCCTAAGTTTTGGAGGCAGCAGCTCTTGCCGTGTTGACCAAAGGCGCCATTTAGATGGTGCCTTTAGAAGATGGTGTACACTATTCTATTCCCTCCACTTCTTTGTTTTTTAAGAAGGATGGAAGTCTTAAACATTGCTCTTTACCTTCTATACTTGTTCATTCAACAGGACAGGTGCAGGGTCTGAGTGTATTACTACTGTCCTTAAATGCAGGCATCCACTGAATGTTGTCCATGGATCTTCTGATTGCCTATTTCCATCTTCCAATTCTTCCCACCCATGGAGACGTTAGCTGAGGTTCATGGTGGGATCCCTGTACTCATTTCACAATTCTACCATTTGGGCTGAAGACCGCTCCAGTATCTTTCAGAAACTTGTTGGCAGTGTCACTGTGATGGTCAGCAGCCCATGTACGCGTGTACTTAAACTCCAGGCCAAAGACAGTGGAATCTCTGGCACTGGTGGTGTATCACCTTCGGGGGACAATGACTGTCCTTCACAACGTTCGCATTACCAATAACTCCCAAAAGTGTCCACTCTCTTCTTTGCAGAGAATAGCACTTTTTTCCCTTGCAGTATTGCATGTATTTGGGCGATGATTCCAAGATTTCAGACTCTGCCTCGTGGGTCTTCCATCTGCTTGGTATAATGTTTCCTGTTGGTGCCAGATTGCAGATGAGTCTTTCTGTGGTGTCTGCGGAGACAGTGGCATAGCCAATAGGTCTCGCCTTTGGGAACTTATAAGTGTTTAGCCATGCAACAGTTGATGTTGTTGCACCAAGGATATTGTGCTGCATAACTAAATACTTAAAAGGTCTCAAAAGCGAGACCTATTGGCTATGCCAATGCTTGTTGTATAATTGTGGAATTGCCATGCAATCCACCATCTGCAGCATAATCTCCAGACTAAAAAAAAAACAAATTCTACCTCAAACGGATCAAAAGTTGCAAAACAATATGGCGACTTGGGTTCTTGCGCACTGAAGCACTTTTCGCAATGGTTAATAGGTCATCTTTAAGTTGCTTATTGCTGAATTTGAGTGTTAAATTGTCGACGGGAAAGGGGCCTGCTGGGACACAGTTGGCACAAGCAAGTCACACAGGAAGGGTATGTATGTTTAACTTTCTCGTTGGTCGAAAAGTGCCTTAAGTGCAGGGGTACAATTTATAGCACAAAATCAAAGACCGAGCTGGGGCCCGCTTGAGCAGTGTTGTTGCATCAGGCAGAGATGGGAGCTGAGCGACTAGGCTGGCATCCCTCTACATATGTGAACATGTAAGGCCTCCCAGTCCAGCTTATTAGAGTAATGCAGCACTAGCGTGTCAGGCTTCAAGATGTTCCGTCACGTGAAGTAATTTTTGACAGACATTCAACACCTTGGACAGAACGGAAGGAGTGCACGAGGCTTCGTCTTTTGGTGAAGGAGATCGCCCTACAAAAATAGTTAGAGACTAGAGAGGCAGTGTGGGGCGATGGGAAATATTTATTCACCTAAAATAGACATAGTGCGCGGGTCACTCTCCCAGCAGACCTGGTGGAGGCATGCTCTGTAAATGAGTTTACACGAGCACAAGGGCAGGAAGGGGTGAAGCTGGTGACCTTGTGCTTTGGAGTGCAACCAGAGAAGGGCAGAGGAAGCCAGGGGCCCCTGTCTGCCCCGGTTTCTATTGCCCAATGCAAACTCTCATGAAAGAGTGAAAAGACGAGCAAGGCATATACTTAGCTGCATGTTTCACGTGCCAAAGGATGATGTTACTCTGCGTGCAGATCTGTAGCTTCTGAGTCACATACAGACACACAACACATACATACACAAAGATACAGGGGTGTGCACAAACACACAAAACATGCAGAAACAAACACACTCGAACGCACAACAGATACATAAGGATATATAGACAAACACTTGCATATACATGCACACAATCATCCACCAGAAGTTCAAATATATACGCAGACACGGACACAGAGGCACATGCGCAAACACACACACACACACACGCATACACACACACACACCAGAAGCTCAAACAGAGACAAACATATACAGACACAAACATGCACACAAACCTATACACAGATGTACCAACACACAAACATATACGCAAACACACAGGCTTGGAGTTAAAGCGTATCTGTGATGAAACTATAGCAACGCGAGAAACGCTTTCTGCAAAGTGAGTGTTCACAATCTCTGCTTGTCTACCCTCGTTCACCTGTGTGGGGGGAGAACGTGCTGGTGAAAGTGTGCAGGTTTTGTATAGCTCTGTCTCCTTGTGTGTATCTGTCTGTCAGGGACGTTGTGTGCATTCCATCAGTTTGTGTGTGTTCACCTGTGTGTCCGAGGACAGAGTGCTGCTGAAAGGGTGTGCATTTTGTATGTGTCAGTACAGCTCTGAGTGTCTCCTTGTGTGTGCATCTGTCTGTTAGAGTGACAGGGTGTGAATTAGTGTATTGCATCAGCTTGTGCTTTCACCTGTGTGTAAGGGGACAGGGTGCTTGTGAAAATGTGTGTTTTGTATGAGTCAGTGCAGTTCTGTGTGTCTCCTTGTTTGTGCATGTCAGGATTATGTGCATGTCAGGATTATGTGTGCGCATAGCATCAGTTTGTCTGTGTGTCTGGGAAGAGAGTGCTGGTGAAAGTATGTGTTTTGTATGTGGGAGTACATCTGTGTCTCCTAATGTATGCATCTGTTCGTGAGAGGGATGTGTGCATTGCATCAATTTGTATGTGTGCGTTCACCTGTGTGTTGAGGGAGAATGTGCTGGTGAAAGTGTGTCTTGTATGTGTGAGTACAGCTCTGAGTCTTATTGTGAGTGCATCCGTCCTTGAGTGAATAGTGTGTGCATTGCATCTGTTTGTGTGCGCCAGTTCACTTGTGTGTTATGGGAGAGTGTGCTGGTGAAAGTGTGTGTGTTTTGTTTGTGCGAGTACAACGCTGTGTGTCGTGTGTGCATCTGTGTCTCAGAGGGATGGTGTGTGCATAGCATCAGTTTGTGTTCGTTCACCTGTGTGTCTTGGGAGAGAGTGCTGGTGAAAGGGTGTGCGTTATTTTTTTTGTTTGTTTTATATTGCGCAAACTAGACCAGAAGGTATCGGAGCGCTTTACATGAGCATCAGTTGCGTTACTTACAGACGGACACATTCATTTTTGTTAGGCATGGGGGAGATTAAGTGATTTGCCCAGAATCCTAGGATGTTGAGCATCCCTGCTGAGACTCGTTCCCAGTTCCAGTGCAGAGGTCGACAAACAAAACACACACACTTTCACCAGCACACTCTCCCATAACACACAAGTGAACCGGCGCACACAAACAGATGCAATGCACACACTATTCACTCAAGGACGGATGCACTCACAATCCCTTTGGTTTTGCTATGTTCGCCCTAAGTTGGCAGGGTATGCCCAGACTTGGGTCCCTTGCTCACTTTGCCACTGGATTCAAGCTAGCCTGGCTGATGATGGCTGATTAGCCAGAAACTGGTCCCAGGATGCTTGTTTCCGGTCCAGGGAAGACATGGCTTGGCAGTTCGGGCTGGACTGTTCCCATGAGGAACAGGGTCAGACTGATTTGCAGATGGCCATGTCTGAACTGGGATGGCGGAGTGAGCTAAAGAATGATGATGGATTAAAACCAGATCAGGGGGGGAGGGGGCAAGTGCGACCTATAAATACACCTGTTATGGTTTTGTGCGAGTAATCGTGTGCATGTTTTTTTCCACTCGCTCATGAGCATGTGCTTATCGATAGGGGTGTCCATGGAAGGCTTGGTGAGCTGAGCAGATGCTTGTAAGAATGGACTAGTCTATTCCGTGGGTGGCATGGGTTAGGTCGTGACGGACATGGGGTGTGAATGTGTTAATAAAATGCCACTAGCAGGAGCCTTTCCTATTTTGGCAGCCATGCAGTCAGAAAGGGACTGTGACGTCTGTGCACAATGCCATTCTCGCTCCGTGAGTTAATGTTGAACTTGTCACCTTGTGAAACACGTGTCTAAGCAATGAGGTACTTGTGGTAGTGCACCGCCGATTAGTGTATTTCGCACCTAGTTGCTTAGTATTTTGATTGCAGTTGTGTATGTCTGTCAACCTGTTTAAGTGCACTTTCCAGCCAGAAGGAATCCTGCGAAAAGAAAAGTATGTGTTGCATGTTTTATTTATTTAATCTGCTCCATCAACTGTTCTATTTGCGTTTGTCACCCCGAGTGGGACAGGTATGCCCAGACGTGGGTCTTGTGCTCTCCATGCTACTGGAGTCAAGCTATCCTGGCTGATGAGGGCTGAAAGCCCGAAACCGGTCCTAGGATGCTTGTTTCCAGTCCAGGCAGGACCTGGCCTGTTCCCATTGGGCGCAGGGTCAAGATTGATTTGCATATGGCTGGGTCCAAACTGGAATGGCATGGTGAGCAAAATAAACGATGGATTTAGGCCTTGATCTCTGTAGTGGGGTGAATGGATGACATTGTTCTGCATTCTGTCCATCAAATGTTCTTTATGCGCAGTACACAAAATAAACACCACGCTGGACTAGGGACATATGGTGTCAAAAAGAGGCGTATTAACCATGGACAGCCCTGCTCTTCCCACAGCACTTGTTCTGGTGTTACCTTGTGCACACATGAGTGCACTGTCCTGGCCCCTGAAGAGCCACTACTTGAAACAGAGGTGGGTGAGCTAAATGTTTCGAACAGCCCTGATAACTGCAGGTGGAAAGATAAGCAGAGGCCCTCATTGTGAGGGGTGGGGAACCCACTGGGAGATGGCTCATGCTGCCCGGGGGCATGGAGGTGTTCAGGGGTGTGATGAGAATCTAGGGAGAGCATTGCTACAGCTCTCCTTACCTCTCTGCCCCTCCTCCTGTTATTGGTGCCGTTCGCAGGAGGCGGACACCCCTTGTTTATACTTGAACTTCAAGGGATGTGTAATTCACCATTGTAGATGAGAATGGTGCCGGGACAGCAGTCCTGACACCCTCCTTACACAGTGCCCCCAAACACAACATCTGTTAATGCTGGGTATTCACAGGAGGGGGACACCCTTGTTTTATATGCAGTAGGGGTGGGTTCCCAGAGGGCAGCAGGCAATGTGCATGTTTTGATGAGTGGGCTGAAACCCCTGTCCGTGCAGTGATTAGTACAGGCTTGCACGAAAGGGACTTGGATAACCATTGGAACAATCTTTGGCTTCCCTCGAGACATGCAGCGAGTGTGGTGACACATTGATTAACATGAAAGAGTGCAGCGACAGACGAGACACGTACGAAAGGGCGGGGGTTTGGTCAGTGTTGGGCCAGGAAGGATAAGATGCGCAGGGGACTTAATGTGATAGTGAGGGGACTCAGTCCAAATAGGCCAGCTCAAACTTTTGGGATTTAAAAAAAAAAAAAAAATTTTTTTAATTTTATTTAAAAAGTCACTTGTTCGGGCATCGGAGATTAAGAGGCGTCAAGAGCTGCCCTTCAAGAGAAACAGATTCTGTGATTGTGTGGACAAAGGGGGGGTCCCCTGCAGTGGATGCCAGCGCCAACCAAGAGAGCAGGCGGCGGAAGGGGTAGAATCGGCTGTGTGGAGTAGAAGTTGGCGGCAGATTTCAGAGGAGGATAGAGGGGAGCGAGTGGGTGTGAAGAGTAGAGGGGAGGGAAAGGGAGTGGATGGGAGAGCGCGAGTATGTATATATAGGTGTGTGTGTGAGGGAGAGATAATGTAATGTGCTTGTGAGATAAAAGTGCGCATGTGCAAGAGAGACCGAGAAAGAGCCAGTGAGAGACCTTCAACTATGTACCTTGGAGACGGACCGCACCTCAGTGATGAAAAGTGCTGGAGTAAACCAGTCTGTTTATTTTCCAAGAGCACTTAAACGCCGCTGTACAGGTCTGTCTCGTGGCAACTGTTGGTGCCACTTTTTACCTAACCTTATTATTTTCTTTATTTTAATAATATCCCAAAAGGTGCAAAACAGGACACGTCTGCTTTCAGCATTCAACCTAAAACATTCAATCTTGCTAAATATGTTGTCCATGTGAGGAATTATTCTTTAATTTATATCTACCCCTTTTCCCCTGAGAAATCTTCAGAATTCAGCCTGTATTCAAAGCCTTTGTTAACATCTTGACAGCTCACGCAATGGTGAAAAAGTCTGCAGATTATCACTGTTGTGCTCCAGACACATTTGCCACTAACTGTGCATGTCTGAAGTCAAGAATATTAACACTAGTGTGGAGCCACGACCAGAACACGTAATTTACTTCCCCCCTTTGAAATCAGGAACAGAATTTACCGTGGTAGGTAAAGTGCAACGTTCAACTTGTGGCCACGAGCCCATGAACTGCCCTAGCGCATAGAAGCCATGGCACTATTTTAAAACACGCACACGTGCTTAAAATAATGCTTGCTGACGACGGTATCACCAGTGCAGTTAACATGTAGCTGCCACAATGTAATTTAAGTAGGTGAAATCCCAGCCTCCCACCACACATCTGAACATGGTAAGCGCTGACTGTCCTGGTGGCATTAAAGCTGCCCAATGATCAGTACTGGGTTTTCTGAAATTATTAACGACCGCATAATTTCAGGCTATTTAACGCTTACTTGGGCATTACCACCTGGTCCTGGCCATTAACACTTCTGGGGCATTATCAGCTGTGCCTCAGCCGGAATGACCGAAAACTTCACCCAGTGTAACCCGTCCTGTGGTGGGGCAGTGACCCTCATTCACCCCCCACCCCCAACACATCACATAATTTGCACTTACAACATCAAGCAAGGCTGCTGCTTGTCACAGCCGAGCCTGCCTCCTTCACACAACTGTTGAGTCTACCAGCAGGCATTTACAAGAAGTGAGCATTATGAAAGGATGAGGCATAACATACAGGAGGGAGGGGCTAAAGGCAACTCAGACAATGGGGTAAATTAACAGTGGAGGAAACAGCAGCATCAGCCTGAACTTAAAGCTGATTCCTGGGATCCTGGAGCCTGCCTTAAACATAATGAGCGGAAGCAGATAGAGGCCAGGGCTTAGGGGGGAATGGCTAAGGCGCTCCTTATTGTTCTATTTGGTGTTGTTTTTCAGCCACCTGCGTGACCCGTTGCCCCCACCCTTCCCCATGTGCTGCCAATGATGAATGCGGGATGTTATAATAAACAAAAACGTGTTCAGATAGAGGAAAGCTCGATACAGGAGCAGGAAACGTGAACCACCCTGTTTTCAATCATGCTGAGGGAGCTGCTGTGCAACCAGAGACTTCCCATACCGCCTCTAAGAACAAAATAAAAAAGTAGTGCGCAGCAGCAGCCTAAATGCACATAAGTGGAATGCTACAAGTTCTGGGAGCGTTCTACATGAGAGGGAACACACAAGGAAAATGTGGGACAAATTGGAATAAATACCCACTTGAAAGCAAGGGTTTTTAAAGGGCACTGAAACAAACCAATGAGAAGCAGTGGGTGGGCTCTTGGCCCACAAACTGAATACTGCATGTCTCGAAGAGAGAGCACCAGCACTGTCTAGGCTCGACTTAGAAAGGAATAATGAATCATTAAGTTCACAAATGCAAATGATGACAAGAAAGAAAGCCATTAACATAAAACACATGAAGTCTGCTTCTGGGGACAGATCGCCATTGCTAGTTTCTGCTCTTCTCCTAAAGGCGGGAAGGGATAAGGGGGCATAAAGCAAAGGCAAAAAAATTGCCACTCCAGATGGGTGTGACCCTCACACCAGCGAAACGCCAGTTCACTCGCACCGCCAGCCGGATTCCATTTAACACACGCACTGTCAACAATTTGACAAATAAGGAAGGTGCACTCAAAAAGAGTCATTCAGAGCCACAAGTGATTTCCATTTATCTTCCTTTATTCCAGAAAATTGTAAAGAGAGCGGCAAACAGCCAACGCGTTTTGTCCCTTATTGCCAAGGAACTACTTCAGGGCTATGAATCAATTGAGACGAACAATATTGAAAAGGCAGTTATACAGTATCCACGATATCCAAAACTAGGTCCCTGGAGAGTGTTCAGCATGGATGTACATAAATGAAACCTCAAAGTTCAAATCCATAATTTATCCATCATATATATGTTGTTTCCATATTGAGCTAAACGGGACGAACACGGAGTATTGTTCCAACAGTAGAAAAACAACTCTTTATATGTATAGTTAGAGTCCGGATTTGTGAGAATCCGGCGTGCCTAACAGCATAATAACTGGCACTGTCAACGGTTGCTGCCTGCACACCTGGCTGGGGTGGGACTCTCTTCTACCAATAGTGCTTTAAATGGGACTGAAGGGCCCTTCACAGAGGACTTGGGTGCACCGATCTCCGATTTACTGGGGAATATCAATGTAATCTATGACTCTGCTACGGCCCCAAGTCCTGTAAATTCAGGGCCTTTAAACATAGGAAAAAAAATCCCAAACCAAAGATGAATAAAATTAAGCAGACTCTGGACGTACACGAAAAGCTCATCCCAGCTCTCTCTCCACCTTTGACTGCTCTAAAGAACCCTATTTGTGATCTGCTTGAGGCTAAGCTGTCCCCTATTCATTGTCGCCTCGCTTCTAGCTTCTGGTCAAACTTGTAGAATGAGGCTTTACTAACCCAGGTTGGGTCAAAACTCAAAGTATTAGTGATGTATGCCCCCAACAGACCCCTGTAACCTTAGCTACACAAAAACCTAACTCTTTTACGAGCCCACCTGCCATCACTAGGGGAATGAGTTATTCTGATGGATCTACTAATCGCAACACAGCTGAAAATTGTAACACGACTACTACCTCATCCGCTTCCACATACCAGTTACCCCAAAACAATAGGTCCCCAAACCCTGAACGTCATTCTTAGGGTCAAAGTGGGAATAGTACCACAAAACAAGTGCATTTACCTGTGATTAACCTTCCCCCAGCTTCCTTCCCAAATGTTATGATTTTGGTAAATGTACCCCAGCTGCCCATGGGTACTGTTGAATCGCAATGGTCTCTCAGGAATCCGGTTTTGCTTTAGCTAAAAAGTTCTTTTAATTCACAGTGGGATCTATCACCTCCTCTCCCTTTGCACTCCGAGGTTGCAATGTGTCGAGTATTTTAAATGTTCTTTATTGCCCAAGTATCTCTACCCACCATTCCCTGTTTCACCGCATATCAATCAATCATGGTATTTGTAAAGCGCGCTACTCACCTGTAGGGTCTTGGGGTTTGTCCGCTACTGTCCGAAGAGCTAGGTCTTGAGCTGCTTCCTGAAGGCGAGATGGTTCTGGGTCAGCCGTAGGTGGGTGGGGATGGAGTTCCAGGTGTTGGCCGCCAGGTAGGAGAAGGATCTTCCTCCGGCGGTGGTCTTGCGAATGCGTGGGACGGTGGCAAGAGCGAGGCGAGCGGAGCTGGCGGGTGGGCGTGTAGAATGTGAGGCGGTTGTTGAGGTAAGTGGGTCCCATGTCGTGGAGAGCCTTGTGTGCGTGGGATAGGAGTCTGAACGTGATCCTCTTGCTGATGGGGAGCCAGTGCAGGTCTCTCAGCTGGGGAGAGGTGTGGCTGAAGCGGGGGGGTGTCCAGGACGAGTCGTGCCGAGGCATTCTGTATGCGCTGGAGTCTTTTCTGTAATTTGGCTGTGGATCCAGCGTAGAGGGTGTTTCCGTAGTCCAGACGGCTGGTGACGAGGGCCTGGGTGACCGTCTTCCTGTTGTCGGTGGGGATCCAACGGAAGATCTTTCGGAGCATGCGCAGGGTGTTGAAGCAGGAAGACGAGATGGCGTTGACTTGCGTGGTCATCGTGAGGGAGGAGTCCAGGATGAAGCCCATGTTGCGAGCATGGTCCGTTGGCTTGGGTGCAGAGCCCAGGGGGCCACCAGGAGTCGTCCCAGGTGGAGGGGGATGATCCTAGGATGAGAACTGCCGTCTTATCTGAGTTCAGTTTCAGCCGGCTGAGCTTCATCCATTCCGCGACGTCTCTCATTCCTTCTTGGAGGTTGGCTCTGGCGGTGTCGGGGTCGTTGGTGAGGGAGAGGATCAACTGGGTGTCGTCGGCTAAGGAGATGATGTTGAGGTTGTGTTGGCGTGCGATGGCTGCGAGGGGGCTCATGTAGACGTTGAAGAGGGTGGGGCTGAGCGACGATCCTTGCGGGACGCCGCAGATGACTTCGGTGGCCGTGGAGCGGAACGGGGGGGGCGGACTCTCTGTGTTCTGCCGGCGAGGAACGAGATGATCCACTCCAAGGCCTTGCCTTGGATTCCGATGTTCCTGAGGCGCTGTACTAGGGTGCGGTGGCAAACGGTGTCGAAGGCTGCTGAGAGGTCCAGGAGGATGAGGGCAGCTGTTTCCCCTTTGTCGAGCAGGGACCTGATGCCGTCGGTGGCAGCTATGAGGGCGGTCTCGGTGCTGTGGTTAGCTCGGAAACCGGACTGCGAGGGGTCGAGGGATCCGTTGGTCTCGAGGAAGGCGGAGAGTGGCTTGTTGACGGTCTTCTCGATGAATTTGGCCGGAAAAGGGAGGAGCGAGATGGGGCGGAAGTTCTTGAGGTCCGTGGGGTCCGCGGTGGGTTTCTTCAGGAGGGCACTGAGCTCGGCGTGTTTCCAGCTCTCCGGGAAGGTGGCAGCTGCGAAGGAGCTGTTGATGATGTCCCGGAGTTGGGGTGCGATGATGGAGTCGGCTTTGTTGTAGATGTGGTGTGGGCAGGGGTCTGTAGGGGAGCCGGAGTGGATGGTGTTCATCGTGCAGGTGATGTCTTCGGTGCTGACCTTGGTCCAGGAGTGGAGGGTGGTGGTGGGGGGTGCCTGATCGGTGATAGGGTTCGTGGTCTGTGCGCCGAAGCTGTTGTGTATGTCGGCGATCTTGCGGTGGAAGAACGAGGCGAGTGAGTCGCAGAGGTCCTGCGTGGGTGTGATGTCGCTGTTGCAGGCGCTGGGCTGGAGAGCTCTTTGACGATGCTGAAGAGTTCCTTTCTGTTGTGGGAGTTGTTGTCCAGGCGCTCTTTGAATGCGGTCCTTTTGGTGGTGCGGATCAGTTGGTGGTGTTTGCGGGTGGCGGTCTTGAGGGCTGTCATGTTATCAGTAGTCTCTTCGTGGCGCAAGGCTTTCTCGAGGGTGCGGCAGGTTTTCTTGGAGATTTTGAGTTCGTCGGTGAACCAGGGGGCTTTCCTGCTGCCGTGTCTGCATAAGTAACAGTTCTGTGTGTTTTTTCTTGGTAATATGTTTCCTATGTGTAATTTGCACTCAAGCTTCCCTTCATAAACTAATGTATTCAAATTAGTTTAATATCCTTGATGGTTCCCAGATTCTCTTGAATGTAGGGGTTCTCAAACTAGGCCTGGTGGACAGTGTGGAGCCTGGGGGTGCGGACCACGGTTCGCGTACTGGCTTCGCCTCTTGGTCAATGTATATTATCCTTGGCAAAAGACATGTTTACTGTGTTCCTCCTGAACGAGGTCTGCCAATAACGAAAGATCTTACAAAGCGGCTAACAAAAAAAACAAAAAAAGTGGAAACGGAATGTAAAACGTAATTTTTCACTATATATAATGTTAACAGAATAACCTCGTTTTGAAGACAAATTGTCCATAAAACCGCAGTCTTCCGATGTTAATAAAACTGAATGTAATTGTACTCGGATTATCGACACGGGGTTACTGGAAGGCCGAGTTGGACCTGTTGGGTCTCCAGTGTGTCAGCAGCTGCAGAGTAGTGAGGACATTTTCTGCACCTGAGTGGCCGCGTACGGAGGCCAGAGGGCAGGCTGTCTTGGGGTGCTCATGCACGTCCCTGCCACCAGGGGCGCAGCAGGTCTGAGAGAGAAGCCGAGAGATCAGAGAAAATACCTAGATCAAGATGTGGATAAGAAGCTGCATAAAGCCCCCTGCGGCACCGCTCCCCAGCACATTAAAAAGTGTGATGCAAGCGAAAAATTGTTAAGTAGCCGCGACTGCACGAGGTTGCACAATGGCAAGCATTACACTAAGGTGCCGTGCAGTCTTTTTTTGTATAACACGTTTAACTTTCTGAAGGTAATTTAGGCCGACATTTGAACATGTTTAAATGGTGACAGGTTAATTAGTCCTGATGAGTGAATCGTCGGGCAGCCCTCCCCCCGCCTTTCACAAGCTGCAGGCAGCTCCCTCTCTCCAGCCAGTACCCTGCATTCCCCCAGGACACTGACCACTTGAGTCCACTTGACTCACCTTTGATAGCAGTCTGTCTTTTCGACTCCCGCCCTTTCAATCCCCACTACCCCCAGGCGGTTCTACTTGGTGGAGTCAGCCCTTTTCAAGGTAAATGAAATCCTTCAGCCAGGCAGACTGACCTTCGGCTGTGGGTTGGGGGTTTACGGGTGTGTTTTGTCCATTCAGGTGGACAGATAGGTTGCCCACTGCAACTGCTGCCTTTGAAATCTAGCAGGCAGGTCGACATTATTTATGGTTGTCGTCGACTTCATCCATGTTTGGCGTGGAGACAAAAGAAAAGTGGTATACACCCAGGGCGTGTGATGAAAAAACTGTGGGGTCTCTCAAATGGGGGTGGTTGATGTAATTAAGGGCGTGGCTTAAAACACACAAACAAAAAATCTGCGCTTAGCATAATGTGCCGCCCTAAAGGTATTTTGCTGCTTCTCTCACTGCATCCATATATATATATATATATATATATATATATATATATATATATATATATATATATATATATATATTCACTGAAAAAACCATAGGTTTCACGCATGTTATAGTTAGCGGAAATTTTACTGATAAAAAACCAATGAAATTCCCCCGTTATAGTTAGTGCAGGCAACTATAACTCGCGCGACCGCAATCCTCTGCTGATGCTAATACTGTATTTAGACACTTATTTGCCCATGTCTTCTTCCATAAATTTTTAGCTATACATATATTACAAATATTTTTTTTTCATAAAGACACATATGTCATCAGCAGAAGATTGCGGTCGCGTGAGTTATAGTTGCCTGCACTAACTATAACGGGGGAATTTCATTGGTTTTTTACCAGTAAAATTTCCGCTAACTATAACATGTGTGAAACCTATGGTTTTTTCAGTGAATTTGTACGTTTTTTTAAATGCTAAGTAACTTTACGCCATTCGTGGCGTGCGCGCCCACTTAACGCAGTTCGTTCCGTGCGCGCGCGGTGCGCTTCGCGCACCGCGCGCCCACTTTACGCAGTTAGTGCCGTGCGCGCACGGTGGGCACGCGGTGCGCTACGCGTGCCCACGTTACGCTAGATGGGCCATGTACGCACGATGCGCTTCGCGCACCGTGCGCACATGGAGGACATATGATGCACTTCGTTTTGAAAGGTAATATTAGAATTTTTCACACCTGTTATAAGCCATGCACAAATGGTGCCTTTCGGGCACCATTTGCACACGGGGTGGGGAGAGTGTGGCTAATTTTTTTTTTTTTTTAATATTTTTTTACCGTACGCGTACGGTAAGCGTAATCGGCGAAATTAGCGGAAAAATAAAAATTCCGTTTTTGGCCTTGGGGGATCTTTGGGGACTCCCTCAACATGGCTAGGTGCTTGGGAGCTGTCCAAACAGCCCCTTTACATGTTTTTGTGCTTTGTATTTTAATCCACACTCTCAGTGCGAGAGAGAAAATGGCGGCTGCCGCTTCCTGGTTTCGGCCGATTCGAATGTTTACTAAGATCTAAGAGCCAATCAGAATCGCGCTCGCGCACGTCACCGTACGCGTACGGTAAGCGCACCGTAAGCGCACCGTAAGCTGGCTCAGATATATATATTGATTTAAAGGCTATTTTCTCTGAATCTACTGAACAGATTTACACCAAACCTACAAAAGGCACTTCCTTGACCTGAGGACTACCTCTCTGCCAAATTTCAAGTAATTCTGTTCAGCCGTTCGGGCTGTAGCTGTGTCTAAAGGTCCTATGGAAAAATGCATGGGAAAAACGCGTTTTGGGACCCCCCTTTTATCTCAGCCCCCGCTTGACGAATCCCCCCGAGACTTTCAGGGTAGGAGCGTAGCGCCCCACCTATTTTGAAAAATTCGCGAGGATTCGTCGACCGGCGCAAAAGTTATTCAAAATAGAATGTTGCGGATTTCCTATGGAAACGTGGTCCTAACTATAACTACCTACTGGCGACCGCCAGTAGGTAATATATATATATTACAACAAGTAACATTACACCTACGACAAGCCAGGACTATTGGCTTTGTCAATGGTTATTTGCATAAGATTAATTAGCAACAAGTATGGCTTCATCCTATATAATATTGAAAATGCGTTAGTTCTGAAATGAGACTGTGAAAGTACCATAACAAATCTCTTACAATTTTAATCAAAGGCAGTGAAGGGTGGTACTGATGCAGAGTTGTGATTTATTTTTCACCCCAATGGTGAGGGCAGAATTGGAGGGCCTGATAGAGACCCGTCTCATGACCTGCTTTTAAGAACTGCTGGCAACCGGCAAGACCCGGCCCACTTAAAGCCCTGTAAATACCACCGATGAGAATACGTTCTCTCTAATAGTGCACGTGTAACACTATACACCCGTGGGGCTCTGAGGGAGGTTCAAAATGCATCCGTGAAACGCGTGTAATTTGAACGAAGAGTGTCTGTTGTACACAATAGATGCGCAGTTAGTGCTTTTGTGGAATACTGCTCTTGTGCAATTAACAGCTTCCGGTACAATGTTGGTGTCACCATAATACATCTGAGGTACTGTAGACCTCAAACCCTATTGTGGGACCTCTTTTATACTGTTGATGGGAACATAATACTCCTGAGGCACACTACATTTCTATAGCTCAGCTGCAACTTAACGCGAACGGGACCTCTGGTGCAACGTCAACATCGCGTATTTTCACTTTTTGTGAAAGTGTTTCAAACTCTAAACGCCATATTTGCATAGTCTGCCACACAGTGAGTGCATTGTTTTACTATAAATATTTTCGCTGGGGAAGGACATGTACTACAAAAAATAATTCTCAGTTTTTTTTTGTAAAAGCTGTAAGTGGCAGGAAATGTATACATTCGAATTTAGGAATAGATTTTTCAAAGGTTGTTTCGAAGGATTTGGAAGATTAACATCAATACGGAGCCGAGCGATCGCTAGTGGCACGTCTAACGCTGTTTAAGGCCTCCGAGGAATTTAGTTTAGTGATAATCCTGTCCATCAAAGTGCTTCCCCTGCAGGAAAATGAAACGCCTATTTTAATTATTAATTCACATGATGCCAGCACAAACTATGCCACTAACAGAAGGACGAGGAGAGAAAGACTGGGAGAGAAATCGAGATGTAGCCACATAAAGCACCTCGAAAGGAAGGTGAGAGGAGGGAAGGAAGATTCGATCTCTCGTCTTTATGGGGCCATGTGTTTCTAATTCGAAACACAGGGCCCCATAAAGATAAGAAAGTGTTTTGCGACAGCAGCAAAGCAGTTGACCCAGTCCGGATCGGAGGCGAAAGGGCGTCAACAAAAAAACCCTCATTTCCAATGGCAGGCCACCGTTTAGCATAAACGGTGACACCAGCCAATAGAAACGAGGGGCGGGGCTTCAAGCCCTCATCTCAAAGTCCTCGTTCACAATAAATCTCGCCGAGCGAGCAGCGCATGCGCTGCAATGCTAGGCGAGACCTAAAAATGTTAGATAAACAGTAAGCATTTATTTAAAGGTTAATTGCAGTTTAAGAAAGAAGTAACTAGGGTGTACTGCATCCCTTAACTTTAGGAACACCTGCAAATATGAATGGCTCTTCAGAATTCAAAAACTGTACTTTATTAACCTGCAGAACTGTTTCACTGTGCAAATCAGATATTCGCAGAGCATCCAGAAGTATTTTTTTTTTTTAAAGTGATAGTTTTCAAACATGAATTTAGTAACAGTTATGCTCTGCCCCTCCTACCTTGACAACAATGCAATTGGTGATGAAATCCAAATACAGGTTAAGGTTTTGCACAGCAGGCATCCTGACGTCCTGTATTTCGAGGTACTCTTATGTGTAATAATGAAGAAAGAGGAGGGAAATTGAAATAAAACAATTGCCCAGGATCACACAATTTAGTCAAGTGGGGAAGCCGGAATTCATCCCATGTATTCTGGTTCCACATTGTGCAATTCAGTTCAGCCACTAGTTGTACACGCTTCACTTCCCCTACACCCACTTCATGCCCCACATTCTCCTGCCCTTCGCCCCCATCCCTCGACCATCAGTGCAGCCCTCGGTCATACCAAAGAGCAGAATTTTTGGCCCCTGGGAAAATGTTTGTGGATACCCATGCTCTAGGCCATGCTATCAATTTTTAGATCTCCACTCACCAAAGCAGTTTAATCTTTTAATTAGTTTTTATTTTTTCTCAGCCCACCCAATAGGCATCATTTATGAACTGGGGGAACTAATCACAAAATTTGCAAATAAAGGACAGACCCACACGTCAATTATATGGGATATTATTATCTTCAAATGCCGATTTTAAATGGGTAAAGCATATGTTGATTTGTTGACACCGGTCACTTTGCTCACTCAAATTACGGGGAATCCCTAAACCATCTAATCTTATCCCACAATTTAATCCTCTCATCTGATTTTCAGAATTGTAGGAAAGGAAAGTACCCACGTTCACAGGAAGGGGAAATGGCAGTGTTATAGATTATGTCCTGTTGTCTGGGGATATAGAGCAGTATCTTGAGGGCTATGAGGTGTGACCACTACCGTACAGCGACCATAATCCCGTCCTTTTAAATTATAACATTTTCCCCAAGGTACCCCACCTGACAAGACAAGACCATACCTCAAGTTATTTATTCAGCAAATATAGGGGTCTGTTTAAGGTGGAGCTCTTTTGACCCCAAAAGCGCATTTTTTTTTTGTTGAGGACTAGATCACTACAAATTCAGATGAGATTTTGGGCTGCCTTTCTGCAGGGGACAACCCTGGGAAAACCCTAGACCGTTTTCTGGGGATTAACGGAGCAGCCTCTAGTGGGCTTACCGCTACAAAACCACCCAAAGAGCGCAGTGGCCATTCATGTTTTAGCGCCTAATGTACTGCACTGAAAGTGCTAAAGGTGGCCACAGATGCCATTCTTGGTAATGTCTTTGTGAACAGAGGAGCCAGATACAGCAAATTAAAAAATTCATCAAGCCGCGTGCCTGGGAAGACCTAAACAGAGCAGCACAACTGAACGATTGTAGCCTTTTTTTGGGATCTGGTTAACCAGCCCTTTTTCCAGGATAGTTCATCCAAAGAGCTAGATTTCCACATCGTTGAGCAAGACTGGTAAATCATGACTCTCTTGGTTTTCAACCCAAATAACTGGACAGACAAGACACCAAGGCCAATAGTTATGGTCTTTATCCTTAAACAATCAGTGGATAGCTGGCCTATTAGACATACCCTCTGTAACTGAAGCATTTATGACCGCCTCAAAAAGGGAGGCCCCAGGCCCGGACGGGCTATCAGCTGATATTAAATCTAATATTGAGTTCTGGGCCCCATTGGACACCAATGTATTGAGGGCAGCAGTGAAAGGAAGGCCAATCGATTCTTGGACAGAGACAGATTCCTTAATAGTACCCATTTTTAGGTCTCGCACCTACGTTGCAGTGCCTAGCACTGCTCGCGCAGCGAGAGACCTCTTGTAGGGGGTCTGAAAACCTCCCTAGGAATTGCACATGCTCGTGCGTGTGCTTTTCCTTTTGTGGCGAACTATTGGCCTTTGCGTGCGTGTCTTTTACTAAGATAGCACACAATAGGCCATAGGCGGGCGCATTGCTCCGCCCATGGCCTATTGGTGTCTATTACGCGCACCAAAGGCCATGTGGTTTCAATTATCGTGCCCAGACACAGGCGCAATAATTGAAACCACATGCCTTGCTGTGGCACGCGCGCGCACCACTCGCAGGCGTGTTTTTTTTGTTTTTTTTTGTTTTTTTTTTAACAATAGCGATCGCTTTCACTGCTGCGTGTTCTTAACATGGCGATGACTGCAGTACACCATTGTGTTCAGTAAGTGAAAGATCTAAATTGCTATTCATCCTAGAAATATGGTCGATTGATTATGGGATTGCTGGCCTCTGTAAAATAGCATAACGTGTTCTGATATCTAGACCACATGTGAATAAGATGAGAAAACGTCATCGCCGTACCTCTGTAAGGGCATGCTGCGTCTGTCTTTCCACTGAAGCTGAAGAGCGCAGATAGATGGAGTCACAGCGCCTGCATGCCTACGTGCACAAGAGAAAACCAGACCGCAAATCTGGCACAGACATAAATGGCTCTGTTTGTATGTCCGAGGAATATCTCAACCCTTTCCTCATCCTACCTCATCTTTTCCACCTCTATTCCCCGCTCCTCCGGCACTTTGCTAGTGCTTTCCCCAGGCTCCTCGCAGCCCACCCAGTGCCCAGACCGCTCGAGCTGGCTGCAGAACCAAGCACAAACAATGGCTGTTTGCCGGGCCCTGACTCGTGAGCAGTGCCTGTGAACTCTCGGGCCCGACAGGAGTGTGGGCATCGTGTCCACTCCTGCTCTGTATGGAAACCAGAGGGTGCTGGCCGGGTGGATGAACTCGACAGAGCTCCCTTGCCCACAGGGCACAGTGGACCTGGCTGGGCGGCAGCGGACGCACTTCCACATAGCCATGTCAACAGCCCGTTCCCATCAAGTTTGTAAACCGTAAGTACTCTCTTGTTTTTATACCTTATGGTGTTTGTGAGGGACAAGGAAACAAGCTACTCAGACAAGTGGAAGAAGCAACGCGGACAGGGTGGTGTAAGAGGTAGCAGCAACAGGTAGGAGGATGGCAGAGGAAGAAGAAAGAAAGTAATCTGCATTGGCAAAGCCATTCGGTCTCGTCTTGCCTGTGAGAGAATGATTGGCCTTGGCAATGTACTTTTCAGTCCTGTTATACAGCAGTGCGGCTGCAGCATGGCTGAATTTTGTAAAAAAAAAAAAGGCTTTGATGGGGTGAGTGCTGGCCTCGTCGTGCACTTTTATTTTAATTGCTAGTGGAGCAGAAGTAAGGCCAGGGGGCAACATGGAGGGGTCAAATGCTTTTGAGTGGCAACCGGACAACAAGGGTGTGGAGAAGAGGTCTATGATTCGCCCAGCACTGGCCATATCGAAGTGCTTTTTTTTGTTTAAGGAAAAGGGGGGAGTGGTAGGCAACGGGAAGAGCGGGAGGGTGAGTCGCGAGCAACTCTGATAACTGAGGGTGGGAGTGATTTACTTGGAGCAGGCGCATGGACAACCGAAAGGTGAGAGTTGGGGGCTGGGGTTTTTGGAACCAATGCATGTAAAGGGGATACATAAAGGGTGCATATAGCAATCCCCGCACCCATACCCAAAGGATTGGTGCTAATAAAGCAAAATGTGGCCCTAGTTTGTATCAAATTATATATATAGCAAACAGAGAAACATTGTAATACAGTTCAAGCTTTTAAGGTAAATTAACTTGGATGGTAGTGGAAAATAATGCTACTGAAGCTTTCTTTCTTGATGCTTATTGCTAAAAAATATTTAAATGGTTGTAAATATGAACTAAGCTTTTCATTTCTTTTTCTGCGTTTAATATCTGGGCAGCCAGCAGTGTAGACTGGGTCCGATCCCTTACAGAAAGCAGAGCATGCGTAGGTAAAGGGGGTTGGGGGTTATGCATTAAGTTCAACTTGCTTTGCTCTGTTTTACTGAAGGTAAATCTGCACTTGGCGCTCGAAGCTCGGGTTTTGTAGAACAAGTTACTACTATGAATGCAGGTTTTAAAGCTGCAACTCTATGTTGTGTGGTGGTGTTACATTGTTTTGAAGCATTTGAACCAGTGTCTTTGTGATTTCAATTTGATTTCTGAAACTTGACTCTTTTACCCTTTTTATCATCTTATTTGCTTTCTGTACTTTAAAGTTTTATAGTTAGTACTTTTTTGTGTCATACAAAATAAAACTATGACGTGGCCTCTACTTAGCACTTTTTACGTCGAGCCTGGGCAGCTCATGCGCTGTTCTGTGAGACTTGCTGTATTCAGGTATGCACTTGAAGCTCCGACGGCTCTCCACCTATATTTTTTCTTGATTTGTGTCATTGTCCACTGTAAACTGTGCCTTTTCATTGGTCAATAAGCTTAGTTGTCCCTCAATAGTACCCCCTTGTCTCATTTTGTAACCGCCCATTAGCACTATTTTTTTCAAATAGCTTTGTCCTGCCAGGCAGGACACGTTCTCTCCTAACGCTTATCTTTATAGCACGGGCGCCAAACGCATTTAGAATGCAATAGGTCTCACATTTGCGAGAGTTTAAGCTATTGGCATTGTAAATGACCATGCCTTTTTTTTTGGTTTTAAAAACAAGCCATAAATAAAAGGCATTGTCATTTACAATGCCAATAGCGCAAACTCTCGTAAATGCGAGACCTATTGCATTGCAAATGCTTCTTACAGTGGCGTTTGGCAAGGATTGGGGGTGAGAGGGCTGTGGGGATCAGGGGGGTTAGTAAAATAAAATAATAAAAACCTTATCGCTGTCTCTCGTCCCTCTGTTCCCTCACGAAGCATGAAGCACCGAGGCTCCCCATAGCCTATCACAACACTGCATTGCAGCGTTGTGATTGGTCTGTGAGCCGTTGTTCGGCGCTCAGCCAGGGACTGGGGGCCTGGGCATTTTCTCCACCCATCACTATTTGGCCGGCCCAACAGTCATGCACACTGATAACTGTGCATACCACTCCCCGTTGGTGCCTGTTATCCCCTTGGCGTTTCCCCCCAGACCCTGGGACACAAAAGAAAACGATAATAAACCATGATTTATTATAGTTGTATTTTCGCTGCTGGAAGGGGGACAACGCTCCCGCCATATCGGAGGAGCCACCGCTGCATTTTTATAATGGAAAATTGGAATTTAACCTCATGTTCTCACCAATTATCATTAATGGACTCAACAGTAAACACATTAGGCTGAGTAATTTTAATTAAACGGAACCTGGGAAGAGAGCAATTCCTTCATTTCTCCAGTCCAATTTGGATTTTGAGCAGGACAGGTGACTGTAAAACAAACCCTTAATCTCACACTTACTGTAAGAAAATATGTCGGGCCAGAAGGGGGACCATTCATGGACCTCCCTTGCGCCTTTGACCTTGTAGACCAGGTTTTGTTCTGGGACCTGGTGGAACAGGCAGGAATTTATTCCCCTGCTCCCCCCCCCCCCCCCCCCCCCCCCGCCACCCATTCTAGACCTTATCAACCACAACTAGAGTGCGATATACCCAGACTGGGGACTACACCCCCCTGATGAAGGTTGTAAGAGGAGTTAGGCAAGGCCTCCTTTAGTTTCCTCTGTTATATATAAATTATTTGGCTTCGGCACCGAAATCATGCAGTAAAGCTGTTCCTAGAATCGGTTCTCAGGTAGTCCCTGTATTGCTGTACGCAGACGACCGCCACTGGCCTCCAGAAAGTGTTAAATGCCTTTAAGAACTTTATGCTCTGTCTCAAGGTGAATCGGCAAAAGCCTTTTATTATGCCATGTGGCCCCAAAAAAATTAAATCCAAAAAATGTTTTATAGACGGGAGACCCATTGAGAAAGTGCTTGCTTTTAATTATTTAGGTATTCAACAATGGGAGCTTAGGCAAGCTAATAATTCAAAGAGGGCAGAAAATGGGGCGGCTGGTGCGCTATATTTAGATTTGCCAAAAGGCTGAGTCAAAAGCCGATGGGGAGATGCTTCAGCTGTATAAGAGCAAATGTTTGTCAGTGGGCACCTATCGGGCCGGTGACTGTGGTTTTGTAACCCCAGGTAATTTCAGGTAGCCGAAAACAGCTTTTTGTGAAAACTACTAGCTGTCCTCAAATCCACTGCAAACCTCATGTACACCTGGAATTGGGTTTAGGTTTTATTGAAGACCAAGTTAACATGACCCGCTTCTTTTATGGCTAGAAATATGGAATTCCCCTAAGCAGTAGTGGCTGGTGTCAGGGCAGAGTGGCGGGTCGGGCAGGCAGGCAGGGGGAGAGATGACTAGAAAAAAAAAACAAGCAAACAACTTACCTGCTACATCGCCGCCCTTCTCTGGCTCCACTGCAGCACAGGCGCATAGACTCCCCTATGGCCAATCTAGATGCTGCCCTCCTGCTGCTGGCAGCATGAGAGCAGCATTAGAATTGACCTGAGTGCCCTAGATTTGCGCTCCTATAGAGACTGGGAACCTGTTACCTGCTGTCTCCAACCCGGCAGCACAGCTGCACGGCTGGAAACATTTCAGTGTGCTTGTCGGTTTGCCTGTCCTTAGACGGCCGGCCCAGCCCACATGCGCACTGACAGCAGTGCCCACCACTTCCCCCTCCTTTACTGCCCCTGTGATGGCTCCGCCCCAAGACTCGGCCCTCAGAACTTGAAAAATAAAACTATAGTAAAGCTGTTTTATCATTGTTTTATTTTTCAAGTTTTGAGGCTGCTGGAGGGAGAGGCGACGCTCCCACCACCATAGCGAAAGAGCCGCTGCTGTCCCTCAGCCTAATTGTCACAGCAGGTGATAGCCGATTGTATAAATCTAGAGAAAATAACTGGCATCCCATGGCTGGTTTGTATTAAAAACACCTTCTGCCGCCCTGGGCCTCAGTAACCTCTTTGACTGCCCTGAAAACATTGGCTGTAGGTATAAAGATAAAGTTATAGGTGCAATCAGATCACTTAGATAGGAAACAAGGCTCGAGAAACTGCTGTATCTCTCATCTGTTATTAAATACATGCCCATTTCCGTATCTACAGGCCTAGAGCTCTATCTTAGCTGGATAACTGAACCTGAACACAGATTTTACGTCGCTAGGCTGATACTGAATACAGTTCACTTCCTCTGTCCTTTCCTATATATGGATCTGGTATGCTTCTGTTCCATGCTGTCCATGTGACGCGGCCAATTCCCGATCTACAGAGCGCTTTATGCTTTTTTGAACTTTGTATCGGTCTTTTAGACTACATTTCTTGCACCTAATATTCAAAAAAACACTTTGTATCTTATATGGAGGGGGTCATTTATTCGCAAAATGTATCTCCTGTTGAAATTTGTATCGCTATCTTTCACTACGTTGTTACTGAAATCAAATGAAGAAACTATGCACTTTAACCTTTGGGTAGACAATAACTATCCACTCAAAAATTACTGCCGTTCATTAATAAGTCATTTTGTAAATTTTTAATTGTATTGGAATGGTTTATGGTGATGCTGGTAGTTTTTAAAGGAATTTTTACATTGCTTATTTTGAACTTTTTGTTTTGTTGCAGTAATTACATAAACGCAGAATGGTATTATTTTGTGCTTTCATGGTCATATGTTTTGGCTGAATAAAGATATTTTGAACTTGAACCTGTCCACTCTTTCCCCTAAAAGGGGGTTGGAGGGCAATAAAGCAAAGTCAAAAAATTGCCACCCCAGATGGGAGTGACACTCCCATTAGCCAAGCGCCAGTTTGCACAAACTGCCAGCCAAACTCCAGCCATACTCGCCAGCAGCGAGATGCCAGTCCACACAAATGCTGGTAGCCAAATAACCTGTATACACACACGTGCACGCGCACACACACACACTCACACTCACACTGCCAGCCAGATGCCAGTCAATACACGCTCCGACAGCCAGATGCCAGTCCACATGCACCGACATCCGGATGCAAGTTTATACACACACATGTATGTATTCTTTGGTATCTAGTAATTTCTCCATTACCTATGTGTTGGCGAGACCCTTGCCTAAGGAGGCGCTCCTCTAACCTATATAAATAAAAAGTCCTCAGTGTCTAGTGGATTTCTGCCCCTGTCTGAGGCATATCTGACAAAAAATGACTGAAATGACCCCCCCTCCCCCCGGAGTTGGGTGGGGGTTGGAAAACAAGAGGTTTCAAATTCCAAATGGGAAGCAACTTTTGCCCAAAGAGCTGCTCCCCAAAATACATATAATAATAAACTCTGTCGGGTCTGGTTGTTTTCTGCTTTCCTTAGGGGCATAAAAAGGGGTGATCTTCCCACGGGGGGCATTTGAAAAAGGCCTAACCATATTCAACATAATTGGGGAATGACCCTTGCCCAAAGAAACGCTCTCTGCAACAAAGACATCCCTGGTGTCTAGAGGGTGCATTCGGCTGTGTAGTTGCGGTCCCACCCACTATCCCGCAGCAGGTATGCACTGAAGAGACAACAGGTCCTTTTTCCCCGGTGTCTCTGCCCTCCTGATCCCTAATGGGAGCTAGGACTTAACTGAAGGAAGTCATCCTTCCTTGACTCGTTGGAAACCAATGGCTTCCAGTGCCTCTCCAACACCTCTTGATGACTTCTGAGCGCTATGCATGCTTTGACATCTGATCAGCAGATGAGGGTTTGGGGTGGCAGCTGCCATACCCGATAGGAGCATGTGGCATCCTCCAAGCCCCCACCACCTGACATGGGTGGGTGCCAGAATGTGCTGAAGCTGTTCACAACACCTGAGCACTGCTGCAGTGGACTGCTCCAGCACGTCCTCCACACCCAAAGGGTTAAAATATGAGCTTGCATTTGCTGAATATTTACATCTTTCACATCACTAGGGGAAAGAGGGGGAACAGTCCGCTAGAACATCCCCCTCCAAATTTACCACAACACAAACAGTATAACGAACCCTCTAGTCTAGAGACCCAATCATGGATAAAGTCCATTAAAAAGAAAAAAGTTTTAATTCAAAATAGGTAAAAGGACCCTCACCCACAATATGTGGCATGCTTCATAATCGGGTGGTATCTCATCCTGGTAAAGCTCTTGATAACAATTAGGACATTGAGCAGATACCAAGATCTAAAATGGTCTAGATAAATCGCCTTTCATTTTTATTTTGGGTTCTTCTGGGATGATCAAAAAAGTGAATGTTATGGGAACCAAATTAACCCTACATGATATTCTCATTAACACATTTCAGCCAGTCAATAAAGCCAAATCTGGTCAATGGCTTTCATTGCATCGCTGCTGTTGAGTCCCTATCATAGTTTGTCACAACACCGGTTTAAGAGACAGAACAATGTTCATAATCCAAGTAGTTAATGACCCAGCTTGTATCTGGTGTACGATAAAAGCCCTATACTTTTGAGCTATTTACCCCATGGAAGAAGGGGAGGGAAACCTTTCCCTACGATCTTTGAGGTGAGCGAAGGCACAAGAAGTGGAGCGACAGTCATCCCTTAATGAATGTGTGACAACAGGGAATCTCTCACTCGTCTTCTATAGCTGCACAGTTAGTTTGGAAGTTGAGCTTACAGTTTTTTGTGTATTTTTTTTTTCCCCTATTAAATTATTTAGACCTAGATTCAAAATGTTGATTTTAATGTGCTAACTGCTTTTGTTCTTGGAAAATATTTGACAGGAATAGTGAATCATCTAGTATTTTTACGAACTTATTGAAAAGACCATGCATGTAAACAAGTATGTGGACGTTCAATAAATTAGAACAATTTCCTTGGTCCATGTGGAAATTGCTTTGTTTTTCTGCATCTAAAATTACGAATGTATGACGTTGCAACGCATGCCTTTACAACGCGGTTGTTACCACACGTGCCATTACATTGCACGTCGTATCAACGACTTGCTGTAGGGGGCGTGCTGGACTTAGGAATAGTGTACATTACTATTCCTACTCCAGTTTGTGCAACAACAGGGAAGATGTTGGATATAAAATCCAACACATTCCCTGGTGTTGCACCCCCCCTACAGCAAGTCGTTGATACGACTTGTGATGTAATGGCACGCCTGATAACAATGTGGTAGTTGTAACGACTAGTTGTGAAGCCATGCGTTGTGAAAACAGCCTTGTAAACCCTGTTTCCCAAAATTACATTGGATCTTGAGGATTCGACTCTGGTGATATTTTAATTACACTGTCTTTTAAAATCTGGAGTGCTTTTAAATTGTTTTCCTCTAAGCTTTGAATTAGAACTCTGTTCCACTTAAACCCGCCTGACAAGTGGATTTGCAGCACACATTACTGAGCTGTAGGTCTTCAGCAAAATGTATAAAACGTGCTTATTAACAGAAAACCCAGTTACGGATATTGTACTTTGACCATATTACACTGTGTTCTGAAAGGCTGCGTTTTCCCGCCTTGTGTGTATGTATATATGTATATATATGTAACACAACTGAAGGATCCCTTCCTGGGTTCTGAGAAGTTAATTGCGAATAGGTAATTGACTATGGGAGTTTCCCATCCTCATTGGATGACTTTTTTATTTATTTTTATAATTGTCAAACTTGCTGCGCCATATAAACTTACGTTTGAGGTTGCCAAGGAACGTGGTCCTGTTTGCTACAATCGAAGTTCTGTGCCATTCATACCAATGTCAAGTTGGAAAGTGCAGAGCAATTTTCTAGACCTTGTTTGACAGCAACCTGAATCAAACGGAACTTTTTCATCTCTTTCAGCCACCATTGTTCAGCATTTGGCATGAGACTGTCAATCACAGCTTGGCTCGGGCCAGAGGAGACTATTTTACTCACATGATGCTATTTTCCTGTAAGGTGTATCTTTCCACCACCAATGCAGAACCTGTATCCACTACTTTATAACTACAGTTCTCTCTGGACGCTCCTGGCTCCCTTTTAAGGTCTTGCCTAGCGTTGCAGGGCATGAGCTGCTCGCTTGCGAGATCTATTGCCGTTGGTTTTCTGTCGGGTTTCTTTGGAAGTGGGGTGGAAGCTCCACCCATGCTTCTCATTGGCACGCGTCAAAAGCGCACGCTTTTGATTGGAAGGGAGGCATGTTTGTTCCCTCCCTGTCTCCTGTTTGCCGTGCCTGCCGGGACAGGAGATTGTGCGCGTGCACGGCGTGGCTTTCACTTTCTGCAATGTGCTTGCTTCCATCTTCATCTCGCTCCCTTTACGCGACTCAACAGCAGCGCAGAGTTCATTGTGCTGTACAAATGGTCATTATGACAGTGATCCAGTAAGCGCACATTCTTGGTGTAGAATCATTAATTTGCTGTCCCACGGGCAATGCCGCCTGTACCGACTGCCAGGTAAATATTGCATCCAGTTATTTTTAGCTGCCTTCTTTTACTAGCAATTAAACCTACATCGTTTACTATTATTTATTTTTTACTGCATTTTTGTTTGTTCGAGATCTTGCCCCGTCCTAACTAGACAATGCTGAACCAAGTGAAACGAGTTTTCAGACGGTTCTTTTCTCCCAACTTTCAACAGAGCTGGGGTGGTGAGGAAAGCGGCAAGGCTCACAAACGTCTTGTCATGAACCCTTCCCGACCTGGAAGGTATTTCTTGCCACTGCCAGCTTTGAGAAATATTGGACATGCGCCCAACACACTGTGGAGAAAGGCTCCTTTGAGAAGCGCACTTCACGCCAGCACACTCGGGTCAGCGCTGTACAGCCCACTGGTCACGGCCTTTCTTCGAAAACTAAACCATCACACGAGTGTGTGGGCGGGGGCCCGTGTGTAGGGGCCCTGCTACATGTCAGATGGGCGAGGCGCGAATTGTGGTCATGGAGGGACTAGCTGCATAATCAGGCTCGCTCCGGTGAGGGGCGGGAGTCCTTGTGGTTTACTGGGAAGCTTGTTGCACGTGAGCCTTATACGTGTTAGCGGTGTTTTTACGTAGTCGCGTGCACAAATTAATGGTTACACCCAGAGCTATAAGTGGAAGAAAATAAACAGTGGAGGGGGTGTTTGATGTAATTAAAGGCGTGGTTTAATAACACGTATGCCTAAAATCTGTGCTTAGTATAGTGTGCCGCCCGACAGCTTCTGTCATTGCATCCAGATATATAATGCAACAAGTAACAGTATACATACAACAAGCTAGAACTATCCTGTTACCTCTTATTCAAGGTAATGGAGTGATTCTTTTTCATTTTTCTTTTTTTCACTGTTGTAAAATTCAGCCCGTGTTTAGCTGGGATTCCATGCGCCCATTGGGTTGGTTGTTAATCTTGAATCCCTTTCAATCTTCAAAACTAAGACTCGCCGTGACCTTTTCATCGTTGCTTTTAAATTCTGCATATTTTATACAAAGTGAATGTTTTGCGGTTAACCAGGCTTTCGCTTAAAAGCACCATTCCCCTTTCTATTGACTATGATTCACTCGTTTTACTGGCATTTGCAATACGCTACGTATTAAATGTAAGTGCGTGTTAAGTGCATGTTAGCCCTAGATGTATTTTTTTTTTTTTTTAATGCAGTTTTATATCCCGTAAACTTGCAGACAAAGTATCGGAGCGCTTTAAATAAGCACCAGTTACTTTCCGCAAGGACACATTTAATTATGGTGGGCACAGGAAGATTGAATAAATTGCCCAAAACAGCATTTTAAGCCAGCACTAAAACTCTAATCCGTTCTAAAGTTCCAACATCAGCTGCTCTGACTGTTACACCACAATTTATTCTGTTCCAGCCTTACAGTTGCCTGTGACATCCCCAGCCCTACCTAACAGGCAAAAATGCTGTTTTTTAATTAATATTTCCCTAGTATACAATTGGCTTCATCCCTACACTTTTAGGATGCTGCATAGCTCACATCTCCAGCCCTACTGACCGTTCAGAAGTGGCGGTTTCTAATATGTAATTGCCTCATCTTGCCCAGTCTGCACCATATTATCGGCCCATACATAGTACTATTCCGCTTACAATTTGGCACAGGGAGATTAAATAATTGGCCCAAAAACGAGGCATGTTCAAAACCAACATTCAATGAATTTTTTCTGGTAGTAGTATTTAAATTTAGCTTTTTCGTTGTTTTCAGTTCAATCCATGTTTAGCTGCGACCACTGCATGCAACAAAAGCAAACATTATAATTTTCAACACCAAAAGCTCTGAATTTCACAAATGCGAGACCTATTACATTGCAAATTTTTGTTTCTCACTCTGTTCCTTTTGGTGCTCCATTAACTCCCGCCACCCTTTTTGTTCCTTATTGCCACATACAAAACTGTTTCCAATCAAATTCCCACCCATCTTCGTCCCCTGTGTGCTCCTTAGGCACTCTAATTTCTTACTGCCACTCCTCCCTTGTGAGCCCCTTAGTCTTACTTCCACCATTCCCTCACAACGGCCTTTCATAAGTGCCAAAGATAGTGATGTACTGTAGGCTTCATTTACTTTTTTTCCTGATCTTTTTGATTCAATGTCAAAAACATATCAGATGGGAAGGGAGACTTGAGTATAATGCTTCCTGTCGTTCCTTGTCTGGCTTTAATGAGCTTACCCTGCATGTGTTGGCACATCAAACCCAGACCTTTAAACTTTGCCAAAGCTTTTACTTTTTGATTTACTGTTGTCCTTGCCCACTGATATCATTGGGTGTCATTCTTACTCCATGTAACTCCTGTTAGGAAGGAGGGGGTCCTCTCAATGGACAAACGAAACGTGTTGGCTAGGACGCCATGTTTGCTGGACATAATAAATCGTACTGACATTCACACAGCTAAGCAATATAGTGTTGTGGGAGATCCTGAAATAATTTTCAGAGACAGAACAATTATTTCTTTATGGTACAATTGTATCCCATCCTTATCTTCTGTTGATTGTCTCTGAAAGGAATCCCCACGTGTCTAATGGATGGGATACAATTGTACCATAAAGAAATACTTATTCTGTCTCTGAAAATTATTTCAGGATCTCCTACAAGATTGTATTGGTTATGTGTGTAATGTCAGTGTGAGTGAGATGGTATGACAAGAGAGCATGAAGGTTTGATGGTTGTGCACGAGTTCCATGTTGTTGGATTTTAAACTGTTCGGGTACTTTTCTTTGCTGCATTTTCAGTCATGATGATGAAATTGCTATAATCTGACTCACTGTTCATGTGCAGATATAGCAAGTTTTAAAACCTGTATTAACGTCTCATGTATTTGTACATAATCTCTATGAATTGCAGTTAAAAAAATATAGCCATATACAAAAACAAGTTTTAAAATGTTCTGATATGAAGAACATTAATAATAAATATATTTTTGGAATCAACCTTGACATCTGACACTGAAGGTGGGGAACTGTTTGTGTAAATGAGCCCTATGAGGCCATATTTAAAAGCAATGTAAGTCAGATAAGAGGCTCTTTTTCAGATATTTTAAAATGCTAATTCCTAACTATAATGTCCCTGTAACCTTTGGTTTTTTTCAGTGAATTTCTATGGTTGTTTAACTAGTAGTCTTGTTTGCAGAGTGGAGGAGAAAGGGGGCTAGGCCTCCGACCAGTTCTCACGAATCTCACTGTGTAGGACTTAAGTACCAGGAGGGCTTCTTGTCCTCCAAGGTCCCTCAGGAGTAAAGTGGACTGCATCCCCCCCCAATAAGTAGTGGACCACGAGCCACGTTTGCAGAGTGATGGAGAAACAGGGCATGGTCTCTGAAGACCTCTTAGCAATCCTGCTGTGTGGGACTTATTGGAGATAATAGGAGGGGTAGTTGGCCACCCAAGGACGTCCTCTGTGGCCAACTACCCCTCCTATTATCTTCAATAAGTCCCACAAAGCAGGATTGCTGAGAGGTCAGAGGCCACACACCCTTTCTCCACCACTCTGCCCCCCTCCCACATAATTTTAATTAGTTCCGGGGGAATGATGTTCCCAGGGGCATGGGGGGTGTCCTCGATGCCTCCAACATA
This sequence comes from Triturus cristatus, assembly GCF_964204655.1. Lineage (NCBI taxonomy): Eukaryota > Metazoa > Chordata > Amphibia > Caudata > Salamandridae > Triturus > Triturus cristatus. Next base: position 583,568,964 of record NC_140584.1, read on the forward strand.
ATTACAATTAGCCTTAGGGAGGTGGCGGTACCTGTGGCTTTGATCAGCCCTAGGAGGTGGGCCCATGCGCCCCCCTCCTGTATTTGACATATGCCCCCGGAACCGGACTCACCCGGAGGTTATTCTATTTTTTATTTTACCACAGATTTACGGTTCCACTTGCGAGTCCATGGCACTAAAAAAAAAAAAATTCTCTTTAGCCGCTGCGAGATCCCGGAGGGACCCTCCCCATTATATCTGGAGGGTATGGGGGGGTCAGGGTATTCCTACCCTGTCCCCTTTTCTTTATTTGTAACTTTTTTCTGGAACTCTGCTTTAAGCTCAGTCAAAGTTTTGGCAGCCAATTAAATTGTTGTAGGATCTGCGAGTCCACTGCAAGGACTCGTGTCCCTAGAAGTTAGATATCTGAAAAACGACTGAGCGTATTTACACCAAAGCACGCTTTCTTGACCAACATCTAGCTTTTTGACAAATTTGGTGTAATTCCGTTCAGTAGTTCCGGCTGTAGTAGTGTTAAAAAAATGAAAAAAACCCTTAGACCTAACATAGGGAAAACACGTTTTGCCTCCCCCTTTTTTCTCTGCCCCCTCTTAACTGAATGCCCCGAAAATTTCAAAATAGCAGCTGAACCAACAAGCCTTTACAATGCAATATGTCTCACATTTGTGAAAGAGCGATTGGCGTTGTAAATTACAATGTTTTTTACTTTGGATTAGGTCTCGCCTTGCTATCGCGTAAGCGATCGCAAAGCGAGACTATTGTAAAAGGGCTTTTCAAAATGCTCCCAAAAGCGGATTGCATGGTTAGCACGCGCACAATCACGCGCATCGTGCCACCATGCACTCCGCTTTTGGGAGCACTTCAAAGGGTCCGCTCCCCCTCCCCGCCAAGCGCGCGCGCCACGCTCCGCCGGGCTTGTCTTGGTTTTTTTTGCATCTTCCCTATTATCGTCTCTCTCCCGGGTTGAGGAATGCAGCGCAGCTGCCTAGTGTCAGGTTTCCTCTATCAGCTGATCAACGTTTAGTTTGCTTCGTTCCAGTCAGCTACTCTGTGCGAGGGTCCCGTAGAGTTCATTCCCCTCACGTTCTGGGTGAATTCCTTCGCTGATAGGCACAGTATTAAGTACATTACATTACACCGTTGGAAGCCTTTTTCCTGCTTTTAGGCGTCTACGCAGTAAGTTGAGCTGCCGTTTCTCCTCCTTGCTGCCCGTCATCAATAATTTCTTCCACACACAGCTTCATTCATCGACTCAAGAAGAAATAATTAACCTTTTGGTTGCCTGCCTAGCGCTGATAGACACAGCGTCTTTCACCAGTAAAGATTGATTTTGACTACTTTACTCTTACTTTAACTTTATTTTTTCAAGTACATAACCTTTGCCTTCCTCTTGCTATTGATTGCATAAAGTTCTGCCTCCTGTTTTGGGTCAAGTTACAAGGCTGTGTACCTTGTTTGCTGTGAACCTTGACGTACTTCGTGCGTACTTTCACTCCTCATCTCATTTTCATTAGAACCATTTCCGACACCCCCCTTAAAGCACACTATTCCGACCCGGTGTCACATTACACATTAGCGCCACTTTAAAGAGCTAGCCAATGAAGTGCTATTTTCGTTTTCCTGTCTTTCTTGTTTTATTTTTGCAGTTTTGTATATAGCGTGAGATCTCTTCCCCCGGTCTCTAACTTTCTCTCTTTATATCGCATGCAGAATCTTTCTCTTTGATCACCACTTTTTTCCTGCTACAGTGCCGAAGCTTATTGTGAGAGGGCAGCTGACTAGTTTGTGGTGTGGCAATCCCGGCGCTCGCAGCGCTGCCTGAGTGCTTGCAACGGCCGCCAGCCGTGTTCGGCTCAGCTGTTAAAAATCAGTGTTCCAATCAATGTGACCCCTCCCCCCGCCAAACACAAATTCAATTGCCCCCGAGGCGGAGTGTGCAGTTGCAGCATCCCGGACTCTGTAGGAGTCAGGCGGCAGTGGTAAACAAACTCTCAATCGCCCGGTGGCTGGCACTGCAAGGTTTGAGTACGTTGATTGAAACTATAGTGTGCAGTGCACTTGCCGACTTTCCTTCTGTCTCGGCTTATCTCTAATCTACATTCTGGAAGATATGTATTTTTCTCAGAAGTGGGGTGTGCAGGGCGGACTCACAGCATGCCTGAGACTGTACATGCAGCAGCTCTTCAGGAAAGTGAGTGCAGACAGACGTGCACAGCGCCACACTGAGACCTCTTGGCACATGGCCATGCGCTGACATCAAGCTCCTATAATGTGTAAACTCCAAGGCGGACATCAGCACTTTTACTTTCACACCCACCACTAGTGGGACGGGCTGCGCAGCTCGTCAAAAACTTTTTTTTTGTACACATTAAATAATAGCGGCCGTGATAAGGGGTAAAAAAATGTTTGCCGTTTACGTTGGCCTTTTTATCCAGCTAATACAACCTGGCAGCTGCTGTGCACAAGACGAGCGTTCTCCGGGCAGACAATGTGTTCTGTCAATACGGCCCCTTCCCTTTAATGATTAATGCACTCGGGCTTTGCATCATTTCAGGAGCATAATTACTAGTTTTATGTGCGTTTCTTCAACAAGCAGTTTTCTTTTTTGTTTCAGCCGGTTTTTTTTTTCACACTGTAAACTTGTTCTCTGTTTTTGTGATGGTGGTTGATACAGCCATAACTTTTGTCTTGTGTTGAGTTTACACAGTGCTGGGTATGTTAAGCTGGAGCGTTGCCATAACAATGCTCCTTCAGTGGTCGGTGTGCTGTTGACGACCCCTCCCCCGGCCTTCGAGATGAGAGGTGGGAACGGCCGAGTTTGTTTTTCAGTGAACCTCTGGCACGCTGGGCATACAGAAAGAAGCTGTGGGATTTAGTTTTTTTTATTTTGTCCCTCTTGCTGCATTTACACATTTTATAATCGCTGTAAATTGCAGGGGTGAATGTTAACCAATTTAATGGTAGTCATGTTACCGACCTCGGAAGGATGGAAAGCTGACTAGGCCTCTTCCACGGTCTGCGTACCTGCAAAGGTGCCTGACTTAAGTAAGCATCTCCATTAGTGCGAAGGAAGCAGATAGGGTCACAAGAAGACGTGCGCCGTTAAGAGCTCAGGAGATTAGGGCATGTCAAAGTATTAATAATTATCTACAGCACGCTCTAGGCTCTCCATTGCCTTAGCAGTAAACGATATTCACTTCTGGATGAAATACGGAGTCTATGCATCCCTGTGATCTGGACCTTGTTAAAGGTGCAGCATTTAAAAATATATATATATTTGTAACTGGTCTGCTCTTACTCTGTATCTCCACTCTATCTAAACCATTCCTTTTTCTTGGAATCGAAGCACTAGGGTCAGAAGCGGAAGCAGACCAGTCCTAGGGCTGATCTCCAGAGCCCACAAAGTACATACACATATAAGTATATACTAAAGTATATACAAGAGGTCTCGAATGCTCGACCTAAAAAATGTGCACGTAGGAGATTGGCAGAGGAAAAATAAAGTATTGAACCAATATTTCTTAACATGATTGTATAGGAAAACTGTAGACTCCAAAAATAAGTGAGAACTAGAAAGTATACACATTTAACGCTGAATATACCAAGATTGGGTGGCATATATCCAACAATGGGAAGGAACTTCAAAGATGGTGAAAGCACCACTTGCCATTCTGTTCAAATGTTCACTAAAGAACAGAAAGGTTCTGGTGGGCTATACATGGGCAGATGCACATCTGCTTCACAGAAGTGTATGAGTGAGAAGGTTGGCAACGTAGTTCTGATACTAGGGTAAAGAAAATCAAAATAACCAAGGAAGAACAATCTGGAGTTCAGTACCTTACAAGGCTTAGGCAAAAAAGCTCATAGCAACTTGGCATGAACAGGATACGGTCATGAAACCCAAGTTCACTGGAGTTATTTGGGTGGGAAACCAGAGAAACGATAAAATAGAGTGAAGGACTTCAGCTACTTACAGTACAGTGAAGCCATCACCAATCTTCAGGCAAACTTAGAGTCGTGACTCTAGAAGATGATGGTAGTCAGAGTTAATGTGCCCAAGCAATTGAAACAATCAATGGCAAAGTTCATACGTCTGGCATTGACTTACAGCCTTTTTGGCTTGCCAATGTTCTTTTTGTCATGGTTTTTGTGAGACTTCATTGTTTGGGGGAGTTGCTGGCTCCTCTCCAATATTAACAAGCATTTACAAGAGTTTGAGCTATTAGCATTGTAAATGACAATGCCTTTTATTTGTTTTGTAAACCTGCAAGCGGTGCGTTAACGCGCACTTTGGGCTTATAGTCCTTGCTTTTGAGAAGCAAGGCTGGCAGTAAGAGGCGCAGTTACTGCCAGCCTTGCTTCTCATAAGCAATGACTAGAAGTACAAAGTGTGTGCTTACGCTACGCTTGCAGGTTTTCAAAATACATTAATAAAAGGCATTGTCATTTATAATGCCAATAGCTCAAACTCTAGCAAATGCGAGACCTATTGCATTGCAAATGCTTGGTTTTTTTTTGCAGTGGAGTGATCCCATTTGCATAGCTTTGCCATTCGTATGACCTTGTGGCGCTGGAGAACCAGAAAAAAGGCATTGGGTTACGAGGGAGGGGAGCTGGAAAATAAATGATACAAATGACAGGAGAGAAGCGTGTTACTGGAGCGAGATGTGTGTGAGACAGAGCGAAAGAGGGTTTAGAGAGAAGTGTGCATGAGTGACAGGAAGAAAGGAATGGTTAGAGAAGAATGGGGCAGGAGAGAAGGAATATGAGAGGTAGTGGGAAACAGGGCAGTTGTGAGGAAGAGATTAGAGCACAACGGCCCAGGTCCCAATCTGGGAGTCATTTCCGGCTCTTTGAAGGAAATGGGTAAACGGAAACAGCAAAAGAGTTATGACCACATCCGCCCAGGTCCTTGGAAGAAAGCACCGTCCCACATTGCTGTTGGCAATGCATGCATTCTATCCATGACTTGCTCCTGCTAACCTGGGTTTACAAATGGTTAGATGAAAACAACAAGTGAGTTATGACCACATCTGCCCAGGTCCTTGGGAGCAACCATAGTAACATCTTGATGTTGGTGAAGCATGCATTATGTACTGGACTTACTCCTCCTAACCTCAGACAATAAAAGGGTAAATGAAAGCAACAAAGGATTAGGACCACATCCCCCCCCCCCCCCCCCCAGGTGCTTGGGAGCAAGCACAGTCACGTTGCTGCTGGTGAAGCTTGCATTATAACCCTGTAAAGCTAGAGGCACTCCCATGTATTGAAACCATGTGATGACCTTTGACTACCATTGTTTTAATAGACTTTTGGGGTTTTACTTTACCCTAGCCTGAATGTACAACATAACTTTTACCTACATGTGCACGTTTCCTTGAAGATTTCTTTTGTGTCTTCTTGTAGTTGCTGGGGGGGGGGGGGGGGGTAGAGCTTTCACGGAGTAGAACAGCTTTGCGAGGAACAGAACGTGTGGGATATGCATTTGAAACCATGAGAGAGAAGTGTGGATTTTACTTCACGGAGTGCAGTGTTAGAAGCAGTGGTGCTCAAATGTGCATTATGTTGTACATTGGGAGGTGAAGTATGTGATGCTATAGGCAGTGGTGCACACGTGTGCGTTGTTGTACATTGGTAAGTATTATGAAGTTCTTACTATTGGCTTTTACATGCCCTCATGCGATCTTGAATTCTGACTATCTAGCTTGAGCTTTTGCGCACACAAGCAGGCCCTCTGATTTCTCAAGTTGTTTAGGCTATTCACTTTCAAGGTTGTTTTGCTTTTGGAGATTGTTGATTGAACTGCTGGAGACTTTTGTCAACTTCGTTAAGATAAAGGCTGGAATACGTGAGAGTGCAGAAGGAACGAGAGTACTCTTTTGCCTTTGGAATGCTTGCATGGAAAGTGGCCAACTCAAGTAAGTTTCCTTGGCGCAGAGGAGGGCCTCTCTGAACCTTATAGTGTGTTTTGAGATTATAAAGCTGGGGTTTGTTGACTTCGAAACTAGAATTTGTTTGGAGTCCGAATGAGGACAGACGCACCTACTTCGGCAGAACCTGGTTTGCTGAGGGTCTTAGTCCTGGCTGTGAATCCCCCAGTCTTGAGTGGGCTAAGATGCAGTGTTTGCAGCCGGTGAGATGTTTCATTCTTTGAGTATTGACTCTGTGATGTGCGAGTGTCTGTGTGCACATCCAAGTCTTCAGTGGTTGTAATCATCTGATGTTTTTAGTGTGTATATATATATCTTTCTGATTTCTTGAAGTGGACATCCATCATATTATCTGCTTGCATTTCATTACATGTATTTTATTCTATGCATTTAACAGTTGCATTTGCCTACTTACACACACACACACACACGAGCAATAATATCACACTTGTGTGTGTGTGTGTGTGTGTGTGTGTGTGTGTGTGTGTGTGTGTGTGTGTGTGTGTGTGTGTGTGTATGTGTATATATATATAATATACATTTACATGTTGTTCATTTTGCATCTGGGAAAGCCTTTGTGTTAGTGTTTCATGTTTTGAGAGTGAAATCCCTTTCCTAGTGGTGTTTTGTTTTTATTGTTTCGTCATGTTTGAGCCTCTATATGGGAGGGCCGTATTTTCTATTTGGGAGGGCGAAGCAATACAATCCTTGACTTACTCCTGCTAATCTGGGTCTACAGTTAACCTGCTCGGGTGATCCAGCTCCTCTTTGTGCAATGGGATACATCATTGCATTGAAGAAGAGCTCATGTGAATAAGGAAGTTGCAATAGCTCATGATTCTGGAGAAGCAAAGTATCAGAAAAGACATAAAGAAGAAAAAGCATATGAGGTAATTGCCCCTAGAGTGCCTTTGTGCCACATGGAAGTCACTTGGAGAACAGCAGGTCAGAAGCTATGGTGACTGCTCCTGCAGACCAGAGTGCAGCCTAAAGGGAGCGAGGAGTAGTATGGGTTTTTTAGGTCTCGCCTGCGTAGGCTGCGCGCATGCGCAGTCTCGCTGGCGAGATTTAATGAGATGTGGGTATTTCTGTAAGGGGCATTAAGCCCCGCCCCTCTTTTCCATTGGCTGGCGTCACCGTTTATGCTAAACGGTGGCCAGCCATTGGAAAAGAGGTGTTGGTGACGTATTTGCTTGGCTTTCTGAGCCCTCCCATTTGGACGGCCTGGCCTGCTTTGCGTTCGTCGCAAAAGTTTTCTTATCTTTATGGGGCCAAACACATGGCCCCATAAACAGGCAAAGCGAGGCCGTCCAAGTGGCTCGGCAGAGAAAAGCACGAGCAAATACGTCATGGCGATCTGCTCTGTGCCCGCGGTCGACACCCGCCACCAAACCGCCACAAACTGACGCCGCCATGTTGAACAGCAGCTGCCTTCTTGGAGGAGCGAAGAGGAGCGCCGTGCTGCAGCCCGTAGGCCCATAGGCGATGGGACAGGCTGGTGAGTGAGAGAGTGGTTATCTGATTAAGGGACCCGTTTAAAGGGGGCTTGCTGGTGAGCGAGCAGGCACGCCAGTGTGTAGACCGGCTGGTGAGCGGACGGTAAGTGAGCAGGCAAGCTAGTGGACGAGGGAGCTGGGCTCAGTTTACTTTCGGGCCGGCCGCTGTGCAAGGGACCAGTCCTTGGAGTTCGGGAACAGGCAGGGGTGTGGGCCTGTGGGCGGGGTGCCAGGCTGTACAGAAGTGCTTTGGCCCTCCCTCTCGGGCCTGCTTTGACCAGGCCGCATTCTCTAATGGTCACTACCTCCCGGTTACCCGCTCCTCCCACGGGACTTCCCCAGTACCTGAGACTGGGGTCTCCCGTAGATCACCCCTTCCTGGCTTTCCGGCCTCCGCTCCCGGACCCAGCCACGTTGCTTTTCCTGCCTTCTCCGCCGGTTCCCCCTCTGTTCTGTGGGAGTTGGCTCCTCCTAGCGCCCGCCCCGGATTGGGAGCTGAGCCGATGAGTGCCAGCGGTAAAGGAGTTTGGAGGGGGGTCACATGGGGGTGAATCTCACCGAGTGATGAGCGGCAGAGTAACGGAGAAGACACACACGGAGAGAACGGAAGGGAGGAGGAGGAGGGGGTGAATACATGCAGCATTCAGATAAAACTTGCATTTAGACAAAAATCGAGGGAATTTGAATTTCTGTATTTACTCACACTTAAGTTGAATAGGTTTTTGGAGACAGGAGGGAGTTAAAATAAAGCATTTTTGCTTTCAAAATAATCAAAGACTTAAGGTGTACAACCGGAGAGAGGGAAGGTGAAATCGTGGGTACTGCTTTAAGTCGGGCGGGTTCTGCCGGGTGTAGGAAAACAATGTTTGAAAGGGGTCCCTATCAGATAATCAATGTCAGTGATGCATTCCCAGTTTGCATTTTATGTTTTACTTAACCCTAAATTGCATTCATTAAGAGTATTTGATTTTCCAGGCACACGCACCGCCACGCGCAAAAACCCGCACAGATGCAAACACGCATGCACATTTTGACACAAACTCATACACGCGCACAAAACACTCACCCAAGGCGGATTTCCTTTGTGCTGTCAAACGGGCGTTCCTCTCCCACAGCGGCACACGAAACAGGGCCTTTCAGGGGTAAATTATATGTGTCAAGTCTACGTGGGAAAGTAGGCCACAAGCCGCCTCACACTAGCCACTGGTGCAGTGTCTGATAAAACACATGCCATCTTGGACGACTAAATATACACACACAGGGCAGCTGTGTGGGAGCTCTCACTGTATTTTTACTTGTGACATTTGACACCACCAGCTGGAGTAGCGGCATATAAATGGAAGAACCAATAAATAAAACAAAAGACACTCTGTGCACTGGAAATAAAAATAAACCAGCACTGGCACAGCCAATAGTTCTCTTGTTTAGAGAGAGCTATTGGCTTTGTTAATGTTTTTAATGTGTTGCAGAGCATTGTGAATGTTGCGCAGCATGCTTAAAAGTTATAAGTAATAATTAAAGTGTTATAACCATTTGTCACTTTATATATGACCTAGAAAACATTATATACAACTGAAGTATCCTAATACAAGCATTTGCAATGCAATAGGTCTCGCATTTATGCGAGTGTAAGCTATTGGCACTGTAAATGACTGCCTTTTATTTATGTTTAAAAAACGAAAACAAAAATAAAAGGCATCGTCATTTGCAATGTCAATAGCTCAAACTTGCGTAAATGCGAGACCTATTGCCTTGTAAATGCTTGTTATATATATTATGCGGCTTGCAAGACAATAAAGTTGTGGTTCAGAGGGACCTAAACAAAAGAATTAGAAACAATACCGTTCTATGCCTTCTGATACCAGCCAAGATGCGACATTACCGAATCAGAAGCCAGCATGTACAAAGAACAATGACACAAGTAAATGAAAGATATGGGTGGAGAGTGGGCGGAGCTTCAAGGCCATACTCTAATACAGTAAGGCTCGCAGTACATGCGCTGCCCAGGCTCAACCTAAAAATGGTGTGTGTGTGTGTATAATATATGTTGTTGCTGCTTTTTTCTCTTCTGAAACAGGTGCCTTTTCCTTGCCTCTGACCTGCATACTTTGGTACCCTAATACTCTAAATGTAACAAACTCACTGGTATCTCCTAATTCATGCCGCTTCAATTGCACACCCTAGTTTTTAATGCATGCTCCTCCATTGGAATGTTTTTTTTTTCTACACCGCTACCCCCGTTTCTAACTAAACAGCCTTTCCCTCTTTCCATCATCTGAACAGGTAGGAAAAATGGACTAGCACCAGTATTTTGTTTTCCAACTTTAACTTACCCACAAATCTGCTCTCGGGCATTTTTATAATTTGTAATAGGAATTTTTGAACACACCTGGGATATTCTACCTGTCCTGTACTTTTATCCTTTTCCAAAGATCATCCGTCTTTTCACCATTTTGTGAATTCAGCAAGCTAGATGTTCCTTAGTCTCCAGATGTCTGACCATTGGTCACCAATATGGTATGCTTGAGTTTGATTCCTAGCTCTTCTAAAGTAACCCCTATCCTTATTTTAGCATGATCTAAACAATGCATTCGCTCTATAAAAAAGTAACATTTTCAGCCTTAGCATCTTTGTAATGCTCCTTTTTATTAAACTCTGTCCATAGCCACCCTTGATGTATTACTGGCACTGGACTGATACCACCGATTGTACATCTTATGGCTCACTAGTTTAACAGTATATGGCTTTGCCAATATCTAAAACTGCATTGAATGGAGTGGCGCTTGCTCTGAACATCTATGTTTTCAGCTGTCACCATAACTCCCAGGTCTCTGCCACAAATCTATGTACAACAAGACACCAATTAGACACTTCATGGATTCTTGAACTTAGTAGAATGTTTGTCTGATGGCAAGCTTTACTTGCACTTAGTGCTGAGAGGGCTGCATGTGGCTGAATAAAAATTAGTTCTTGGTTAGAGGTCAGTGATGCACACCTGGTTTGTTCTTGATGCCAATAGGAGACTCTTGGGTGCCATCAATTGGACACAGTGTGACAGCTAATAATTGCACCTTTGGCTATTTCAAACTGAGATCAGTTGCACATTTTAAAACCTCATTGCATTTGTTGCTTAGGGCCATAACTCACTAGAACCTATTGCTTCTTGGACCCTTGAGATTACAACCGATGCCTCACTTTTCATTTATACTGGCTGTGTAGTCCTGATATCTACCAGTCTGTCTCCCTGTCTGTGTCTGTTGTGCTCTGCCTCCCCTCCGTTGCTCTGCTCCCTCTCCCACGTGCGGGTGTGACAGCTTAGTTGCCAAGCTTACTTGTCGATCCAGTATACATAGAGTAGGCTTTAGGTCTACCCCTTTCTGCTGGCTTTTTTTTTTTCAACCAGCCCCGTCATGCCCAAGACAGATGCAGTCAAAGGGCACAAGTAGTTTTGGCACAGCAGGCAGTTATCTTATTTGATGGCTAGTGCTTTAGTGGTGTTCAATGTCCTTTGTATAGTGGTTTGAGCTTGTGTACACAGTGATATTAACAACCTACAGCATAACCTACCCTTGCTGTCCCATATGAATGAACCAGGCTAAGCACCCACGTTCCCTTTCTTCTCAGATATCCTGCTTCTCATGTCCTCTAACTAAGCTTTTTCCTAGATAGAGGATGCAGGCAGGAGTGTGAAATTTAATAAAATATCTACTTGTCCATGGGGCAGGTTGCTTCATAAATCTACTTGTCCTGAAACAAAATCCAATTGCCCCTTTCGTGCCACGTAGTGCAGCGACAAATTATGGCAGCAATCTCATTATTTAAGAGCTCTAATATAGCCTCTCTGATTATTGATTATGCCAGGACTCATACCATAGTAGCGCTTGAATAATTGCAGTCCCCTTATATTGCCACTTTACCGCACATCTACATACTGGGGCTGAAGGTAGTGGTAAGCACTAGTTCGAGGGTCAGGATGCCCTTTTGATTCTGTGCAATCTACTAACTTGCATGTTTTAAAGGCTTTCAACAACTCTTCTCTAATCTTTTCCCATACTGAGAAATATTGGAAATTTACTCCTGACAATGGCAGACGTAAACCTTCTTCAGAGTTGGGGGGCAAAAAAGTGGTTGAAGGGAAAGTGAACTTGCAAATGCTTAGATTTTCGCATGAGCAAATCTACACATGCATATTTGCTCTAGCTAAAAAACAGATCACAAAAATTTTCTAGGAGTCTTATTTCTTGTCCTACTTGGGAATTCATGTATTGCAGCACTCAATGCAAGGACATATACCATGAATCCTCTTTTGAGACTTTCTTTAATAATTGGGCCCCTAATTTGGTCTGGTGTTGACCGTGACCTTTTGTGTTTATTAAAATTCTGTCTCTCTCGCTGTATCGGCTGGCTTCATTGTGAGTGACGGCATTCTGCTCTTTCACAAGGAGCATATCTGCACACAAAGTAGTTTTGTTCAGTGCCAGTAACTACTGTGGCAGTGTGTGCATTTTAAGACCAAAAAACTGTTTGCTTTTGCCAATGTTTGTTATAATGGTGAGGGCCCGGCAGCTCCCACACTAAGCTTTTACAAAAACCATACCAAAAACAAGTCGCACATAGACAAAACTAAAAAGCTGACCACCAATTTCCGACCCACTGGCTTTGCCAATGCTTGTTTATTTTTGTTTCCCATAATCTTATTTAAACTGGTTACACTGATTTTCCGTTATGAATATTTTGGGGAAATACTAGCATGCATCAACACATGTTACTAAATCATGCTGCAAAGAAATGGCACCTGAAATTTTACAGTAGTTTAGCAAAATGTTTTTTTTCTGCTTTAATTTTTTTATGAACATTTTATTTTGAAAGCAAAGAATCAACAATCTTGCTTTCAAGCTTCTGCAGATATTTCCATCAAATCCGAGAGCATTCTGGGAGCATTACACATAGCCTCATTTTGCTAAACTTTGAAAACGCGTGTAAACATTTTTATACTGGAACCACTGTCAGTAGCGCTGTCAGAGCTTACTTTTCCTTAGAGCGCTCGCCCTAATAATGGCTTTTAATTAGGGGGACGGAGCTTGCCTGGCTCCAAGATGGTGGCTAGTTAAAAGTTCTCCCAAACTCTAAACACCTATCCTGCATAATCCTGGTGCCTCTTGCACAATATACATCTGGCTGGAGCAGTACAATAAAGCAACAGTTTTAATTGAGCCCGGAAAAAGCGACTCTCTCTGTGCCACCTCGGCTGGGAATGAGCCTGCAGACTGAGATGCGTGTGAAGCTGCAGCGCCGGATGGCAGTGTTGCCCTAAGACGCCGCGAGAGTGAGCGGCACCAGCACCCGAGCGATCCAGCAGAGTGAGCCCAGAGCGTGCTTCGGATGCTCTGTTATGCATGGTGTGGGGGCAGGCAAGGTGCCACACAGGTGTGGCTGCGTGCGTACGGACTCAGACGGAACATGCGGAGCCCAAGCAGGGTGAGCACATCGGGCGAGCTGCGGTTGGGGCGAGCCCTGTCGTGTGAACATCAGCCTCCAGGACAGTGCAACCCTGGGAGCCTGTTGCCGACCAGTCCCCGGACGGTACAAGCAGGTAGGCGGCCATCAAAAGCATGGCCGATATTGAAGATCGCTGGGTAAAGGAATAGTGCAAAGTGAAAGACCGCACCAGCACAGCGCAACTGTCACAGTGATGCACCCTGCAGACTAACAAGCAACAGTATAAACGACCAGGGCAGCGATATTGGCAGTGTTTGGAGCAGTGAATACCGGAGTCGAGGCCTAATACACGTGTGCCATTTATCGGGGTGGCCTGGTCAAGCCCATCGGGACACAAACGAAGAAGTACTTGCACAGCCTGACTCCCAGTCGGGCACGCAATACCAGCTGATCTAATCCATTTATGAGTATATGTCACTGTGAGTTAAATGCGCGTGCAAAACAGGCCTTGTAGCGGTGAAGCGGCACCCTCTCAACAGAAAATTAGTGCGCTCTTTCAACAGGGTATCAAAGCTAAAAAAGACAGTGCAGCCTAAGCTGCCACAATGGGTAAGCCAGACCAGTTACAATCCAAATTGCAGTTTGAACTGCGTAAGACTCCTCTGTCCTGGGAATGGAACACACCAGAGTCCAACGGGCTACCAGAAGAAAAAGTCAGAGGCTGAGGCAGAGCCGGACCTCAAACATATTTTACGTGCAATGCAACAGAGCTTAATGAAAATCAACAGCAAAATAGATGCCATCACTTTCCTGATAGACAGAATGTCTGAATCATTAGATCAGCAGGACGACAGACAGGATGCTGTTGAATAAAGTGTGTTGAATGCAGAAGACACGCTACAAACCGAGGTTGAGGAGCACAAAGCAATGGACAAAGTCCTAAAGTCACTCCAGGTCAAGGCGGATAATCTGAAAGCCTTGTCACGTAGAAATAATATTAGAATGCTCGGAATAGCGGAGTCGACTAACATCAATAATATGGAGTAGTATGTGGAGCGCAATCTAGTGAAACTTCTGGACAGGAGCACCTTCTCTACACTATTGGAGCTAGCACATCGCTCCCTGACCAGTGCCAGGGGCAGCTCGGAGACCGATTTATAGCTTGGCGTTTAATTTACAGAGATTGGGATGCGGCCCTGCGTAAAGCTCGAGAATTGGGCACACTTCGGCTGGAAGGCTCAGATTTCTCTATTCTCCGACTTTACGCAGGAAGTGCTCTGTTTGTTCCTTCCTGCTAAGAAGAAGCTCCGCGATTTAAACACTGAATACAGCATGCTCTACCCGGCGAAGCTGCAGATAAAGTTGGAAGGTAGAATTCATTATTTTATGGACCACAAGTCTGCACAGCAGTATGTAAAGCAGCTGGAGGCTCCCCAAGGGCGACTTAGGGAAATAACAGCAAAACGCAGGACTAGGATGAGCAGTGAGACTGTGCAGCCAGACTAAAGGGAGGCACTGGCAAGGGAACAAGCTGCTGTCACCGAATTGCACTGGCACACGAGGAGGCATGAAAGTATCACCAACGCCCACCAACAACTCGGTAAGACTGTTCTGATGATTGGGGAAGGGTAGGAATCCTAATGCTACTCCGGTTTGGGGGCATATGGACATATAAGCACACCTAAAAAAAAAAACATATAAAAGCTCTATCAAAGCCTGGGCCGTGCTGGAGACTACACAATATAAGAGATATCTCAGCAGTACTAATCATGCGGGGGTTTCGTGTGTTATCAGAGGTAGGTTGGACACCTTGGAGAAGGAGATAGCCACCATGGAGGAAGCACTGAGGGAGGGCCCAATAAGATGATATTCAGCAAAAATTTGCAGAATTTCGATAGGTAGTTAATGACGAAATTGAACACCTGGGGAAATATGCCACAGCATGGGCCATTGGGGAGAGAGACGTGGGCGGCACTGGCTAGTATATTGAGATCCCCAAGAGCGTCAGATGTGATTACAGAAGTTACAAATGATGGATAGACGCTAAGTACTCCAGATGAGATTGTAAAGCAATTCAGCAATTATTACAAGAAGTTGTACAGCTCCTAAATACAGACCAATGAGGACGCAATAGCTGACTACCTGACCCATCTCAAAATGCCATAGTTGGCCACCAAGAGCATTTAATGTAGCCCCTAACACTGTCCGAAATTACTGCTGCACTACAGAGCATACCAGCCAAAAAAGCAACTGGGTCCTACGGACTGACAGTGACATTTTAGAACGCCTTTCAAGAATTGTCATCACTGCACCTCAAAACCTTATACGAGGAGATGCCTGAAAATGGGACACTCCCACCCTCCCTGAGGGAAGCCATTGTTTGCACAATGCTCAAGCCAGGGAAAGCACCAACTCTTTGCTCATAATATAGGCCACTATGTCTACTTAATGTTGATGCCAAAATCTACGCAAAAATAATGGCAAATAGACTAGCACCCCTAATACCGGGAATTGTAGGCCCGGAGAGGGCAGGCTTCATACCGAGCTGTAATCCCCCCCCCCCCCCCCCCCCCCCCCCCAACCCCAATGTTCCATTGCACTGGTGCCTGTGGTTTCCGATGGGTTAAGATGGCCGGGCAAGGAAGGCATTACACACCTTAGGATAAGCACATTGGGTGTTTTCTTTACTGACGAGGTGGCAAGTAGCTGGGACATAATTCGGGAGCGGTACCCAGGTATGTCGTTGTTGGCTAAGTACCACTACCACCATGCTAGGCACACATTGCAAGAGTTAAGAGAAAAAATGCTAGAACCCCAGACAAAGGGGACACCCTCAACATTGATACAGACAAATGCCATGTAAATTAATCACAAGATTTTACACAAGTGCACAGGAGGCACGTAAGTCAATAATGATGAAGATGCGACTTGAGTAGCAGCGTGACTCGGGGGGACCCATAGTGATAAGGACTGGCAATACTGTTGTGCTAAAACCAAATCCATCTCCCTAAACGGTTGACAAAGGCTCATACACTTTAAATTTATACATAAAATCTATTATACCCCTGAAATACTGCATCGGTATAGGCTGCAAGAGGTGCCAGGAGGACAATGCGGGACTCTTGCATGTGGCCTGGTTATGTCCCGTAATAAATTAATATTGGCGTGAAATATTTAGGAAGCTGGGAACTATAACAGACACAGAAATGGAGCCAGACACGAAACTAGCATTATTGGGATATGACCCAAGTATCGAGAAACCCAACCGACCTATAGTAGTTATCGGTTTATTACTAGCCAAGAGTCACGTTGCGCTACGGTGGGGATAAGGCCCGACCCCCAAAAGTAGAGGACTGGCACACAGATTTACCTTACTGCAACACACAATCGTGTACGTTCAACGAGCTACTCCCCCAGAAAAGTCGACCTATAAAATGCTAGGGCCTGTATCAAGTATATCTAAGTAAGGAAACCGGAGTGGAGAACGGTGTGTAGGAAATGTGGCCCGGTATGCTCAAATTATGTACTATGCGATGTCTATCTGCGTTTAGACTTTCAACAAATGTACTGAGAAGAGTATGATGGGCCGAGTGGGTAATTTCATTGAATGTTATATCTGTGAAAATGTGTACAACGAAATATGGGGCCCTACCGAGCCTAATATGTCAACAAAGTAGTTTTCTCGATTGCTAAAAAGGAGAGGCATCATGACAGATACCTATTGATAAGTTTGTGTCAACTGGTCATGACACTTGTTATAATGTATTCTTTAATAAAAACAAAATTAAAAACAAATATATATTTTTTTTAAATAAAGGCTTTTAATTAATGAACCATAAATACAAGTTTGAACAGCATTAACATATGGACAACAATATTACCGTAACTGCAGACAGTGGCCTTCCCTGATCCATAATGTGGTACTGCAAACCGGCAGCCAAAGGGTTTGTGCTTTAGGGGGTTGGGCCTATTTGTCCCAATGACAAAATACACATGAAAACTTGTTGCCCTTGACCCCAAACAATATGTCATGGACTTCAGGCTATAGGAATTCCACATCCCTGTGCAGGATTGTCTTCAAACACTAGATTAATAATTCTGAAAATCTGTTTGGAGCTCTACCTAACTACAAGTTTGTTGCAGGACTTTTGGTGATCCTCTGAGGATGCTGTGGTAGCAGTCTGTTCCATGGAAACCATTTCAGAGGAAGCTCAAAACTCCAGTGATGTACTGTTGAAGTACTTCAGAACTTATAAAAGAATCTTTCCCTCCTTCCCTAAACTGTCCTGTTTGATAACATTTTGAAGGGCATGTTTGGTACCCTATTGTCAGAACAGAACCCATGTGAAACAGGCTATGGAAGCAATAAAATCCCGCTAGCCAGAGTAGCAGTGTCCAATGACCAGTACGATTTTCATGTTGCCTGTTTTAGTCCTGCCTGGCCACTGCCTACCTCATGGTGATTTCACGCACAGTCACTCAATATATACTTTATTTCGGCCATAGGCCATAAAAAGTTTCACAGTAAAAAAATGTAAGTATTCCACGTCCAGCTGTACGTCGTTCTAAGTACAATGACATACATAGCATTTCTATTTACATTTTAACTCAAGTATTGGGACCGGTAGAAAGTGCAAGGCCTTTAGTATGTTATTTGATGATTGGGGAAGGCCATACTTTGTGATTTAAAAAAAAAAAAAAAGCTTTAAGATACACTGATATCTAAAAAAAGAAACAGTCAAACAACATACACAATATTTACAATAAAATTAGAGTCGTTTAGGGCACTGTTAAAACAATATAGAATATTTGCAACGAACCTGGCAACTTTCGTACTACGAAATTTCAAGGGGAGGCACATATTTTTGGCTGCAGTATCGCAGTCTTAACCCCGCAGGTATTTAGATGTAGCGAATACTACTTAGGGTTCTGTGTTGTATTTCAAAACTCTTAGAGCATCTTGATATTTCCTAAATCCTAGACTATTGCATAAAGGGCGAATCCATTTATTCTTTGCCCTGGCATATGCTGGGCAGAAGAAACGGATATACGCGGTGTTTTCAATAAGGCTTAAGGTGCATAAAGTGCAGATTTGCTCTACCTGTGTTTCCCAGCCTGCAGTATAGCTTTTAATTTGGGGGGTATCATACCTTAGTTTCAAGTACAGGATTCTTGCCAGGTGTGGCTAGATGTTATCAAGGAACTCTTCTAAACATGGGTTGGTTTTAACATTGAGGAATTGTGTAGTTAATCTGCCCAAATCAGGGTCTTGATGGAGTATGTTTAGGGTATGTTCCCAGTATGTTTGCTTCAGAATGTTCATAGAACTTCGCACTAATTTGTGTGGCTCTGTCCAATAGGAAAGGAGACCAAGTTTTATGAACCACTTTTTTTTAACAAATCGAAACCAGGGAAAAGTTAGACATGTATCGATAGCTAGAAGTTCTTTAATGCCTTCTCTATAGGTCACCAGTTCTGGCGTTGTCCATAACCTAATCCAATAGAGCAGTGGATGTAGTGCTGCAATTTGCCCTGTACGTTTTATGTTTAGGTCATGGGATGAGTGGTGTGGACAAGGGTATCCCCAAGACTCTTCTCACAAACGTATTCTCTACTTTTGTTATTTGCTTGGTGACGCTATCCCCCAAAAGTTCAGATCCATACAGGGCAGCTGTCTGTACTTTGCATTTATAAATTTCTAACGTTGGTGTAGTCTGTTTACTTACAGATAGACTATACTTTTTAAGAATGGCCCCAGACCACTGTGCATGGGCCAGTACAGAGTGGTTTATCTGCGTTTTCCAAGACTGCTTTGAATCCAGTATTATGCCTAGGTAGGTGAAGTTCGAAACATGTTCGAGTTTCTGATCACACTAAGGTTGCTTCTGAAGTCCCCATTAGGATTTATGGCCATGTACTTGGTTTTCACGATATTTATGTTCGAGGCATTTGAGCTGTAGATCATATGCTTTAGCATAGATCGCCATCTGGTGTTGGGTCCAATGTTTGCAATTTGTTTATCTTTGAAGAAGTCTTTCCAGTCACGAGGTAGGTGACTCCTTCTTTCGGTGATCGTGCGCATGGGCATCGACTCCATCCCCAGATTGTTTTTTTCCGCCATCGGGTTCGGATGTTTATTGCTGTTACTCCGGTTTGGTATCTTTCTCGAACCTCTTCGTCCCGGTTGTCATGCTAAATTTCCACACACTGATTTGCACGAGGTCTGCAACCTCTGCTTAACCCCATGAACACAACGAACACGACTGTGAAGCGTGTCGATCGTTCCTATCGAAGAAGATCATTCGTGATCGTCGGGCAGGACGCCACAAGATGCAACGCTGTAGCGGCTTCATACCGGACATCTACGCGAAGATTCAGATTTCCACCGTCCAGCTGCAGAAGCCGAAGAAGAACTGGTCTCCGTGTCCGAAGCAGACTCCGACATGGAAGAAGAAATGAGCATCACTCTGGGTCAACGTACCTTGAGTACAGGTCCCCATGTGCCCACTCAACCAAAATCTAAGGCTCCTGTATCACCTTCGCCCTCGGGCTCAGGTCAGCACTGAAAAAGTTTCAGATGCCCCATCCTCCAGCCCTGCTATGAAAAACAAAGACGAGCCGACCCCATTCTGTTGCCGAACCAACACCTTCGGCAACGAAACATAAGTCAAAGCATTTACCAGTCTCCACGCCGCCGGCACCGAAGATACCGAATGCTTCGGAGCCGACATCCTTTAAACCTAAAGCTTCGGAGCCGAAACCTTCCAAATCTAAAGCTTCGGAGCCGAAACCTTCCAAATCTAAAGCTTCGGAGCCGAAACCTTCCAAATCTAAAGCTTCGGAGCCGAAACCTTCCAAATCTAAAGCTTCGGAGCCGAAACCTTCGACACCCGAATTCTCTGAGCCGAGATCCTCCGCTCGGAAAAGTTTGGAGCCGAAACCTGCCACTCCGAAAGCTTCAGAGCCCAAACCGGCTAAAACCAAGCACTCAAATTCAAAACATTTGACACCCAAAGACTCTCAGCCCAAATCTTCGACGCCGAAATCAACTCCTAAAGGGAAAGATACTCCATCCAAAAAGTCTCTTTCCGAGGACCCACCTTTTGGATCCAAAACAGAAGAGACTAAATATTGACCCTAAAATTGAACACCTCCTGGCCACTCTTCCTAAAAAAACGGAAGCTGGATCTATGAGGATTGCCCTATACTTCTAATGAAAAAGGACATGGGTACTAACCCTTCTCCCGCTTATTTATTTTATAGTTTTATAGAGCGCGAACCAGACCCGTGAGGGTATCGGAGCGCTTTACAGTAATAAGGGTGGTGTACAAAGCGATGGGAAGGGAGGGTTCAATTGGGTAAAAAAGGGATTCATGATGCAAGAAAAACACGTAGTCTAAAGTCCCGGCTACTTGAAAGAAGAAATCCTCCCTATCCTCCCTTTCCTCCTCCTAACACAAATGTAATCATTACACCATCAAATTCACCTCCACCGCCACTATCCCCTGATTCACAGGATGAAGATTATGGGGATGAGTATGAACAGCAGGATATGCCACAATATCAGGACATACCACAGGACACTGACCCCTGGGAGAATTATAATAAGGAACCAGAGCAAGACAATGACCCCGACCTATATCCCTCCGGACCCTCCCCACCTGATGACAAACATTGGCTATGTTCAGCTTCTCAACAGGGCTGCTTAATATCACGGGGTGGAACTTCATACAGACCCTCTAGAAGAGGATTTCCTTGTTGAGACACTAACGCACTCACAAAGGTCTACTAATAATTTACCAGTGCTCAAGGGCATGTTAAAACATACGGCTGAGGTATTCAAAGACCCCGTTAGATCCAGAATACTC
Source organism: Triturus cristatus (assembly GCF_964204655.1). Classification (NCBI taxonomy): domain Eukaryota; kingdom Metazoa; phylum Chordata; class Amphibia; order Caudata; family Salamandridae; genus Triturus; species Triturus cristatus. The sequence goes on from NC_140584.1 coordinate 583,589,697, forward strand.
ACACCTAGAGTGGATAACAAATACAAACCCGCTCCTACAGACCCTGTAAATATAAAAGGTCAGTTGCCCTTAGACTCTCTTGTGGTATCTAACGCCTGCAGAGACCGAACTCTCAAACCACTGGCGACGCCCCTCCTCCTGATAAGGAGTCTAAACTCATTGACGTGGGTTCCTTGCTCACTGTGCCACTGGATTCAAGCTAGCCTGGCTGATGAAGGATAATACCCAGAAACTGGTCCCAGGATGCTGGTTTCCGGTCCAGGGAGGACCTGGCTTGGCAGTTAGGTCTGGACTGTTCCCATGAGGCTCAGGGTCAAGACTGATTTGCTTATGGCTGGGTCTAAACTGGGGTGGCATGGTGAGAAAAAGAACAATGGATTTAATCTTGACTGGGGGTGAATGTATTATTTATTCATCATTCCGTCCATCATTTATTTGAGTAGCATCAGGCAAGAGAGTGGCTTTGCAGGAGGCTAACCATTGGTGTGTTGCCAATTCTCAGGCTCTCTTAGCACGATACAATAGGACTCACTACAATCAGTTGGAAAAACTTGTGCAACATTTGCCAGATGAGTATAAAATCAAAGCTTACAACCTCATTCAGGAAGGGAAGCCCATTACCAACACTTCCATCAAATGCGCACTAGATGCGGCAGACACAGCATTGTGTGCCATCAACAGTAGCATACTTTTGCGCAGTCACGCTTGGCTTAGAATCTCTGGATTCAAGCAGGAGGTACAATCCTCCATACTTAATCAGCCTTTTGATAAGGAGCATCTTTTTGGGGCCAGCTGTCGACACTTCCCTAGAAAAGATGAAGAAAGACACGGAAACTGCAAAGTCCATGGGGGGGCCTTACAATTACCTTCTAGCAGGTTCCTTTCGCCGCTCCTTTTACTGGGGTGGCTCAAAAACAGTGTCTATAGAGAATCCCTCCTCCTCTTATAAGGGTAACAACCAATCTACGTCCTCCAGAGGTTATTTTCAAGGAGTCTACAGAGGAAATTACAAGGGTAGAGGCAGAGGTAACTCCACCCGCACTTCCCCTGCCAACAAACAGTGACTTCCCTCCACTACCCCCCATATCAGCACACTCCTGTCTGGGGACGTCTCTCACAGTTCCTACCGGTCTGGAAGTCAATCCGCTCAGACAAGTGGGTAATACATATTCGCTATTAGCAGCTATGTGTTCTTAGTTTTTCAGATGAATTCTCGACTTGTGCTTTTAAATCTTTGATTTGGCTGCATAAGGTGGAAAGGTTGGCCATGTGGTACGGTTTCCCTAAGGGGACATAGGTGGAAACTGTCAAATCCCAACAAGCTGTATTTGTCTGTTGGTTCATGATCAGTGTCTAGGTGTAGGGTCCCCTCGCCAGCAAAAATTGTACATCCAGAAAGGAAAGCCTTTCCTTGCTTACTGTATGTGTTAATCTTAGGTTAATGTCACAGCTATTCAACCAAGGAAAAAAGAGGGTGAAATCTATATCCTCCGTCCAAATGATCAAGACATTGTCTATGTATCGTTTCCATGTTTTTATGTCATCTTTGTAAGGGTTTGATGAGTCAAGTATGAACTTTATTTCAAAGTTGTCAACATCTAATTCTGCTACGCTAGGTGAGGAAGTATTTACCATGGATTTATAAAAATAGGGTACCTTAAAAAAAAAAGTAATTCTTTGTGAGCGCTAATCTTGCGCATTCTAAAACAAACTGTGAGGGTGTGGTATGATCACAGTGCACTGCCTCCACAGCTCCTTGTATGACCTCCAGTGTATCTTCCTAGGGTAAACTGGTATAAAGACCTTTCATATGATTCAAGATGTCCTTAGTGTCTTTTTGATATGTCGATGTCAGTTGTATTATGGGTTTCGAAAAGAAAGCGCAGTTCACATCAGAAAATCTTTATTCCGATTAAATAGACATCCCTAAAGGTTTCATTACAATCAGTTGCAATTAAATTCACATAATATTAAAACATCTCAATAATAAAAATGGAAGCATACATAGATATGTTAAAAAAAGGTGTACATTTCTTTAGCCACGTACTGTAAATACGGTCAGAAAATTGTGCAAAATAATTAACCTGGAAACAGGATTAAAGTGTCTTGGTGGATTGCTAACAAAGGTTTAAAAAATCAATCCAAATGTGCTATATATGATCCCGTGATCGTTAGACATCAAGATCCTTCATTTAAAACATTTTCTATTTTCAGTTCCTCTTTAGTGTTGGCTACTAAAGGTAGGTCCACGGCAAGAACCTGAATAATCTAAAATAATTGTATGCCTACCCGATCCTGTCCGAGCCAACAAGACAATCTTGCATTATAATCAGCTAATTCATCATACAAACAAATACAATGCCCCAATATATATTTTTCAAAGAATAATTTCAAAACGGTGCTAAAAAGGACGTAAGCAATCAGCCAATATATTATTCTTATTTCCCCTCCATTCTCCTGCATTTGACAAGGGAAGTAAATCTATATACTGTTATATATATTCACTGACAAAACCATAGGTTTCAGGAGCGTTATAGTTAGCTGGACTTTTCACTCGTACAAAACCATTGAAATTCCCCCGTTATAGTTAGTTCAGCTAACTATAACTCGCGCGCCCGCAATGCACTGCTGATGACGTCACATATTACATCACTCATGACATGGCCTTAATCGGCCCTGGGGACCCCAACCCCGGGTCATGGCCTTGTTTTAAAATTCTTTAGGAGGGGGGCTGCGTTGCCCCCCTCCTCAGGCCACTTATGGCCTCGGGGACCCCATCGCCCTGGGCCGGCCTTTGTTTTTTATTATTAAAAAAATATATATATTTATAGAAACACCTAGAACATGCTGGACAAACCGTATGTACCTATCACCATGACAATTTGCGTGATATTCATTAAAAGGCGACTATGCATTCAATGAATCCACGTGGAATGTATTTACACCGCTAGTGAAGCTCTGACGTGTCCGACGCCCTACTGTGCCTAATCCCGGCGCCCCCGCCGGTGGGTACTCTCCAAGTAGACACCCTTGTCGTTTATTTATACAAACATGGGTAGCTATTGACGGGCACTTTTAATACATACGCACAGCAAGCCATTCCAAGGGGATTCGACCAAACTATGCAAGAAACCCCCCTCACGGTTAATAAAACACACATCCCCCGCCGGATGTGTAATACTTTTTATTTTACTCTCTGGAAAGGAGACGAACTTCACTTGAGAGTCACAGCGTGCTCCTGGCTGAGCCCAATGCTGTGTTACACCCACCAGTGCCCGCAGAGTGCCACACACCTCTGTGTTGTATTTCACCAGCTGGTGCGTATGCTATGACACTCTCTAGCTCATGTGCACTGTAACACCACCCCGTGAATATGTCATGCCACACTTGCCTTCGCACGGGTTATATTGCCCCATCTAACGTGCCTTCCTCGATGCCTGTTATAACGCACAGCGCTATGCCATACATATTACAATCTGGGATCCATATCTTTGTCACAGTGCATATGCAATGTTACACTCCCCAGCACATATTTTATATTACAACTTTAGAGACTAGTTAGGTTACACAACACTGCCCTGTGCATATTACACTCCAAGGCGCATATCGCATAGCACGCGTTAGTGCCTGTGCTATCTCGCGCTCGCCAATGAATCTGTCATTGCGCACAATGTATTGCATAATATATTTCACGCCCCGGTTCACCTTAGATCGCACTTTTTGGTGCATAGTTTATACCATATACTATATCTAGTTTTCATTTTCAATCGTGCTCTCAGGACTATGTTCTAAAGAACACTGCGTTCACCTACCCTTTTCACGGGCATTACATTTTGCGATGGGGGGTGGAGGGTCAGGGGGTGTTTCTGCCAAGTAAGCCCGGAGTCACGGTCACAAACGTCCTCTTCTTCCTGAATAAAAGTGAGATTATGCTGCATACTTGTTCATATTTTAAGTAGTTCGCACAGACACACATTTTAAAAACAATAAAGTTCCTAATACCCACCTTCTCTGAACAGTTAGCTTGCTGCCCCATCCACCTCCTCCCTGTCCTCTGTCTGAATCCATGGACTAGCCTCCTCCTTCCTGCCATGCATGGTCTGATGTGCTGCCACTGCCCTCCATTTAGCATGATGTACCAGTCCACTCCTCCTGTCCTCCATTGCCCAATTCTATGGCCCATCATTGACCTCCTGCTTAGCCTCTCTGCTTAGCTTGCTGCCCCTATTCTCCTTCCCCGTGCCCTCCGATGTCTTTGTGCATGCCCCTGCTCCATCCTTTTTGCCCCCCATGTTCCATGGACCTGCCACTCCTATCTACTGAGTGTTCTGTTGAGCTGCCACTCCCCTCCCACCTGCCTAGCATTGTCAGATGACTGTAACCTGTCCCTGCCTGTCCAGATGACATGCCCCTAACCCCTTCCTCCTGTCCTCCATGGTCCATTTTACTGCCACACCCTTCTGCCCTCCTTGGTCTGTTGTGCTGCAACTGCTCCTCCTGCCTACCCCGCGCGGTCTGTTGTGAGGCCCCTTCCCCTGAACTCTCTTGTCTGTGCCCAGGTCCTGACCCTCCCTGCTATCCTCCATGGTCCTTTGTGCATGCCCCTGCACCCTCCTTCTTGCCCATGATAGCTCCTGTGCTGCTACTAACCGCCCCGCTTGCCATGCATGGTCTTCTGTGCTGCCATGGCCCCTCCCACCTTCCCTGTGTGGTCAGCTAGCTGCCCCTGACCTCCTCCCAGATTCCCTCCATGGTCTGTGTGTATGCCATCATAGTTTCACTGTTGCTCTCCATGGTGTGTCTTGTTTCTAGTGCCCATCTGCCTGACCTCCATGGTCATCTTGCTGCTCCTGCCCTGTCCCTTTGCCCCCAGCCCTCTGTTTCCATGCGCAGACCCCTATTCCCTCCCTCCTGGCTTGTCTGTTTCATTGTAATGCCCCTGATCCGTCCCTCCTGCCCTTTATGGTCTGTTATGCTGCAGCTTTCTTTCCTGTCTGTCCATTATGGTCAGCTAGCTACCATTCCCTCTTTCCCCTCTGTTCTCTGTTGTCCATGTGCATGGTCCTGTCCCCTCCCTATT